>NW_020455677.1:4101923-4190505 GCF_003342845.1 Nothoprocta perdicaria
GGATTTTGATCTTAAAATTCAATTTTTGTCTTAAAATTCAAGTTGATTTGTCCATGGAACAAGCATCCCTTCTTTGAACGGCAGCCAGTGCCAGGCACAGGGACTGGTAGAAGCTGATGCCTGTTGCCTTCTCCTCGGGATCTGTTCCCCACTGCCATGTGATCTCCAGCCTCTGCTGCCACAGATGCAGATCAATACCACAACCGTGGCCTTGGGTTCCCTATCCAGCCTCCCCAGGCAACAGCAAGCAGCAGAACGTGATATTGGCAGGCTGCAGGCCAAAAAATAGCTGGGGGGGTCAAACTGTGCGGCGGCTGCAACGGGAACGTGACCCTCCGTGGGGCTTCCTGCWTGTGCGGCGGATCCGCTGCACCACGGGGCTGTTTGTGAGCAACGCGGCACGTTTACGTATCCAGCACCCTCCTCCTCCTCCCTACCTTCACCAGCCCCAAACTGACATTCCCATCACATGGTTGGCACAAGCATCTCATGCTGGCTCTGCCTGGAGCTACTTCGGCCTGCGAGTGATGTTGTGAACAAGTGTGTCCGGCCTTCCAAAACCCAACCACAGCAGCAAAGCTTTGCAAGCTGCTTCCCAGGCAGAGCAAGGCTGGGGCCTAAGCAGGGCTGAGGACAAAAAGCCCATCTGGAGCCTTCTCCCAAGCGCAGCTCCCCCTGGGACAGGCCTGGCCAGAATACTGCTGAAGAATCTCCTGCAGCTGCCCTTCAGCAAAGGCCAAAAGCAGAACGGGGCCGGAGGAGGGATTTCCTTCTGCTACTTGGCCAGCTCCGCTCAGTGATGAAGCAAAGTGGGTAAAAGCACAGGACATGTTAACTGGAGCGAGCTGAGCTGTTCCTTCATCAGTGCCTGAGGCTCACTCAGTTTATCCTGCATTTAATTCTGTCATTTCAGGCCCCGATCCTGCACTGATATAGAGGAGGGTGACTTTCTCCACCCATGCCTTTAGACCATCAAAAAAAGACCTTAACATCATGAAAATCAAACCAGCTACTCTGAAGTCTTGTTTAACCGAACCCAGAGCAAATAAACTATCATTTAGCTTGAATTTCCAGTTAAGAAAAAGAAAAATCCAGTACTGCACACGAGCAACTTTAGCCAGTTCCGCTATACCCCAAAAACCACAAAATGGAGATGGCCTCAGAACACACAGAGCCCTCGGCCAGCCGCACCCCTTGCAGCTGGAGCAGTTTTGCCAGCACATCCGAGCCGGGGCTGGGGCTAAGGCTGTTACGGATCTGTGTATGGATCTTGGCTCCAGACTACCTGGAACTGGAAGGGCCAGGATCTCCACAGAGCCCCGGGGCGCTGTTTTATTTGCTTTCATTTATGCATGAATTTGTTTGAAAATACCCAGCCGAGCARTAAGAAGGGATTGCTTTTAATCTTTAGAGATGATAGCGTGCTGTTCTGCATCAAGGGCACACAAAAATAAAGCATCAGCTAAACTGCACTAGGAGATTTTTTTATTATTTTTCTTTTCCTCTGGGCATTTCCCCAACGAAGCCTCTCCTGCATGGAGCTGGCTGTTCATCAGGCATCACCTGTGTGTYGGGTTTGTCATCCCAGCAGCGTTACCCGCCTGTGCTTGGGCATGTCCATGGATGCACGTGCGAAACGTCGGCTAAATTCTGCCCTTGCCCAGCACGGCGAGGGAGGGCAGTCGGGATTGCCCTGACAGCTGGGACCTGGCCAGTGGTCACCCAGCACCTGAACCAGAGAGGCTCTGGCCTTGATCCAAGCCTTGTTTAATACAATCAAAAGATATCAGTGCTATGGAGCAGATTTTTACATCACATTTTTAGGGAGAGAGCTGCCAAAGCCTGAATTTTCTGCTTCCCGTGCCCTCCTGCTGCCTGGGTAACTAGTTTAAAATTAGCTTGTGTACTTTTCATGTTACATTGGACAACACAGATGCTGGAGAAGAGAACACCTTCTGCCATCCAGCTTTCCATTAACATTAACAGCAACTCCTTCCATGGCTGCAGAGCTCTCCCTCCCCTTGTTTTATGTCTCTTCAGCAATATCCTCCCGTGCCCGAGCACCTGAGGTTATAAAACACGGTGATTGTAGCTGTCAGTGGCTGCCCGCGCTCCAGGGCGYGTTGCCGGCGAGCGCGTTACCCTGGACACTCTCCAGCAGGATCCAAACAGAACGGAGGGCAGAACGGTTGGGATGCTGCCCCAGTGCGGCAAGTGCAGGTTGCTCCTTCACAGCAGGACAACGCTGCGCTGCAACAGGGCCCCTACACTCACGTGTCCTTTGGAGGCACGACTGCATCTCACTGATGGGTGCTGGGTCAGTGAGGATGGAGCRCGGGAGCCTGAGGCGGGCATCGCCAGCCAGATTTCCTGCTGGCCGGCCGTGCAACTGCAGCAGCTCGCTCTGTTGTCTCAGACCTTGCTGGGCAAACCCACAGTATCTCAGACAGGCTAAGGTGGTAGCAGTGAAACACCTTCCTATGTTCAAGTCTGGCTGTGCTACTGAGACAGGCTAAAGAGCCTTTTTGTGAGCGACAGCTGGATGTTGTGCCTCGCACCACGACCCTCAGCTCACTCCAGAGCCGTCTTGTTCCCCAGCGATCCGATTTTGGAGTCAGGGTCGGCCTAGTACTCACCTCAGTCTGSAGGGGGTTATTCTCAGTAGCGATCACGATGCCCTGCAGTTAAGAAACTCTGCAAAGCCCCGCCAGTCCCCACACTCCCAGAGCCCCTGGAACACGTGAGCAAGTTCTCTCAGGCTCTCTAGGAAAAAGAAGGAAAAAGAAAACCCTCCCAAGGTAGCATCAAACCCCAAGCACTGCTGTTGCCATCCATATTATCAATTACTCTCAGTTCAAAGAGGGGCCCTCAGTGCACTGTAGTAGCCTCGGCAGTTGCTCCGCTTTTGCTCAAGCTGAAGAGGGAATCGAAATGCAGAGCAGTCCCTCGCAGCAGGTGTGCAAATCAGTTACGTTTCATTGGCAACATCCTGCTGAAAATGTCCATGTTTGACCGGCGCATGGGCCACCGGGGGCTCCTGCTGGAGCGGGYGCTCTGTAGGAGGCTGTGGCTCTTTGGGTTTCATGGCTGCAGCTCTGCCCCGGCGCTGCCGTCTGAGCGGCCGCGCGCGCTCAGCCCCTGGGAGCTGCGCTGCAAGGCAGCGCCAAGGCCCACGCTGCGGTGCAAACGGCCCCGCCGCCCAGGGGCACATGGAAGGCTTCACAGCGCTGTGAGTTTGGCTTGCTCTGTGCGTTTGGTTTTGGCCCGTGATCAGAACTGCAGCGTGGCTTTGGTCCGAGTGAAGGGCTTGCTCAAGCAGYTGAGGTTTTGCCACTGGTTGGCTGAAAATCCCAAGGGATTTATTTTTATTTTATCTCTTTCATGGTGACCCATTGGGTTCCCTGCAGCAGTTCTCAACAAATCGATTTGTCCTTCTCCAAAAACAGAAGCCACTATCAGACTCCCACCAAACGATGCCCCCAGGGTCTAATATTATCTAGCTGCTCTGCGGTGGTGGCGCATCAGGTTCTGTTCGCAGTTACTCTGCAGAGGCTTCCAGTYGCTTCCAGAAGCTTCCAAGAAGATTCCAGGCCAGTGACTAGTCCTTTGGCTTTATCCCTTAGCTGGTGTCTCTGGAGGGGGGGAAGGGAAGTAGCTGTTCCTCCCTGCAGATGTTTTGAGGCAGCTTTAGGGTCTTTCAGAGCTCATGTGAAGCAAGTTGTCAGGCCTCGCGGAGCTTCCACAGGAATGAGGCCTTCTCTGAATGGTGACGTGCAGTCAGGCTGTTAGGCCAGTTCTGCTACCAGTCCCCTATGTGCTTGTTGTACGAATAACAACGCCTCTTTTTCAGTGTTCTGTGTTGCTTCTGAAACCAAAAGGCGAGTATKGTGATATATAGCTAGGTACCTCAACAACATTTCACCCAAACCGATTACTGGCTGCTGTATCTTGGCTAAATATGCTGAGCCGATGTTTCCCTCTCTAGAGGAGCATCACGTCCCTTCAGAGCGTCAGGCCCAGAAACGCAGCCAGGCCTGGAGGAATTGCGCCGAGCCACGGCTCTGGCGTGGTGGCTGCTATGGGACATGTGGCAGGTGTGTCTCAGGTGACACAGTGAAAAGGAGGTACTTGTCTCGAGGTGCACATCTGCAATCAGGTAGCTGAGATCATCTGCAAGGGGCCCGAGCCCCATTGCTCAGATTCACCCTGGGGCAAGTCAGGCTGTAACCTACTCCAGCAGACCATTTACACTAACRTGGCAGTCCTTTCTCCCAGGAACAGGATTCAGAAGGGCAGCTGTTCATGTAGCCTCTTGGCCAGGAGGGGTGTGACTGGATGTCAGTGTTTTGATCAATGCTTTAATCACAAAGCAACGCACAGTGCGCGCACGTGCTGCAGCGCTGGCATTGCTGACCGGGGCCTGCCTGGCAAGCCACGAAGGGAGGGAGGGAAACAGAAAGTCCTGTATAAAAAAGACAAGAACTACAGCGAATAAAACTTCCCACGCACCCATGGTGGGCAGCAGGCACGGGCTTTTTAGCCACCTGCGAGCACAAGTTACTGGAATGAAAAGGATTCCAGAAAGCAGGATGATTTCTCATGTCAAAGCACATCCTAAGTTTCTCTTATTGCACAGCTCTAAGAGCTGAGAGAATGTATTTGGGAAAAAAAGATTAAAAAAAAATGAAAAAAAAACAGTCTTCTTAAAGTGTCAAAATAATCATGTTATTCACATAAATCRGAGGAAAAATACTTGTTTTGAAGCAGTGCTGAAAAGAATGCAATGCAGACTGTGACCCAAACGAATTGCAGTGCATGCAGTCCAGAGGCCTGTCCTGGAGCCTTTCCCTCCAGCGCCCACTGGAGCTACAGCGAGCGCTGGGGCAGGTTCCTGCCTTGCGGCGGGACGTGCCCTGCTTGGCAGGGTGGTTGTGAAACATTTGCTAGCAGGCAAAGGTCTGTGGGAGCAGACATGAGACTGGCAGGTGGGATTTGATAGCAGGGATCTTGTGCAGCTGCCAGAAAATCACGGCCCAGATGCTGGGGCTGARCACATGGTGCCTGGGAAGAGCGCTGCTCCGAGGAAGCCGGGAAGCTGGCAAGGGTCTGGCGGGAGAGAACTTGCCTCTGAGTGCCCTGCGGCACTGGCAAGCTGCAGGGCTTTCTGTGCACAAGCACATAGCCTGACACGGAGAAGGGCAGCACGTCTGCATTAGCCTGCCCCCCAGAAGCACCTTGCTGCATCAGGCTTCCCTCTGTCTCTCCAGAAGTGATCTTAAAGCCCTTGCTTATCATCTGCCTTTTTTCCCCTCTCTCCTTTCCTCCTCTGCCTGAGCTTCCTCCTTTGAGCTGCCTTATCCTCTCACACACTCATTCTGCAAGGAACATTCGGCTCCTCAAGAGACTGTGCCCTTCCYGAGGCCTTGATCTTTCTCGCCTCCCTCTCCACCCTTGCTGTGTGGGAGACACATTACCCCTTTGCAAGGTGCCAGAGCAGCGTGGAGCACCAGGCACCTCCTTCCACACCCCCCTGCACGGATGTGGCTCCCGTACTCCTGAGCAGGAGGGAGCTGAGCAGAGCAGCCTGCGCTGCTTCCCTCTTTCTGTCCAGAGGGCAGATTTCCTGCCAGTGCATGTCCTGTGAGATGGCTCCTCCCGAAACGGCACCACGGCCAGCGCGGCCTCCCACGGAGCTGTTCCCTTTGCTGCCTGCCCCATGGAGCTGCCTTGCCGCGTGGTGGTTATGGGACACGTCTGCTATTAGGATGGCTGCTTTCTGCCCCTTGGTGCATGGGTTACTGGGCTCAGGGCAGGAGGAGTGGTTCTAATCTACTCCTAAGAAAAGCTCTCTCGATGGATAGCCCTCCACTTAGCACGAACCTTTTGCTGACCCACCAAACAAGACAAGGGCGAACACCATTTGCYTTTGGGGAAGATGGGCAGCGTCCTTCCAAAACCATGGCTGCTTAGCAGATTCTRTTTTCCCAACTCAGAGGCTTATTGCAGAATCCCAGGAATGTTCCTGTGCTTTAGATAGCCCAAAATAACTGCTCTAAGCTCTCCTTAGGGAAAAGCAATCCTTAGAACAGACTCTTAACTCATTTTTTTTGTGCTGAAGCTGCTGAGCTTGAGAGAGAGAACTTATCTTTTCTCCTGGTCATTCTGGCTCACACAGGATAAATGAGCATTTTGGATGCTCACATTAAGAAGTCTGTGTATCCACTCAACTTACCATCCGAGGAGTCGTTTCCTGGGTTCTGTTTGCCCCGGCAGAGCCCCCGGCAGCCCCTTGCTCCCCGTGCCGAGGCGCTGGTTCACAGGCCGCCCCGGCAGCCGAGCTGTCCCAGCCCATCCCGGCCCTGTGCGTGCAGCGGGATGGCAGCTCCGGAGCAGCGACTGGGGCACCGGAGCTGGGCTGCGCGCCTCGAGCTTCCTCCGCAGGTGCCCGGCCTCCTTCCTCCATCCAGGGGAGCCAGCATAAACAAGATGGAAGGAGGCCCTGGGAAGCCTGAGCTGTCATTCAGACACCTTTGGTAGCCGTTCCCTCTCCGGGGGAACTGCGTGTTTCCCTCGTCATCCGGAGCGCAGAGCTGCCCACATGTGTGGGGCCGCTGTAGGGCACCACACGGACCCACGGCGCCAGCGCAAGGGTTGCCCTGCGGCCGCCTTGGCGGGAGAGCCGCTGCTCTGCTGGCCACAGTGGCATTATCCCCGTTTCCAGGCAAGCTCTCTGGCTCCTGCCTGTCCATGCCAATCACTCGCATTCCTTTGCAGTGGTAACTTGTCCTCTGTGTCCCCAAGGTGCTCGTTACCAGGTTACTTGGGCTCTGTCTGCATTACTTTAGAAACCACAGTAAATTCCTGACTGACAAAACTGCCCAGCTCTTCTCTGTTCCCTCCTCTGAGGTGGGTGTAACGTTTGACAAAAGGGGAACCTGCGGCATTTCTTGAAGCCCTCAAGTTCCTGGGGCCTTTCACTCACCCCTGGAGAGGAAAACTTGCACCCAGGCCTAGAGACATGGGGCTTGGCCTCATCTCTCCCTAAGGCCAAGCCGGTAGCAGAAGTCCCTCCCCTGAGATACAACCTCATCTTCCAGTAGGTTTTTAGCTTTGATTATGTTTTCCATGGGCAGCCTCTTAACTGCTGTGCTGCCGTGGTGATGAGTGTGATCCTCGTGCTGTACCCTGCACTAAGATCAGATTAAAGCCTAGGAATTTCAGCAGGCAAGTTGCTCATCTACAGCTGAATCCATAAATGTTGGTTCCGAAGGAACTGAGGGAATTGTTGAGCGGGAGAAGGGATGCAGCAATCGCTCCTTTTATTCTGCAACTTTAAAGCACTGTTTTTCACAAACAAACCAGTTACATCAGTTCTGTGCTATTTAGGCTGCCTGTTAGCACTAAGACAGAGCACAGTGAAAGACCACAGCAATACAGTGTATAGAATAGTATATATGTAAGTATATAGAAGGGAGGGCACAGGCATTAYCAAGAACCCTAGCCTTCCAGCAAACTGTCATGATGAATTGCCCCGACCACACTCAGGAGAGGGAAGCCCGAGTTCCTTCTTGCCAAGCAAACAGGAAGGAGGAAACRCCGCAGCTCTCCAGCATCTTTGGCMCCGAGCACCGCTGCCATTAACACATGTGCAATATTTATCGGAAGGCTTTAATTCTTTATCTTCTCAAGGAGCTCCTCCRCTCGTTCTCTCTTGTGCGTGTAACAGAAAATCCAGCGGTATCTGTAATTCAGCCAAGCCCTTCGCACGCGCAGGTCCACGGTCCATGAGACACTCCGTGCCACGGGAAGGCGAGGGGACGGACGAGCTCCCCAGGGCTGGGCGGCGCCCGGGCTGCAGCGGGAGGCAGCGGCTGGAATGCAGCCCGGCGCGCGCTGCGTTCCCTCCGGCAGCTCCCGGCGGAGCTGGAGCAGCACTCCGAGGCTCGSGGTGTAGCGCTCCTTCCCAGGGATGCCCTTCACAGCACACGCTCTCCTCGACACTGCCAGTGCCGGAAAACCAAATGACTTTATAACTCTCTCATCTCTCCCATGTCTTCTTTCAGGAGATGATGTAGACTGGCAGGCCATGGGCTTCCTTGAGCCACGTCCTCACTGCCTGCTCCCTTCCTTGGAGACCACGTGCTTCCCGTGGCGCCTAACGCAGCCAAAGCTTTCTCCCAGGTCCAGGGAGAGCCTTCGCAGAGCCCAAGTTCTTACTTGGGAGAAGCTGTTTGTCACTCATGTGTTGAGACAAGACTTAACCAGCTCAGAGAGACGAAGATAACGTGCATGGGGAATACGCACATCAGCATCCCCTTTCCTTTCTACCCAGTCATTGAAAACTGGGGAAAGGTCCAGCACTGTTCTGGGCAATATTAGCAGCCAGGAATTCCTTATTCCTCAGCCCCAACACACGGGGGGCACTCGGATCAATTGGYCATCCAGCTTCTAAGCCTGGATGGTGTCAGCTATTGCAGCAATGTCTGGCTGTGTGCAGGAGAGCACAGGCACCTGTCTGCTGAGAGAAGAGGCAGAATCGCCCAGCTCTGTAGGGAGGGCCTCATCATTGCCACAACTTTACCTGTTTTGCTCACAGTTACAAGAACTCCCTGCGTGCACAAGCAGGGCAAGTCCTAGGCGCTCCTCAGCCTGAAGATGTTAAAGCTTCTCATGCCAAAGSCTGTCCCTCATCTGCACCCCTGCTCCCTGAAACATTTCTGATGGTTTAATGCAAAATGCATTCACAGCCCATGAAGCACAGTCTAGAAGACCCCCTTTCTAGTCAAGTTAGCACTTCTGAGCATTTTGCAAATGTGTTGCATGCTTCTTCTCCATCACTGAGGCTGGTCAGGATCGGGCTTGTGCATGTTCTGAGGCTTTGTGCCTAGCATGCAGCTAGGCTGAACCTCCCCAATTTCAATAGGGCTTTCTGCCAGGGCTTTCTCTTTCACTGAGAATTGGAGCCTTAGCTTATAAATTATGCATTATAAATTATTATAATTTACTGGCTTTGCACCTCCGAGCGTGTATTTTTGCAGGCAACAGGAGGAGCTTGGGACCTGGTGGAAGCTACTGAGCGCTCTGCTGCAGCATTACTATGACAACTGCCAAGAGCCGGGCTTGGAGAGCTCCTGCCTTCCCTAGGAAAACAGCATGTGAAACAAACACCGCATTTTGTTAGTCTCGAGCATGTGGCTGAGACATCTTGTTAGGCTTCTTTGCTTGCTGCTTCATCTCTGTGATGGTCTCAGCAAAGGAAGGACTATCTGGAGCRTATTCAGTGCCACAAACAATTGGCCTTTGAATGCAGCCTAAGTGACGACAATCCAGTGAGGCAGGAAAACATTCTTCGCATTCTTCCTGGGCTTGTAGGAGTCTCTCTGTGAAGAGATCRCAGCCTTCCACATTGAAATGCTGCCTTAGAGTTTGCTTTTCATCACAGTAAATGTTTTATCACATTTAAGCTTCAAACACACTATCAGCATTGGATACCSTGACTCGCAGTCCACCGGGCAAGCTGAGGACACGGGCTGCTCCTCTCTCGCTCTCTCTCTCTTCACCCTGTTTCTTCTTCCTTTTGGTGTTTACTTTCTCTCCAGGGATGTTTCCCCTGCTGCCTCTCCRTGGCTGGCAGATCAGCTCCATGTGGGAGGGTCTGTTGTGGGCTTACAGATCTCTCATTCTTCAGACTCACACAGCCTCCCATTGCGGCTTTACAGGTGTATTTTTTTGCTGGATCTCATGCTCCTCCTTAGGCCACAAAGAAGGTGAGGCAGAGATTGGCAGCTGAAGTACCAGAGCTGAAATCTCTGAGTGCTGAAGCTCTAAGCACCAGTGAAGAACACTGTGAAGAGTGATGCAGCATCTCGGTGCTTGCCCTGCCCAGATGCTTGGCAAGATTGCCATTCTTGAGCAAATGAAGCATTTCAGTGTCTCTGACTGACAGGCCTGCAGCTTCAGTGCACATCTTGAAAGAAACCACAGAGAAACGGGGTCTGAAGTGCTCAATGAGCACACTCCTTCATGACTCCTTCCCTGCACTGTGCGCTGGCCTTGCCAGCACCTCATCACCTGTCTAGAAACCATTAGTGACGTGTCCACCTTGCAGAGTGTAGTAGGGACTGAGGACACCTGGTTTACCTTGAAGTTACCCAACTAATGCACTAGAAGTAGCCCAGCATGAGGTCTGCATCGTCTCATTCACTCCTGTTACTTCTTYGGGTGTAGAATGGAACAAAGTAGTTCTGCTCCCTTGTGAAAAATCRCACTGTGGAATTCAGCGCCCATGCTGCAAAGAGAAGTTGCATTCAAAATACATATTAAAGTCAGTTTTAAAGGAGAACGATTCTAGTCCGTCTGTAAAAGCTCTGCAAAAAATCATAAAAAGAAAAAGGCCATGCAGACAATCCAAAACTGAAATGCTTTTTTGGACACCTCTTTTCAGTGCAAGTCACTAAGGAAAGAACAAATCTGGGCCACCTTGGTGTAGGGAGACAAGGATGCCAGGTCTAGGAAAACTACACCCTGATTTCTGTTCGGTCTTTGAACATTAGCAACCAAAATTTTGATTTTCATTACTAAAAATAGCCTCCCAGTTGTGCATGAAGCCTGTTTTATAGTTCTCTGTGTGGTCTTTTCTGACCTATTTAATGAGGATTTTATGAATCAAAAAACTATAGGGAGATTTCTTTGAACTGTAAAGAAAAATGGGCACAAATTAGGAATTTCAGGACCTCCTAGTGTGAATTATGCTTACTTCTTATAATGGCAAATGAAAACAAATCACTTCTTTGCCAATCTAAATTGCAATATGGCTCTTCTATTCTAAAACAAGAATGTGGCCTCACTTGCTAACCAGTTCCTAAGTATCACATCCCTGAAGACAGGGGAGTCCAACCCAGTGTCATTTTAGAGCCAGGGCTGGGTTTGGGTTGGTGGTTTGTGGTACACGTAGAGAGGGGCTGAAGGACCTTTGAAAACGCTGCCCGTAAGCGCATCCCCTCCCCTCCCATCCAGCCTTTCAAAGTACCTTTAGGACTCCAGGCACCGGGCCGAGGCTCCCCAAGCCAGAAAGCCGAGTCCTGTGTGCGCGGGAGCGCTGCTGCCGTCACGGCTGGCCTGCCCTGCCCGGGTCTCACTTTGCCACCGTGCTGCATTATAAATGTGTTTTCCCTCGCTGCCTCGGCTCCTCTTGCACGCTCCGCCTGGGAGCCCGGGCCGCGCTAGCCTGGCCCTGTTTGCACTCCAGGGCTCCCCTGCAACCCCGAAGAATGGAAGTCGGTTAATCCACCACCCAAATCACCCTCGCTGAGTTGGCACCGGAGCTCTGCACGGATGCAGCAGCACGTGGCACTCGTGCCCAGCAGGGCCTGTGGGAGCCCTCGCGGGGGCTCCAGCGTGATTCCCACCCGCCTCCTGGTTTGCTTTCCCTTCCCCTCCACCCCTTCTATTTTTCTTGCTATTTATGCCACGTTCCCGTTTAAAAAGAAGCCTGTCCCTGTATCTCAGTCGGGCTTGACGCAGAACCAGGCCCACCAACAATAGTCTCCGCTCAGAGSTACCCACCAGCCCTGGGAGGAAAATAACGGGTGGAACGGGAAGTGCCGGTGGCAGGCGGGAGGTGGCGGAGCCGCGAGGCCGCCCTGTTCCCTGGGGGCTGCGTTCCCGCCTGGCAAAGGGCCCCGCGCAGCCCCGGGGCGAAGGCGCCCTGCGCCACTCACACTCATTGCCTGCACTCACACTAACCAGGCCGAGCGCTGCCTCCATGAAACCCTGCGTGCCCCGCAAGCAGATGAGTTTCCATGGAAACCCAGGAACTGAACTTTCATTAGAAAAAAGCTTTTTAAGAAGAAAAAAAAAAAACATATATCTTGCAGATGAAAATGCAAATTGCCTGTCAGTGGGTGGCTTCCTGAATTTATATATAATTTTTTTTCCCCTTTTGCACTGTAGGAAGATTTCAGCTGGACCTACATAGCAACAACACGCAGACATTGTTTATAGCTAGCCAGACTCCATGGGGAAATAGGAAATGCAGTAGCAAGGAGCAGCCCTTGAGTGCAAGTACCTCGGGGAAAGAGCAGGCTGGGCGGTGAGCGCTGCGCGTTGGCGCAGCCCGCGCTGCAGCCCGGCCCGGCCCAGCAGCCACTGCCTCCCTGCCCACGCTTCTCCCCCAAAACACACCAGGAAAAGGTGGATGTCTTTTCCTGCCCGCACAGCAGCTGGCAGTCAACGGAGTCTTTCTGCTGGCCTTGGGATGCTGCGCCCTTGCTGGGACTGGCAGGTGGGCACGGGCACCTGCACCCCCCGGCAYCCACGTGCACGGGGGCTGCCTCGGTGCCTGCTCCAGTGCCCGGGCTGCTTCCCGATCTGCAGGGTGCTGGAGCGGCCCTGCTCCTCTGGGTGACAGGCGAGTTTGCAGGTCGAGGGTTTGTGGTCGGGGCCAGCGCTGGGCTGGGGRCGGCAGACTCGCCGCGGCCTCGTTTCGTGCCCTTGCTCTTCCTCATTGTCCCTGCCCAGCTGGCGACTCCAGTGGTGATTGCCCGGATGCCTCCCGGGCGGTGCTGCGGGCTCGCACTGGCCTCCACGTGGCTGCCTCCACACGGCCTCTCCCCGTGGAGTTCGTGTCCGAACGCCGGCGAAAGAGCAAGGTCAGCCCTGCGGCCTCGCCACTTGGCAACAGGGAGATAAACCTAAAGGACAAACATCCTCCCTGAATCCTTCTGTGACCAGATGTGATGCTGAATTGACAGCTAGGTCAGAATTCTGTGCAAGGAGGAGCCACCTTTATTTGAATAATCACCTACTTCTTAACCCCTCTCTGGCAAAGTCATGTGTTTTTATAGTTATTGGTAACATCGTGGCTGCATGGCCTTAATCATGATGTTGGATGCAACCTGCATCCAACAGCAGTTTAGGAAAAGCAAAGGAAACATCTGTACTACTTGCAAAACCGGTGCGGTTCCTTCATAAGAAACTTACTTCARGTTCTTGTTGCAAACCTTTTAAGATTTCTTCTTCTCTTGATATTAACTAAATGCAATTAGACCCCTTAAAGACTAAGCTAATGCTTCTCTTTACATGTAGGATTTCCTGAGACTGTGTAGCTTGTGGTTGCAAAACATGAAGTCGGGCAGTCATCTTGCTTTCCTGTATTTCCATTTGTGTCTGCTAAATTAAACTGCCTGGTATTCTCTTACAAAAAGGCTTCCAAGACGTGGTGTGTATTTATTGTGGTTTGATATTATACCACRGGCTGTTCTGATATGGAAACATGGAATTGCTGAGCCCCTTGACTAAGAAGGGAGTGGAAGCAGCACTTTAATGCGCTGGGATCCCGCACCCAGCGTGGAGAAGGGCTGCTGGCTTTGCAAAGAACGGGGATGTCCTAGATGTGGGCCTCATGCTGAGCCCAGGAGTGCGCCCCTGTGAAGCTCACACCATCGGTGACTCATGTTGCAGTGATGGTCCTGACAAGGTAGCACGTATGTGGCAGACCCTGCTGGGGTCCCTCACGCAGGAGGAAGCGCTTCTTAAACTCCTGCTGCCAAAGGCTCCCTAGACGGGTGCCCTGCTGCTGGAAAACGGGGCGTTTGGCCATGGCCACGGGCAGGGGCCAGCAGGGCTTGGCAGGCACCGTGAGCAGACGTGTGGGCTGCCGCTTCCCRGGCCATGCCCGTCCACGAGGGCTGCGGGAGCCGGCCGGGCGAGCGTGGAGCGGAGCGGGCAGCGCGGCGCGGCGCGGAGGGAGCCCGGCGCACGGCTGCCCTGTGGGGTCTGCGCATCCACGCGAGCCCGACGGGAAAACATGTCCTTCCTACCACTTCTTTCATCCTCCCCCTCCTGTTCCTTCCAGATGGTTACACCCACTTGTGTCTTTTCTTACCCTAAGGACAGCTTTTTAAGCAAGAATTCTTCATCCCTCTCCTCCCCCACAAAGCTCTAGGATGTACATGGAGTGCAAACAGCACTTGGACTGAGTGTGCTGGTGCCATTACATACACTCAGCCCTGACACACAGCCCGAGCTCCGGAGGGGACCTCGCTCCCCTCACTGTGTTATTTTTTTTTTTTTCAAAAGGAAAGAACTTTTAATACAAATGTCAAGACCTAGGATCAGAGAGACTTAACTCAGACCCAGTTGGATGTGCTGGACACACAAGAGAATGTAGATACTTGGAATAATTGAACCTGTGTGTATTTTCCTGTGGATTAAAAGCAGATGTAAGCCTCTGGAGGAGAGTGGGATGCTTAAAATGTAAACCTTCCCCCTCTTATTAGCATCACACAGCACCAGGATGTGCTTTCCCAGTAACACACAGCTGGAGCATTTGCAGGGCAGGATCAGACAAAAAAAAACCCAAAAATGTACAAAAAATCACAAATGCTCCTCTAAAATACATACCATAATCAAACAAAAAGCATAGCTTAGTAGCCAGTTGCTTCTCKCCTCCATAAATAGCAGGAGATCTCTCTCTTAGGGCTATGACATCTGCTCTTTTAGGGCTATATCAGCTCTTTTTCTGCCGCTCTGGACTGTCAGAGGTTTCTGTGGAGCCTCTCAGTCTGTCTGCTGAGCCTCTCAGGTCAGTGGAGAACCTGGTCTGAAGTGCAGTGGGAGGGYGGCTGCGAGGGCATCTCCTCAGTGTCCTGCTCGGTGCTGCTGTTCACCGCCCATCGCTTGTTTGTTGGCAGGGCCCCGTGCTGAGCAGGCTCGGGAGGAAGGAGCTGGCGCAGAAGGTGCTCCGGGACGCCGTGCAGACGCACAACACGAGCCACCGCGCCTGGAACAGCCTCGGCCAAGTGCTGCAAGCGCAGGGCAAGGACGAGGCAGCCGTGGAGTGCTTCCTCACCGCCCTCGACCTCGAGTCCAGCAGCCCCGTCGTGCCCTTCACTGTCATACCCCGGGAGCTCTGAGGCCGTGCCCTGCAGCTCAGCGTCGGGGGACAGCACCAAAGAAACAAAATGAKCACAACCACCACGGAGAACGAACTCTCTGGATTCTATGACAAGTGCCATTGTAACCTGGAACTGGGCAAAACAAGTCCAGGATGGGGCTCAGGTCTACATGCTTAGCTGAGAAAAGCCTAACTTTAGGACAATATGCAGCAGGCAGCGAAGAAAGAAAAAGAAAGGCCTTTTTTTTTGGTCACGGATGCCTGTTCAAGCTACCAGCAGGACTTATTTCAGGGTGTTGGTTCAAGGTGACTGACTGTGTAATAGTTGATGCTAGAGTGTAGCTGTTCARAGCACTTGCACCTTTCCATTTATATTATCCCTGAAATGCCCAGACACTGAGTTAAAGCTCAGGCCTGCTCTAAGCAGGAGTAAATGCAGCAACTAACTTGAACCGAGATGTGCATAAGTATGTGACCGTCTCCACACGCCTCCGACAGGATAGGAATGACTATTAGGCTATATAGACAAGTAATATATACTGTTTACAAAATTATTTCAGCTATTTTGATAATCCTTTTTCTTCCCTTGTTCTTATATATTGCATATACTTGCTCTATTTAGTGTGGCACTTGCCTAAACCACTTCAGGTTAATAATACCTTCCTTTTTTTTAAGCTGCTATTGGAGTATGATTTGCAGGAGAAGGAAGACCAAAGAGTGATCAGTTCACATTGTGACTGGTATTAAAAACACACCCATATATATATATATATATATATGTATGTATCTCAAATTACGTATTTATTGCAAAGACTTTCCTGAACTAACTAGTTAGTTAATTACAAACCGCCTGAGCTTCATTCTTACTAATCACTTATTCCAGCACTTTTAGTAAGGAATATCGGGATTAGCAGTATGAACTGCCTGAACTCTGTGCTTTATTTCACTGCTGTCCCTGGCCCAAAACATCCATCTTATGGTATAAGAGATGGCAGCAGTCTTCCAAGGCAAAATACGCTGAAAGCAGTATGTGTATATATGAATTACATTTATTTTTTACTGTACCTTGGGTTTTCTATGGAAATTTCACATTAATGGTACTGAGTTGGAGCCTTCAGTAGAGTGGGATCATTTGGAGGGCCGTATCAGCTGCACGAGCGATCTCCAGGGCCATCCCAGGAGCCCTAATCCACTCGCCCTCCCAACTGCAGGCGCTGCAGGAGAGGGGCACAGCTGGCTGATTTTTGCACTCAAATATGCCCAACAGTGCAGTTCTACGCAGGATGGCGACCTGCAACCACCTCGCTCCAGAGATGGGACCCTCAGCAAGCCGGGTTTGGCCGCGGCCGCGGCCAAACCCGGCTTGCTGAGGGTCCCATCTCTGGAGCGAGGTGGGAGACTCGGGTGCCGGCAAGGTCCCTGTTGCCCCACAGCAAGGGAGAGGGCACCGCTCACCCTGCCCAGCGGGCACTAAGCACCCAAGGGCACTGGTGTGTCCTTGTGTTCTCTTTTTAATACGTGGGGTTTATAGCCTGAGATTACCTTGTCCTAAGTGCTCTGCGCAGGGCAGGGAAGAGGGCGGTCGTTGCAGGTCTGCGAGTATTCCTTCCGTTGGCGAGTATCCCTTCAGTCAATCCTCGGGCTGTAGTTGGAGCTAGTGCTACCCAGAACAGAGCTTTTCCCAAGCCTACCTGCTGCTGAGCTCCTGAGCACCTACTTTGTCCTTCTAAATTCGGAAAAAAAATTACAAAGACGGCTACTGCAAACTCAGCAGTCCAAAAACTACCAATCTGTGCATTGCAGCGTTGTTCTATATCCCTGTGCTGATAAATCCAACAGAGCCCCTTCCTGGAGCTCATTAAGCAGTAGCTCTGTAGAGCGGGAAGCCCGCAGGCTTAACTGCCACAGTCTTGGACCGAGAACTTCACATTCCCATCCCACCCCTCTTCCAGTCCAGGGGAGACGAGCACTAAAGCCCAGAACCAGTATTTCACCTCCCTCGGTGCCACAATTCCTCTGTAATTTACAAAGGAGGAGGAGAAAACTGCATCGCTGCTTAGGAGATCCATGCAGCGCTGCCGAGGGRCCCGTTGCCTTTTATCCATGATGACTGATAAGTCCAAAGGGAGAGCCGTCCTGCAGGGGGTTGCTGTAGGATGCACGCCTGGGGACCAAGGCAGGCACAGGTAGCCCTGGCTGCCAAGGTTTGTGCTGCAGAATCGTTTCATCCAAACCAAGCCCCGTATTCAGAGCGCCTTGGTGCACACCCACACTCTGCCCCTTTTATGCTGTTTTTAAYGATGACAGGGCGAGATCCGGGCCAAGCTGCTCTGCAGGGCGCAGGGACGCGGCGCGAGCGCCGTCACCTCCGCAYGAGCAGCCCGCCCAGCAAACCCCACCAGCGCGGCGCCGCTGGCATCATTCCCCTCTGTAACTTAATGGATTTTGCTTCTTGTAAGGTGTTTCCACCAAATGAATAAAAAAAAAAAAACCCAAACACAAAATACTCTTCATGCATCGTTGTTTCCTGCCAGTTTCGGTACTTTTAATGCATTCATGCCACAGATATTTCAAGCATTCCGAAACGGCCATTTGTTCTACTAGCTGGAACCCAGTGTGCCTAGCAGGCTACCAGTTGCAAAGGGTATTTTGGCCTCCGCTCCTGTAGTTCATGGGAAAAAAGCGTGAGCGGGCCCGCGAGCAGCGTGCTTTCAAAGAGGAACAGAGCCAGGAAAAAGGAGTAAATGTAGCCYCAGATGTTTGGATTTATGGGGAATTTAAGCAAGCATCTTACTTTTCTTGTACTATTTCCATTGAAAATAAACAAAAGATAGTGTGAGAAGCTGGATCATCAGGCAGTGCGCAACTACTATGCCAGCAAATTTATGGACTCACCTTATTTTGCCCGCAATATCATTAATCACCTCTTTCTACAAACAGCTACTCCTGAGGTTATTTGGAATTAAACATTTTCATTCAAGAGCTTCCAGAGAATTCTTAGCATTTATACGTTAATCTTCTGGGCARGTTTCAAGAGGGCCTTCTTAAAAAGCCAGCCCCTAAGGTTCRTGCTCGAATGGCGTCAGGCGGGGAGTTTTTGAGGAGCATTCTCGGTGATTGTTGTGGTTTGGATTACACGTGCAGCTCTGTTCCCCAAGCTGAACGTGATCCCCCTGCAGCAAGAGCAGCATTGGGTCCTCCAGCTGATGCTGCAAAGTCTTAAACACTGGGAGAGGGCGGCAGCAGCGCCTGGCCCCTTCTCATCCCCACGAGAACCGCGCCGGGCTGTGAGCAGCGGCTGCCCCGGGATGAGCAGGGCCCTGCTGGACCGGAGCACAGCTGAATCCTAGAGCTGCAGAGCCTCATTGTCCCATTCCCGCGGGAGGAACCGCAGGGAAGCGAGAGAACAGCCTTGGCAGCTCCCCTCTGCTCCGGGCTGTGGCACAGCGCACGGCTGCTTGTCCTGCCCGCCCTGCTCAGGTGGGTGATAGTCCCCGTGCGAGCACCTGAATGGGAGGAAATTAGACTTTTTCCTCCTCCCTGTTGGAAGGTGCTTTGGATGGCCAAGGTGCCCACAGCCCTAACCCGCAATCGCTTCCGTCCCGGTCAGAGAACCTACGGACACTTGGAAATAGTTTTGACATGACATCCTTACAAGTTAATTGTGAACATTTTTAGTAGCCTCCTCAGACCACCACCACTTCTGTGCTTCTGCTGCAGCATGGGCAGAACCACGTGGGGCCCATACAGTGTATTCCTGCCTGCTGTGAAGGCCGGGTGTTTAGAAGTCCCATAAGGGCCAAGATGAAATGAGGGCATCGCTGCTGCTGCTGCTGCTGCCCAGATACTCCCTTTCACACAGCTGGTCTTGCAGACGCTGTAAGACCCGTCATCAAAGCAGCAACCTCCATTTTGTCCCTCTCTTTATCTGCATCCCTTGGGAGATATTAAATCCAAGACAGACTTTGGAACTAAGCAGAAAAGCGCATATCCTACTAATTTTTAAGGACCAGTGTTAGAGCAGGTGGAAGCAAGTGTCATGTTGCTGTGAATAGCTGTCACTATAGCATTAAATGGAGTCATGGCTGTTAAACCAGCTCCTTACAATGTGTGTTGTCTTCAACATGAAGAGTGATAGGCAAAATAGTCCCCACAGGTCCCCTGGCTGACGGCAAAATCCAAAGGTCTACTCAGTGCTCCAGGTTAACATAAAGGAAGTGTTAAAGACACTTTTTGGATGGGGAAAAAAATCCTCTGCGGGTCAGGGCTCTGGGTTTGCAGAAGCGCCCCGCTGGGCTCTGACCCATTCAAAGCTGCTGCTGCAGCAGCCGGGCGAGCTGGCTGGCCGAGGTAACCTGGACCTGCTCCACAGCCACGGGTGGCAGAACTTGTGGTCCCAAACAACACCAAACCCGCCAGTGCAGCCAGCTCTCCTCACGAGGCCAAAGAGCAGCCACCGAGCTGCACAAACGGGAAGCAGAGAAAGGGTTTCCCTGCCGAAACCTCTCCGAGGGGCCAGGCCCAGCACTGCGGGCCCTGCTGGCACCAAGGTGCCAAATCCAGGCCGGGCGAGCGGCAGCAAGCRCGGAGCAGCCCCCAGCAGGGCCCTCCCGGCCGCGGAAGCCCCCGCGGCGCCGGCGCTTCCCCGGTGCCCGGCCCGGCTTTCCAAGGACACCGCAGTCCCCGACGCCAAAGATCCATTACGTGACGGACAGCGAGTCAGACACCTTTCCATAACGCAGCTGCTTTCCATGTCATAGCCAGGCCTGGAAGCGGGCTCGTTGATAGATTAGTCCATGGCAAGCAGGCCTGCGTTTTGTTGTCAGGTGAGAGGAGCCGACCCGCGCTCCCTGCGCGCCCGCCCAGGGCTCCGGTTTCAGACGGAGGGAGTTCGGGGCGATGCCGATTCCACGTGGCCCGCCTGGGTTAGAGGTGCTTCTGCCACCGGTGTAAATGGCAGCGTCTGGCCRAGACAATTAGCAAATGAGCCGCTGCCCCACGAGCGGATTTGCAGCCTCCGAGTCTCTCCTCCCGGGCTGACAACAAATAGAAATTTGAGATGAGGTCTCGGGTTTCCAAAACAGGAAGCGGATAAATCAGGAAGCGAGCAATTCATTTCCCTGCGAGAGCCACGCTGCTCGCGACTCCCCTTGGAGGATGTTGGACTGTCTTTACAGGGCAGCAAGGGAGGCATTTCGGCCCCGTTTTCATTGCACAGAATAAAAAACTCAGGTAATTCAAGAACTGAGACAAGACAGAGCTTTATATTTTTATGTATTTATTTGGGCAGAACTGGTTAGATGGCCCTTCCAGGAGCCTTGTTTTTCCATGCAGCCCCAGGGCAGTGCTAACCTCCCACCGTGCCCATCGTCCCCTTTGCGGACTCGCAAGGAGCTTTCTGGTCAAACAGCTCGCTGAAACTAAGGGAGAGAAAGAAAAAATATGTATTGGCTTCATGCTGCGTTCCCAAGGAAAACTCTGGAGAATTTCAATTAAGTACTTTGAAAAGAMGAAACTTCCAATTAAATAAAATTCTCTTCTGTCCAATGGAAGCCCTCAGCAGTATCTTCAACAATTCACATTTGCATGGCCAGAAGTTTTGAGAGAATTGCCAGAAGGGAGAGCWTTTTGAAACAAAAATGCAAGATGTTTAATTCTCAAACAATCTACACAGAACATTTAAATTTTCCGTTCTGTCACCTTGCCAAGAACTTCTCAAAGTTATCTCAAATTTTTACACGGCTCCCGTTTGCTGGACCTCTGCTCTTCAGCAGACCGCGTGTTCCGCAGAGTCGAGAGGCGCCTGCAGGCCTGCTGCGCGTTGCTGTGTGCGCGGGGGCCGGAGCCGCTGCCGTGGCCGCCGTCCTGAGGGCATCGTCTGCAGCACGTGGCCCACCGCTGCGTCCCCAGCTCCCTGCGTGGAGATCCGCCAGAGCCACGGGGCAAGCACCGGCACACACGACCCTGTGTGCTGCACGCAGGTGCTGTTGCAGYCCAACACGTCGCAGACCCACACTGAGCACCTCTGCAAACCCCCCCTGCRGCCACTTCCACAGTGGGGACGACGTCCTGCGACTGCTCTGGGCACGCGCTGGCGATGAATGGCTTCTTATATAAGGGCTGGAGCGCTCGAGCTGCTGTGCACCAAGGGCACTTGGACCCGGAGCAAGCCTGGCACAAACTGCAGCCGCGGCCCCGCAGCCGGGCTCGCCAGGGCTGCGATCCCGCTTTCACCTCCCTGCTCTGCATCGTTCCCGCTGCCACAACAGCAGCCCCTGGCAGCGTTTCCCAGCTGCCGTCCTGCAGGCACCGGCTGGCGGGCGCGTGGAGCTGCTCATGGGCAGACAAGGGATGGCGCCTTTCCCGACAGGACACGCTCGGGGTCCCTCACGAGCCACCACAGACACCCCGGGGATCCGGCAGGCTGAAGACCAGCGGCTGGGACGCCTCCTCCTCGAGGCTATTAGAGCTCCTTAAWTAAACGTCCTCCTCGGGGGCTGAAGTGAATGGGAAACCATGGAGATCTCGTAGGTCAATCACGCAGAGATGACTGAGAGCGCGATGTGCCAGGCGAGCAGGTGCTGGAGAGCTGGAAGGGAAAAACAACGACCCAAATATCTGTGAAAGGAAAGAGCACGTTGGTTTTGCAAAAGAGCAGCTTTAGGATCCGCTTTATAGGGTCCACCCTCTGCTACTGAATTAGATCCACACGTCACTGCTGAATTAGGCAAAAACAACTGTCTCCAAGCATTTCTTCAACTTTCACCTCACTGAACATCTCATCAATTGGGTTGGTAGCTCATGCAGTTTCTCAGATCCCTGCGTGCACATTTTCACTCATGTTGATAACTGCACCAGGAATACCGAAGCGCCAGCTGAGCAGCTACGTGTCCAAACATCCCACATGCGAGAGAGAGACTGCTACATATAGAAAMAGAAAGAGTCAAGCAGCATCCAGTGGCCTCCATCACTTCATCATGCAAAAACTAAGATCTAAAGAGATGCTCAGTATCTGCAAACTGTTTCTGTTCAARAACTGAATCCCACATTTCCTATTGCTAGGAAATACTCGTCGTCATCAGAGAATGCTGATGAGACATACAGAGTTATGCTTTAGTTTTAACTCACAAATCATTGCACTCTGGCTACAGGACAATAAAGTTAGTTTTAAMACCGAAGCTGCTTGCACTTTGCTAAAAAAAGAACACCTTCAAAAGTCATATATTTTTCCTGCAGACTATTACATGCCATATGATGAGGAACTAATAAAATATCACTTGCCTCTAACCTACTATACTGTCATCAATCATGTTTTTTTCCTCCCTTATAAAAAGAAAAAAATATATAAATAGGTGCAATACATGTTCTTCCTGTAAGTCTCTGTCAGAAATAACTCACCTTGCTTCATCTGTCTTTGCAAATCTCAGCTGTTAGGCGGGGACTTTTGCAAACTCGGCACTTGGGTTGTTCGCGCCCATGTGAGGAACACTTGGTGTTGCCGGGAAATCCGGCGGTCCTGACACGCAGGGATGACCTGTTACAGCCTCCAGCAGGGAGTGGGAATGTTCACGTAATTCACAGGAGACTGAGCTGCTTCTGTCCATCCGTAACCTCACTGAATGAGCAGTTTCTTACAAGCTACATCTTTTTTATATGTTGAAATGAAGCCCCAGAGCGCGGAGGCTGTAGGAATTTCCTTCCTCCACCACGGTGATTTCCAGCCCCTATGGAGAAAGCAGCAGAGGATTCAGGAAAAACTGTTTTACTCCCTTTTTCCTTCCCTGCTTCCTCTACAGTTAACTAAGGACCAAACTGCCACATGGTGATGCCTGGGACACACCAGGCTCYGAGACCACCACGACTCAGGCTCCAGCCTTTTCAACCGCTCCAGAGCTGGAAGGAGGCTGAAATTTCCGTCAGGTTGATTTTGTTTGTTGCTCTTTCGTTTCAGGATGGCATGGGTTGTCTGTTAGCTTTAATTATTCCAATAGACTTTTGCTGAAACTCTCCCCTCAAGGCCAAAGCTTCATCCACGGGTATTAACAGCACCCGCAGTACATCAGTGGAAGGCCCTGGGCATATTGAATGCTGGTTTCCCAACCAAAAAGGACCTTTTGCCAAAAGAGTTACTTTTCTCATTTCCCTCCTGCTAATTGACGGCTGGAGAAATAGTTTCCACACCAAAATGTTAGTCCTATAGGCAAATCCCGACAAAGCCTATTCATTGAAGCTTCCCACTTGAGACCAATACTTGCCCATCGAAACCAAAGCTCTTCTTTTTCAACAAGAGTTTCACCCCACATCATTTGGTTCTGGTCTTGAAAGTCTTTGCACACAGGACACATCTTTGCTCTTCTCACAGGCGGGTGCATGAGAGCACCAAGGGCTCTCCCTTCCTGCCCTCTAAACCATCAGGACGTTCAGTGGGAACCTCATTGCTGTGCGTAGAGTCTCACACGTGCAACGTGTTTTCAGATAACACAGAGATCCCGCTTCGAAACAGAAGCAAGGGCATTAATAAACACAGCACCAGGAAATCTGCAGAGGTTAAGTGGTTCTCTGCAGCACAATCCATCGTGCTGATGGGTTTGCCTCTCCAACGGGCTCCGTGGCCGGTGCCGTTCCTCTCTCTGTTGTATAATTCATGGTGGGGCACAGCACGTTTCTGTGCAGAGCGTCCTACCAGACCAAGCGAGGCTGTAATATTCTTGCAGAGCTTGTTCATTACAATATGCTCTGGCACGGAGTCCGGAGGGAGAGGAAGACATTAAACATGAAGGAAAACAATTGCTGTTGTCCTCCAGAGGGACTAGCCTGGTAAATGCTCACGTTAACAGGGTACAAAAGAGGGGAGTATTAGGGTGGAATTAGAAGGATGGAGGGAAGCACCTCGTCCTCAACCTCATGAGATTTGGTGGGGTAACGAACAACATTTAGATTTTCATTCAAAAAGAGGAGACCTCATCCTCTCGCAGCTGCAAACTGGGTGCCCCTGAGAACTAATTCTCACTGGCAAACAGAGGAGAAGACAAAACAAAAAAACATTTCCAGTGTTTTCTCTCCACAAAGCTGAAACACTCCCCTGTGTGTTTTCAATTTAACTAAAATAGATCGCTGTGTATAAACAGGCACTCTATCTGCATCATTCATATTTGATGGACTAGTCAGTATAACAGATACTTTTATCCATGCCGTAAGTGATGAGAAACTAGACACTTCAGTGTCTTGTGCTCCTCTCAGTTAACATGAGTGGCAGCAACTGTTATTCTAGGCTCCTTAGCATGTAACGTTTGATGGAAAGACAGGAAAAAACGGAGATGTATTTAGTGAAACCAAGTATAACAAAGGGAACTTCCATGACCAAACACTCCCAGGAGGGTACGTAGGAAAACCACTGCCASGTTTGTTAACAGCAACCCAACCATTCTTTGCTCAGGCGCTAGAGGCCATATGATAACAGGCCTCCTATCAGGTTAAAAAGTAAATTACAGCAGAGAGAGGGCACGATCTCAAGATGACTTTGTTTATATTGGCAGGGAAGCTCAAAGGTGGCCGGGAGCGCAGCGACCAGAGACTGTAAAATATGCATTGGGTGGACGGGCTTGTGTTTCCCTTCTGGTTTTGCACATAAGACCTCCCATGCTTATTAAAATAAGAGAACGTGAGCAGACTCCCTAACATTTTTGGAAGCCCAGACTTCCTTTTGCTTCGAAGGATGGGAGCAGCTAATTGACATGGCAACAAACGCAACATTGAGCAGATGACACGTGAAGACAGGAATCCCTCGTGCCCTGGGCACATACCGTGATAAAGGAGCTCCTGGCATGGCCTAGATGGAGGCTTTKGCAGTGCTGGCCATGCAGCGCATGAAAAACCTCATTAAACATAAGAAAAGTGGTTGTTTGGGGGGATTTTTTTTTTCACAGTGTGGATGATCAAGCATTAAGGTAGGATGCCCCGGGCAGCTGTGAGGTCTCCATCTCTGGAGACATCCAAAAGGCAACGTGCCGAGATCCCCGCTGTGGGGCCGGGCTGGCCTGGGCAGAGGTTYGGAGGAGCGGGACGTCCCTCTGCTGCCGTCTCTCCTGACTTCCACCCTTGGGCCAGAGGAAAGCTGGCAACGCAAGGCCAGGGGTGTTGCTGAGGCGTCACGGGTGCCTGGCAGCAGGCTAGGAGGGAGCGTGTAGGCAGACCTGGGGGTGAGACCTCCCTTTCCTTCTCACCCCCACACCTTCATATTAGAGGTGGGGAGAGAGGGAGGGAAGGAAAAGGCGGCCAAAGTTTCGAAGGTCTGAGATGTGGAAGTAATAGGTGAGACTGAGGTTCCCTACCCCAATTTCAGACACACCTCAGGGAAGTCCACAGCCCTCCCACAAGTGAGAGTTTTGACACGACTCACCATGCAAACTGAGGAGCTGATACCTTGMGAAATACCATTCAGCCTCTTCATTTGTGGCCTTGCTAGGCGGGGCAGCTGCTGCCCACTCTTAAGCCTCTGTTCGGAGGCAAGAGCTGAGAGAAAAAGTACTGCAACTTTTATCTTCTCCTCTGGGAAGAGACTGGAGAAGGATTGCACGAAGGTCATTTTAGTACTAAGCCAGAGCTCCAAGAACTGCCAGACAAGCAGCGCTATTTTTCCAAATAAAGAATTAGTAACTGCAAGGATGTAAAACTTTCTCCTCTCGTTCTAGCTAGCTGCTCCTTCCTTATTCCCAGGGGAGCACAGTCATTTCTCGGGCATGTTTTTATACGGAGCTCGGAACAGGAAACAGCCCGTGTTTGCTCAGGGCCTTTATGGCACGGGGCCTCCGCAAGGCCTGAGGGAGCAGAGGATGCAGAGAGCCCGTGCAGAGCGGGATGGGGCCGCAGCTCTATCCATGCCGGGAAGGACCCCGGAGCCGGGACTGCCGCTGCTGCCGTTGGCGACTGCCGTGACTTCCTTGCAGCTAAGGTGGGCAGATCACTTCTCGCAGTTGCTAAGAATACAGCCGGGGAAACACTACCCTCCAAATCACTTTAATATGCATCACGCTGCCACATATACTTGGTGACTCCATTTGCATCCTATGGGTCAGTTCAGTTCAAGCCCACGGCCGCTGCCAAGGGCTCGCGGCTCTTCCCGCTCACGCCGCGGAGGAAAGGGGAGGGCAGGAGACGGGAAGGTTTTCCACGAGGCACCTGCTGAAAAGCAGGGATGCAGCTCCTCGCTGCCCGGGGTCCCTGCTTGCAGTCACTGAGGGCCGAGAACTGCTTGGGGGACACAAGTACAAGCTTGCTGACTTAATGCAGTGGGGCAGGTGCAGAACAGGCTCATTTTTAGGTGAAATCTACCTAGTTTTGAGACATGCACAGGACCCCATTGGAGGGTTCCCTTTTTCGTGCAGAGTGAATGAGCAACTGATGATCACAGGGCAATGTGGAGTGCAGAAATACTACTGAGGTGGCSTCCAGCTATGGGGCCACATGACGTGCACACACAGAAGCACCAGGAGAGAGAGGAAACCAGGAGCTCTGGCTCCCTCCTTTCCATCTCCACGTGCAAAAACCTGCCACAGAGGGAACCATGGCTGGGAGTTGCCCTTCCTCTGTACCTTATCCTCTCAGATAGGCAAATACAGCTGGAAACTCACCCAAGCTGCATATTCCGCTGTGCACTACATGTGGCTGGACACAGGGGGAAGAAATACTGCAGATCTGGGCAAGCATGATGCTGCTCCCAGGCTCATACAGCTTTTGGGTGCCCCAGACAAAAGCAGGACCTTTCTTTCTACCTATACCTCTCTGCTACGAGTGTCTAGAGCCCTGAAAAGCTAGCCAGCCCTCAAGGACTTGTCTGTGCTGCTTATCTTAAACTACCACTTAGCAACAGACTTTACCCAGGGACGTGTTGGTGGAACCACCAGGCATTCCCATAGAGGCTAAGGGCAAAGCCATAAACACACCTTTGCGAAGGAGCTCAGCTGGGACCTCAGGTGATGGAGCGGCGCGGAGGCTGTCGGTGGAGCCGGTTCTCGGTGCTCCTGCAGTGCTAAGCAAGGGCTCCCGACCTGGGCAWTCCCAGCTGCCCACTGCAGAGAGGAGCCTGTGCAGAGCACGCAGCGTGCGCGGGGAACAGGAGCACTGCGGGGGCAGCACGATGCCCTTTTGCGACTGCGACTGTGTTTACACAGCAAGCAGCAGGTGTAGCACCAACAACGTGCTGTGTGCRCGTGTATTGAGGAAGAACCCTTTAAAAAAAAAAAAAGAAAGTGTCTTAAACACGATTTTAGATGTCGCCTAGGTAGCTACCAGCCCAGCTACTCATCAGTCAGTCTGCAGGGCAAAGCTTAAGACCATGAGCGTATCCGAAGCTGGATGCAGCAGGCAGTCCCGGGTTGYGCTTCTCCACAGGAACTATTTTTCCTCTTCTAGCTACCAGTCTGTAATTTACCACTGCAAGCCACAAAGTAAATATAACCCACATCTATGTGCAAGATTGGGCCTGCAAAGCAATGCAGGCCCACGGGCCCATCCCGCCTCGCTGCTGGAAGTTGCGTCACGAAGCTCAAGAGGTCGGCAGTGCACTTGAGCAGGGATTGCCCGTGGAGAGCTCACCGACACRCCTGTAGACAAGGGATCCTTTCCTGTGCATAGCTGTTCTCTTCCTAGGACACAGCGGGATGAATTTCACTCCATATTTCAGCTCCAGGGAGCCGCAGGCCAGGGCAGCGCRCGGCCATCCCGCTCTCCGCGGGGTCCCCCGCGTCCCCGGGCACCAGCAGCTGCACGAGCACCTCTCACAGAGGGGAGACTTGCTCAAGGAAAGAGGAAGTTCATCGGGCTCCTGGAGCCGTTTTGCTCCGTGGCTCTCCCGCTGGTTTCACRGTGATTGCTAAACTACAGTTTAGTGTAGTTTTATAAGACTGCAGTTTAACGACGCACTCCGAACGCTTGGGAAGGCAGCAGGTAACCCCAGATGATTCTTGTCTTCATTGCCACGTGCCCGTAACACCTTGGCCCAAGGCAAAGGCCAAAGCAAAGCACACCAAAACTCCTGTCAGTGCAGCGCAGTGTGTTGCTCGGGGTCCGGGGTATTTCACAGAATCACAGAGCAAAATCCTTAACATCCAATAAATTCCTATTGCAAAGGAAGACAAGCCCTTCCAGCTGGAGGAAATCTGAAGTGCTGAATAGTAAAGAGCAGGCAGCATATTAAAGCAGTCCCCTGTGGACAGCCCTGTTGTAAACAGTATCATCTCAGAGCCGACTTAGAGCTGAGCTGCACGCCGGGCTTGCGGCAGCTTTCGCAGCCCCGGGTTTGAAGGATTCGCTTGAGACCCCTCACAGGAACGCAGCGTCTCGAGGCGTGCCCGAGCCGCCRGCCTCGCGGGCAGCACCAAAGCGGGTACCCGGCTCCGGGATGGCTGAGCTCCCGCTCCKCACGCTGATGGCAACACCGTGCACGCTCCAGCTCAACCAAGCAAGCAAGGGGAGAACTGGGAATAAAGGGAGACAGGGGAAAGGGCAGAATGACCCTCCAMCCTCAAGTCTAATCTCAGTGGTTGCAGCTCACAACCCAGAAAACCAGATTGACAGAACCACAGAACCCTTAAGGTTGGAAGGGACCTCAGAGGTCATCTAGTCCAACCCCCTGCACACACAGGGTCACCCAGAGCATGGGGCACAGGGCTGCGTCCAAGCGGGTTTTCAAGATCCCCAGAGAAGGAGACTCCACAACCTCTCTGGACAGCCTGTTCCAGTCCCATTTCCCAACATAGATACTTTCCAATGTGGGAAGGCAGAGCATAACCCTGCGTGGGGTGCAGGGGGAGAAGCGAGGTCCTCTGCCAGCAGGGTCAAGCCCTCTCGCCAGTGCTCAGGAGGCAGGAGGAGAGAGGGGATTAAGATCCTCAGGAAACACAGCTCTCCCTTTATTCTTGTGCAGATAAATATTTGAAAGCACCTATAAAGAAAACTCAGCCAAGCGTCCCCTGCTACCCCGAAGGCGGCCGCATCAGTACAATGGGAGCCACATTTCCACAGGCAGCAACACAAGAAGGAGGTTGAATACATCAAGTTTGCAGGCTGCAGTACCTGCTGATTTCTACAGATATARTTTTGTCCAGATATCTGCTTTTATTATTACCCATGAAAGAATGCATTTTGCACTACATGATGGGAATGCCAATATGACAGTGCTTGTCTTCTGAAAGGAGAAGGGGGAACAGCAACGCCACCTGCTCAGAGGAAGCCCAAGGCCACACCAGCACAGACACACCACCACATAATTGGTGGCAACAAAAACTACTAATGAAGTTGCTGGATTTTGAGTTATCCACCGGTCTTTTCCATCCATTCAAGGAAGAAAGGGGAGCCCGTGTCCCTGCTTCTCACAGTAACTCATTAAACCAGGCACCTCAGATCCGCTTACAGAGAGGCAACCTGAGAGCAAAGGCCGGCCCTTCAGCTGGCACAAGCCAGGCGCTGTCTTGGGTGGACACTGGCTGAAGCTTTAGTTGTAGGGCAGGAGCAAGTCACCCACCGACATCTCTGCACCGGAGCAAATGGGGYGGGAGGGCTCCGGGGTTGGGGTCAAGCTTTGAACCTTGCTCAGAGAACTAAGCTAAGCCGCCGGGCAAACCGCCGGAGCGACGGCTGCCTGCTGGGCTGCCCTTCCCCTTTCCATGGGATAACACAACAAGCAGCAGGCACCAAGTGCCCTTTGAGGGCTCCTTTCCACTCCCCGTGCCTTTGCTGTGGTGACACTATGCTGACTGCAGTGAACCTGCCCCTAGTCACCGCTACAGGAAGCCAGGAGCATTCAGTTTTTATCTTGGTGTTAACTTCCTCTCCTCAGCCAGCATTTCCAAACGCCTCTCCAAAGCCCTCCSAGGTCCTTGCTGTGCTAGAGGTGGGGAAAGGACCCCCGTGAGACCTGCACAGCCAGCCCCTCTGCTTGGCARGTCTGACACAGGGCACAGCGAATCAAGCAAGGTCCCTTTGCACCTCCTCAGACTCCTCACCGTGCACTTCAGCGAGTCATTTAGGTGGGGTACAGGGCGAGCTCTTGCACACAGAGCTCTGCAGAAACCTGGTATCGGGCAACCTGCACGTTATGGAGCGCTCACAGCGCAGGAACAGATGGGCACCTAAGCCCTCCTCTACCTTAGCACGAGGGTTTCATCCCATCTGTGCAGCAGCAATGACCTTCAGGTTATTCAGATTGCAAGGGAGTCCAAAGTCTCCTCTGAGATTGGATTTCACCTGAGCTGGGTGCTGTAAAACTGCAGGGTCCTTCCCTGCCATGTTTACAGTTTAACCCGGCAATGGCTGGGATTGCTAACAGAGAACAGGGATGCGACTTGCCCTTGGATGTGCAGCAGGGCACAGAGGGGACTGAAACAGCAGCTGCACTTCCTTAGTATCCCCACGGAGCTGCAGGCAAGCCAGGAGCCCGGCGCATCCGCAGCAGCAGCCTCTTCCCACACCCCTGGAGAGGCCCCTGCTGCAGAGGCTACAAGCCAGMCACTGGCAGAACTGGTTGATACCTGCTAGATAACGTTATGGCCGATATTAAAATGATTTCCATGTGCCTAGATGCAGTAAATCACTGCTTTATCTCGGGTCCTTAGCTGGTTACTGATTAGCAGGGCCTAGAGTGCTGCCATGGAGGCTCCACGTGGATCGTGCACACAAGGTGATGCTCACCCCCAGGATCAGGTAGCATCGGGGCCCCAACATCTACCAACCCCAYGTGACATGAAGGTCTCCTCCAGGTGGAGGCAGCCCCTTGGGGACAGCCCCAAGTCTTCCCGCAGCAAGAAATCCCGGAAGATGTTACAGCTCTCGGCTTTGATGTGTCTCAATCAAAGGGAGATTTGGCACGCCTGATAAGGGTGCCTCCCTCCCCTGCATTTCCCCATTTGCCTCTACCTCCTTTGAGGCAGCTACGCCCCTATCAGCAGAAAGGGTGGAGCAGATTTTTGCATCACAAACAGAGACAACACAAAATTAGTTCTCCCTGGGTGTGCCGGGGGAGCCAACCCGGCTCCCAGAGGGATGGAAAGCACCACAGGAGCCACCACGAACTCCACACCACGGGGAAGAAGAGGTGGTTCCCCAGCAGTTCCCCCTGCCTCTCCCAGTTCCCCATATCTCGTYTGGGGGCTCGCGTGGCTCGCGCTTCACAAGGTGAAGCTTTGCGGAAAAGCCTCTCTTGCCCAAGGAACCACATGGATGCAGATGACCAGGAAGGTCTCCTGGTGGCAGACAGCACGAGGTGCCCCCACTCCRCTTGTCCCTCTGTGTTAGCGCAACCCCAGATCTTCCATGGCTTCTCTTTAGTCTCTCCCGTGCCAGGCAGAGCAGTCACAGAAGCAAACTGCTTCCCTCTCGTCTTTCCAAAAATTGGCTGGTCTCTATAAATAGCTCCAGCGAGCTTTACTACCTAGTTCCTGGCATATTTCTTCCAAAACCCCGGTGTCCCCAGCCATGCCTGTCACCGGTGCTTGCTTCACAGCTCCCCTCCACCCGCGAGTGCTCCGGTGCCGCACGGCATGGGGCAGCTGACACCGCCTGCTCCTGCACCTCCCTCCTTCCTTCTGCCTCTGCTCCTCTGGGCCACGCTCCTGGCAGCGGGATGCAGCGCAAACGGGAGCGGAACGCACGCCGATGCCGCAGACCCGCAACCCTGCAGCCACTTCTTAGACTTCAAATCTCCTCTTGAGCTTAGCAGGACGCAGTAGCGCTGCCRGGACTGTTGCTCAGAGTCAGCAAAGGGCAGCGGCAAGGAATTYAACAGGCTCTGGGGTTATACACTTCGTTTAAATTTATTCTACCCTTTCCTTCGACTGTGCTCTCTTTAACTTGCATTAAGGCCCTATCATTTCACTCATCTAAGCAAAACCATGAAACTTTAGCCCTCTCTGGCAATGCATGCTGACATATCTGCAGCGCACTTGTAGCATCTCATCAAGAAACCGACCTGTGTTTTTAGCTCTGCTTTAAAGCCAAAAAAAGTCAACTTTGCGTCCCTGCAAAGGGTTTGGTCCAAGCCTCGGGAAGGAGGGTCCTTGCACCGCGCCAGGCAATGGCACTGGGCAGATCCTGACATATTTTCAACACAAGGAAATAATGGTCGCTCCTAACTTAAGATGGTTGAACTGTTTTTTCCTTTAGTCTACTACACACATGAAGCCAATTTCAAAAGGAAACCGACCAGAAAAATTCAGCTCAAAATGTTGCGTTTCAAAAAGTTATAAGCAATTACAAGTACCAGAAAAGGAGAAAAGATGGAATTAAAAGCACTTTAGCAACCTCAAGCAGTGAAGTGTCACTCCCAGCAGATCCCCCCAAACCAAAATTACTTAACGCACACATATGTAGGGCTTGCTGCATTAAATTATTCATTGACCTATGTGCAATCCTGAACTAGTGCCAGAAAATACCTCTCCATATCCTGCTGCTTTTATTGTTGTCAAATTAGGACTTTTACTTAGTTTTTAGAGCTTTTTTTTTTGATGATGAACATTAGGCCAATCACTTTTTCTTTGACCAGTTCTTCCACCTCTCCCCACCGCAGCTTCTAGAACCTTGCACTTCCCCTGCACCTCCCAGCCTGTAACTCTCACTTCACTTTCCATTTCTCCCCAACTTCCTCCCAGATTTCTCCTTCCCTAGCCCCACCACAGCCCCTTTGCTTCCCTCCACCCTCAGTGCAGCACAAACACTCGCCGAGCGCTGGCCAGGGCTGCCCRTGCGAGGAGGCTTCTCCGGGCCAACTCCTGAAGCTGCTGCCTCCCCGCTGCACAGCGGGCTCCTCTTGGCACCTCATCACTGCCCAGCTCCTCTGCATCATCCCTTGCTCTACCCAACCAGCCTGGTCAGTCCGGGTCATCATGCATTGACAGGGAGCTCTCCTACTCTCAGTGCATGATGTGGCACCACTTCTCCCTCTACCCTTGCACCAAGGGCACAGTGCGACACATTAAAAAGTCAGTTTTGGTCAGCAATGGTCCCATTTGTCTCTGGGTGGAGAGCAGGAAATAATTGCACTCTTTTGGATATTCCTTCGGCAAGTCCAATGTGATGAAGAAATGTGTCTGGGGAGAGGGAACATTGCCTTCCCTCAGGAAGAGAAGTTTATAAATGGGCACGATCATGTTTTATTCTAAAACCCAGCTGCATTGCTGAAGAAGATGCTGTGCTCCTGACCCAAGCTAGCAATAGTTCGTGGCTGCTTTGGAAACTGTCTTGTGGGTTCGTAGGCTCCAGGCCCTGGTGTATCCTGTACAGATAGAGAGAGAGAAAAAAAAAAAGGCAAATAAATGAGGGAGGAATAAACAGCAAACTCCAAAATTAGGTCTCTTAGAAAAGGGCCTCATTTCTGAGCAATATGCAGCAGAAGTGCCTGAAATCTCCAGAGAGGACCGGAGCCTCCGTGCCTGTATCTTTAGCCATTTTCACYCAGAGATCTCAAAAGTAGTCTTCAAAGGATGACAGTGTGATTATCTCTACATGTGAATGGGAAAATGGTAGAAAAATGAAATGACTTCCCATGGTCAACAGCCCTCTTTGTTTCCATTCAGGTGCTCTACTGAGCTGTGCTGCTTCCAGAGCCCAGAATCAGTGTCCAGGAAGATCTCATGTATTTACAAGCCTGTACAACCCAATTGATTCAATTCAGTGAGTCATGCACTTAGTGGGAAGCATAAATTTCTGAAAAAAACAAGGCTAAGTCTGAGAGACAGGGTGAGAGTGAAGTGACTGAGAGGTTTGTGAGGAGCAGCCATAGACAAACCCAATGAGAGAAGAAGGAAGGTAGAYGGACTGAGAAGTCCAGAGAGACCAGAGACAATCTTGGGCCTCGCTCCCTAATACTATCCCATCCCACTGCCTGCTTTATCCCCTCTCGTTCCAGCCTGATTCAGGCGCTTGCAGCTGCCTTGGCCCAAATTAAAGCTTTAATAAACTTAAGGAGYGAGGAGAGGGCTCCAGAGAGAGGAAAAGGAAGGGAATGACTGCAGAGTGAGGAGGAGGAGGCTGCTATTCCATTTGCCCTGGGGTCTGAAAGAGCATTCAGCAGGCCTGGTCGCAGCACAGCTGCCTAATCATTGCCAGCGTTGTATATGTGCAATATATAYGTGCAATGCTGCACGTATGCTAATGAAAATACAAGGCCACGCTCTGTATGGGTAACATTAACCCACAACGGGAAATGGTGGAAAGGTGCAAAATCTGTTCCAGAAGCTTGTTTAGAAAGAATTTTCTTTCATTTCACCAAGACTGCTATCCTGAAATGCYTCTCCAAGCATCCAATCCTTTTCACCCTCTCCCCTAGGCGGTCCTGTTCCTGAAAAGCAACAAAATTGAGTTTCCTTCCTAAAAAGATAAATTTGCCTGCATGCCTCTCTCCTCCCCCTCTTCTCACATGTACCCAAGACCAGAAAAATCTCTCAGGCTTAGCAGTCCCAGCCAGCCCCTTGCTCCATGCCGTGCTGATAGCCGTGACTAGCAGGATTTGAGTGGTTGCCAGCCTCAGTGGGGTTTACGTAAGTGGCTGAAATGCTTGCTCCAAGCTTAAAAACCTCAGTGCCAAAAGCCCGCTGCTTCTGCCCAGCTAACCTTCTCTCAGAGTATTTTCTTTCCACAGCCAAAGTTTCACCTTTCTCAGCCACAGGACACGTTTCCGAAACTGATTCTTGGTAATTGTTTCTTTTAGAGATGACCCCGGGTGATTAATTTCAGGCTGCGCAGACACACTATTTATCGGATAATATTTCAGATTACTCACTGAGCGGACTGGCAGCATCCTGGGCACTTTGGACTGGAAACATGAGCACACGGTGCGAGACGGTCCAGTCCTTACTTCATAGTGACCTGGGCCTGGGCCTTCCTTCTACAAGAGCAAACAGAAAAAAATGGATTTATCCAGTGGTAGATCCTGTTTTATGTCCCTTTCTTGAGGAACTCARAAACGCCTGGGTGGTCTCATAATGTGTGGATTTGGGCAGGAATCTCGCAGGGATCCCGGCACCCCTGTCCCGGGGCTCCTCCAAGCCGGGTCGGGCAGCGACTTTGCCCATGGTGAGTTGGGCTCAGAAGCAGCACAAGTCCTCGTTCCAGCCCTGCAGATCACTGCAGGCTTGAAAAGAGGTCACGAGCCGCTGTTTTGTAATTGTGCAGTATAATTAGTTCAGAGAGAGCACACTGCGACCCCATTACCTGCCCTCTGCTCTTCGCACCGCTGTCTTCGCCTAGCAGGAGGCRGCAGAAACTAGAGTAGTGCAACTGATTTTTTATTTCCCACTTTCATTTTTCAGGAATATTATCCTAAAAGAAGAAGAAAGGAAAAAAAAAAAAAACCAAAAAAATCCAGAAAGAGAGCAACCATCTGTTGCCTCTTTTGCAGTGATGGTGAGCAGTGCATGACCCAGGCCACACAGCAAGGCACTTTCTGTGACTTATGCAGCATATGGGACAGGATTTTCAGCCATTTACTTATATTTCCTAACGTTTTCTTTTGCTCCTTCCTTGCTCTCGGCAGTCAGCAGGGAGAGGATTTCACTCTTTGATGCTGAAAGGGATTCCAAGCAGAGCAGCAGTTTGCTAAGTTTGCTAAGTTTACAGGATCAGGGCCTACATGCTAATGGGCCTGTGATAAAGATTGGGATCTATCAGCAGGCGTGAGCAATTTAAACAAATTCCAAGAGAAAGCCTGTCTTCCCACRAAGAAATAAACTGTCTCCCTACAGGATCTGCAGCCACTCAACCACTGAAGAGCTGTGCTAGTGCAGAGGAGCCTGGGGTGAAAGCCAATATGAACTTAATCATAAACCATTTAATTGATATTATCCAAGCTGAAAAGTAATGCAAGTGAGCAAGAACAAATAAGTGATGGGGATTTCTAGAAAAAYGCTTTAGCTTTAGATGTACAAAGTATTACTTCCATATCTATATAGGTATACAAGTATTTTTCATGTTATCGTGAATTTTAGAGGACTGTAAAACCGAATATCTTTGGAACAAGACACTGAAATAAGATAATGATCTCCTGTAGCTATAGAAATTAAGAAAGAAACAGAGACGTGCATATGTTTTCTTCTCCAAGGAACAGATAAATGTACTGTGGCCATYACTTTTCTCCAGAGAAAGAATCACTGTATTGCATTCTGTGGTTTTCTAAATTATCTTCCTCACATAGAGGGATTATGGAGAGAGATGGAGCCGGGCACGTACTAACCACGCTGCTTGGCCCTAGGGCTGGCTTGAATATCCAGACACCTATGACAGTTTAATAATAGCTGAAAAGGAACTCTTCATAGAACTTATTCTTGAAGAAAATTTAAAAAATCCTTCTTCTCACACATATTTCCTTTTCTATCTAAATAGTCTAAAGTGTTTGGTCTAAATAGACCAAAGCCAACATTGACCAAGGCTTATTTGCTTTGGATGTAGATCATTTTGGTTATCATGTTAATTGGGCTACTTGCGTTTAAGATATTTTATACAGAAGATTAAATTAGATCAGACAAGTGATGATGAGCAGAGAGCAGAAGGAATAAAGATATTTTTTCTCCAGATCTAGGCAGATGGGCATGACAGGTTAAATGAATGACAGGTGCCAACAGAGACACATACAGCTTCATGATTTTAGTAGGGAATTCTTGGAAAACTAAATGCAATAAATTGRCACAGCAGTGCTTCTCGGAAAGGTCCTACTCTCCTCTCAGATAGAAATTTCAAGATACGATTTCAAGTATTTGTTTTTTTAGAACCTAAGCTAGTGAGATCCTTTGCTCCCCGAACGCAGGCTGATGCACGCTTTGCCTTTGCAGTAGGAGACATTTCCCATTTTATCTGCTATGACTACATGCTTTTCATTTCCATCTTTTCACCTCTCCAGCCCTCTGGCCACGTGTCTTCCAGAATTTAGTTGTGGACCTGGATTATTACAGGGCCTTGTTTGTACTCCCTAATATAATATCAGGATAAAAACAGATCCATTTTAGAGAGCTTCTGTCTCCATCTAAGAAGCAGTAAAACTGAAGCATGTAGATTTTAAGCAATAGCCAAGAGGAGGAACAAAAGCCATTCCTCAAATGAAGAGGCGTATTTCCTGCCTCCTCTAATCTGAAGCCAAATGACCTTGACAATACAGAACAACATTTTCTTGTATATGATTTTGCTCTTTGCATCTTTTCTTTTTGCTTACTACCATAGTCATTTACTTGAAGTGTTTGGTGTTAATTACAGTAAAYATTTTTCCATTTCTATACAGATGGGAAACGCACTAGAATATAACTGCATGGTTCTAGTTCATCATCTGCTCATCTCTTSATAGAGATCAATATAGATTAGAGGTAAGTCTGTTTATCCATATTCATTTTTCAAAAACCAAAATGATATGCAACAGATTTATAATTAAGCAGAAGTGATGATGGTTTTGTACAGCTTACTTAAATGGATTTGCCACTATGCATTAGAGTAGATGCTATGAAAGCAGACCAGATGTTGCACTTTTATTTTCCTCTGTGCTGCAATTTGCATCCTAAACAAAGCTTGAGGTCAAAGTTTTTGAACCTGGGGATCTAATATTAGTTTTCTAAAGTTAGGTGGCTTGATTTACAGAGGAATGAATAGCCCCATCTAGCACAGAAATCTGAATTTACTCAAAACTATGTGTCCAAACAGTGGCAACTTTTAAGTTCCCAAACCTGCTGCACTCAGTTTCTCATGTAGCTTTTGCTTTGTGGCTGGAATACTTGCATTTTGTCCTGAGCAAAACGAGCAGAGCTGTACCACCACTAGGTCTCTCCTACAGGTGAGCTGCAGCAGGCTTCCTGACTCCCGCAGACTAACACAGGCCCTCCCAGGAATCCTCATGACACACAGAGCCATCAGTGAGGCACCTCTTGGCACTTGTGCGTGTCGCAGGCTGCAGCCTGCAAGCTCTAGCATACCCTTTCATACCCCCATCCTGCCCAGTTTGATGTAGGCACTGGAGCTCTCTAGCTACCTGCYGAGTCTGAGTAAAAACAAGCAAGCAACCAAGCATCCAGACCCCAAAACTCTGGTGCCATTGGTGGCATCTTCAGGCCATCTTAACTGAATGGTCCCAGAAATGTCTGGGGATGCTTTCTGAAGCTTTCCAGCTCACTGAGATAACCTACCTGACCGGTTCCAGCTGGAGATCATGGCCTAAGCCCAGAGATCAAGCAGGACTCTTTCTAACATCTTCCTTGCAAGCCAACTAGTGCTGACAGGATAAAAGCCTTAAAGGCTCAGAAAACTCAGGAGATAGAACGTTTTGTAAGAACTATCTCCTATCCTATATTCTTCCCTATTCTCTCCAGCACCAGCTGAGGGAATGTCCTGCTGMCTTTGCTGGAAATACTTCGCTGAAAACCTGAGGTATAAAAAATACAGATTGCATAAGGCAGTGCAAGGCACCTGAGACTCAGACATAAACAAGTACCTTGGTGCTCAAGTCTCTGGTATTGGCTGTGTTGGCAGCATTTAACTGAATTCACTTGCTGAGGACACRGAGTATATAGGGCCCACAAGTCTCATCCTCTCACTTGCTGGATTTGGGCAGAACTAGACTCTATAGGTAAGTTTTTTTTCCCTTGCTGCAATGAGATGCCTTTGGTGGAGGCAGGATTTCACAAGATTTCACACTCCATTCACAATGAAATCACTGTGGTTAGTCATGAGACAGAGCCACCAGGAATGTGCTCCTCACATCATGGAAAAGAATAGGCTTGGGCAAGGACCTATTACAATCAAATTACACAACTGCTTCCATGCAGAGTTGGTTTCTCCAATTATTAGCGCCGTCACTGTGTGTCCTGAGTGACTCAGGGATCGTACGTTGTCCATCAAGAGCAAAAGCCATTTGGAGTTAGATAAAAGCCCTCCAAATGTATTCCTTAAAATGTATGGCTCAAAACTTTTTGAGTATCAGTAACTGTAATGTGAATTATCTCGATGCACTGAAAGTTTGTTCGTTTTTACTACAGTTCTTAAACCAAAAGCATGTCTAACGGCTCTTAGAAGCTGCAAGAAGGCCCCAATCAAGCAGTAAAGCATCTGTGCAGATGCTGCTCGAGAGTGGTGGTTTTGCTCAGTGCACTCAGCCTGTAGCAGCCCAGCTTTCCAACATGCCACACAGCCAGCACTTCCTCACTTCAGAAAATACAGCAAGAATGTAACAAAGAAAAAAAGTGCTCAAGTCACATTATTTTAGAATTRTTTTTAGAATTAAAAGGAGATAATTATTGCTCATTTCTAGGGTCTCTTGAATTTCAACTGGCTCTTTCAAACAATAACTTATGCTTTGAGCCTCCATACTACTTATACTATTTTTGTTCCTGCAAGCACTTTTAGGGAAGTTAATACACGTGGAAGGAACTTCTTATGAGTAATGGTTTCTGAATAAACAGGGACTTTTAAAGAGTAGTTGCTTACTCTATATCAGGATTTTTAAAAATTGCCTAAGGACATCGTTAGTATCTTTATATATATATATATATATATGTATATATTTATATATACATATATTTATATATATCTATCTATGTATATATATATATATATATATATATATATATACACACACACACACATATATTTTAAAAGTGTCCTTTAGCCTCTTGGACTGATTAACGGAACATTTCTTAGGCTGAATAAATAATTCAATGCCTTGGAACAGTATTCCAATCACAGCTGATTATAAATTAGCATTCATTTTAACTGATGCAGATAATCATGCCAATGTCACAGCAAATACATTGTCAAKAATTACATATAGAGAGTATAATGTAAACAAGAAGCCAAGAAGTCCATTACCTGCTGGTGCATCGCTGTCAGTGATTTCTAAGTATTTCATCCTTGTTTAGCCTGCATTCAGATTGCCTAGAATAACGTGCTACTGATGGACAGTAGATGCACCCTTTTCCTTTGGTGGTATCATCAGCAGCAAGAAGTAGAACTGTCTCCTTTACTACCAGGCTCAATGCTTGCTCGGGATACTGGAAAATCAAGTATCTTCCTTGGATAGGCTCCCATGAAAGGCTGTACTCCCTCAAAATAAAGGAATTTGATTAAGAGGGAAGGAATACCTCAACACTAATAAGTAATTTTGCATTTTTATGCAGAATCAAMGCAAAATATGAATTCTTGTAGTGCTATGGAGCTTAGTTTTCTGTCCCTGCTGTTGAGAATAGCCAGTAGAGATACAGTCCTTACTGCACTATGTCCTTTCTTTTCCCCCTGCATGGCTTCACATCCATATTTTGTGAGATAGCAAAGTCCCAGAGTAAGAAAATGCATGTTTGCATGGCCTTTTCCAGTCTTCAGAGCAAAATGCTGCCTGTCATCTGGTTTTGTTTTTTTCCCCACCATACTCCTCCTGCCTCTGTGCATAGATAGAGCTGCTGTGGGGCTGCATGAGCTGCCGCTTCTCTTGTTTTATATACATATATATACACGTTTCTAACCAGTAGCCTTTCAGCATACAAACAAGTTTAGACTTTTCAGAGCAGGATTATAAATGAATCCTTCATTCCTGAGATATTCCAATTCCTGCTCATCACGCATAGAAACATAATTTTTACTAGCTCTGTATAAATTAAACACAGACTCATACTACTGAGCTAAAGTACTTTAGTATACATTGTGTGTGTGTGTGTGTGTATATGTATATATAAAGCAAATAGTGAAATAGTGGCCTCTTTTTTTTTTTTTTTTTTTGTCAATGTGACATTAAAGGTTTATTTCTGATTAGACTTTAATTAGAGAGCAGTGTAAGGCGCTCACACTATTTCAGGATCTCTGTTATTTCAGGGTAACAGGAGAGCTAACTAGGAGCACTAGTCAGGAAAGTCCCTTCTGATGCGACACTCAAGTCCCAGCGCTGTCACCTGCTTGCAGGACACAGACCTCGCACCAGACTGCTCTGTGACTCAAGTTTTCCTCCACGTATCCCTATCCCTCGTTTTAAATACAAACTTGAGAGTTAACTTGAAGCCCAAACAAGAAAAACCCTCACCACAATCAAAGCGATTCAGAAAAGGCCCTTCTAGTTATATTTGGATGCTGATCTCAGCCATTAAGAAAATATATAGCAACTCTGTGGAGAGGAAAAACACTGATGTTAAAATAGCCCTAGCATATTATGTAATGCATTTTCTTTGCATTTATATGTTTGTTTCTAATAGTCATTTTATTTTTACTGGAAAATGAGCTGTAGTTTATATTTTTGGACAGATTATTCGATCCTCAGTTTTGTTCCAAACCAAAAACAAATAATATTTTTAGCCACGGCAAATTTGGGTAATGTTGATTAATTATGACAGCTTTGCCTGCTTCTCAAGAAGTTTCAGGTTACGAGACACATCTAGAAAGAAAATGTGCATTTTCCTGTACAAACCAAATGGATCTTGGAATACCCAAGCTAAATCAAACAAACAAAGTCACTTCTACTAGTCAAATTTGAAATATAATTTTGCATAAGAGCATCTCATATATGTCTCCAGAGTAAAACCGTGGTCTTTCACAGCTGCTGTCCTATCTGTTTATCTGTTTATAACCATTATGTAGGTTAATGTATCTCTGTTTATTACTCTCACCCTTCCCCCACCTTATTTTTGATTGTTTAGTCGGGTACAGAGTGACATTTTTGSGCATTCAAAACATGCCAGGCTTTTTCACGTAGCACTTCATTATGTTTATCTACAGAAAAGAATTGAGAAGTTAGGGTTGTTCAGATAACAGGACATTTCACTCAGCCATCACATTCTGACATTTGATAAGTAATTAAGTAAAGGAAAGAACAGCTGTTAAGAAAATGCTTAGTGACAGCCTGTAGATGATTTAAGGCCAATTCATGAACCACATAATCCCCATTTAAATCTAAAATGTCATGAGATGAACAGCAGAAAAAATTGCATGATGCTTTTGCAGTCTAACAAAGAATTAGCCTTCATCAGCTTCAATAAGGGAATGTGCCATCAAATACTCACGTGATGCCCTATGAGAGGCTTAGCTCCCCTATCCTAAAGACCACATAACAACCTTACGAGAAACGGGAAATACAAAATACAGTAAACAGTTACCAAAGAAAGCAGCTTACTGAACTGCTTGCTTAAACTCCATTTCCCTTTGCTTTCATGCTGTTTAGTTTTGCGTGCCAATAACTTAGGAAAAGAAAACAGATAGATCAAAGTTGGCATATAAGAAATAAAAATTAGTGGTAAGATAACACTATGGTTAAGATAAAGAAGGAAAAAAGAAAGCAACATGGGGCATGCGTGACAAGTGGGAGACGACAAAGGCAGGCAGGTTTGTGAATGAAAAGCATTCTGAGCAGTCAGCTGAGCAGAGCTTTGGCACATCTCATGTGCACAGGACCTGCTCCTTGCACGGCAGCTAAACTGTGCTCCTGCTGGCCTCGCGCTGATATAATGACCACCAGTAAAAGGGGATTTTCAGTTTTCACAGTATGCAAGGGAAATATACAATTTTGYCCCTCTAGACATACCTTCTTGCAGATTTTCTTAACTGGGTCTTAACCACAGTACTTAGAATGATATTAATAGATGTCTCTTAGCTCGTCAAGAATTTTGACCTCAAATGGCTGTGGTAGTAGGTGGAGTATGTGCCAACCCACATACTAGCCAGCACATGCCATACTCTCAGTGCAAATACTGCCCTTCTGCTCCTACAGMTCCTTCATTGAGGGCTGGTTATTCCAGGAGAAGGGCTCAACGTGTGATAATTAATAACAGCTATTACAAATGCACCAAAAGAGAAATAATAAACCAGGCATAAGCACCTAATCCTGCTCTCAATAGACGCGGGCTGATTGGGTTTGTAGCGGCCTCCCCGAGGAGAGGACAGGCTTGCTGTGCTTGCAGACACRTTCCTGTATACATTTGGCAGGTTCAAATATCCTGGTCAGGGCAAGATGTGAACAAGTCCTTTTGGCTGGATGTTATGTCACATGGGAACGGTTTTAAATTATTGAGATGTTTTCCTCTTCCTTCGAAGAAAGGAAGCTCGCCATTGGGCACGCATGGGGAAAACCTACATCCTGCTTTTAGAGCCAGGAAGAGGAGCAGGGTTTTCCAGCACTGAGCATGCAGACCCTGGAAGTGCCAAGAGACCTGCTAAACACAGGGGCCTGGTGCACGGGCGAGAGAAAACAGCACAACCAGTGAGCAGAGACAGACATGGACATGAGACTCATCAGCCAAACACGTCGCTGAAGTGGCAGAACAAGCCCTGCAGTGTCAGAGCACTGGAAGAACAAGTGTCAAAACGTCACTCAGGAGGGGACAACAGGCAAGGGATCGTGTCTGTAGCCTGCTGGAGGGATGGAGACACCATTTCGCTGGGGCAGCGCCAGCCCTGACCCTCGTAGGCAGCTGCCCCGCTCTCCTGAAGCTGCTGCTCCCCTTCCGAGACCCGGCCAGGCTTCCAGCTTCAGCAGCAGGGAAGGGGAAAAGCACAACCTGCGTTTGGAGGCCTGCGCTTCCCCCTCGGTGCTAAAACAAAAAGTGTCGAATCCTCCCTGAATAATAGCTGGGCTAATAAAGGACTGGGCCCCTGGCTTAAAAGCCTCTGCAGATTTGATTTGGGAGTGATTTGTTAAACAAAGATGATTAATGGGGGAAGGCATTTCCTGGCATGACCAAGAGATCTGAGGACCCCCGGTAAAATCTGGAGCCCTCGCTCCTGACAGTCATGAACCATCAAGATCATCACTGCTAAGGACTGTTTCTTTCTCTAGTGAAATGAATACTGGGCATATAGAATGTGGAAATGACCAAAAAAAAAAAAAAAAAAAAAAAAGAAAGAAAGAAACCCCAAAACACCACTTTTTTATGTGGATAGGGTGATATACAGTAATAGACATGATACTGTTAGCAGCAGCCTTCTCCTGGCAGTCAGTACCACGATGGAGAGAGAAAAACAAAACAAAACAAAACAGAACAACAAATACCCAGAAAACAGGACTTGTGTGCATTTTGTTATGTTTATAGTTCAGAAGTGATGCACAACACAGCGACATCGCTTTTACAAAATCCCTTTCCTCATCGTAAGTGCACTTCAGGCCATTCACAGGATGCTGAGACGCGTTTAGGAAATGGAAAAGCTAGTTCCCATAGATTGTGTCATGATGATGATGATGAGCGACGTAGAAGCCCAGCAGTCGCTTTTGCTGTTACATAGGGTTTCTGACATAGATATATAACTATATATATATAGTTCTGACATAGATATATAACTAATGATTATATATAACTATATAACCATTTATAACTACGTATTAGCTTGAGGTTAAATGAGAAGGGCTTCCGGCACAGGACAATTACCCAGTAAAATAAACAGGAAGTATAAAGCTGCTCTCAAAAACCACTAGCCAAACAGACCCAATCTGTCCATAAAGCACACCAGATTTAGGCTGAAATTCCAAGGGTGGAAGTGCAATTTTAAAGGATGTTCCAGCTCATTTGTTGCAAAATGCTGTATAGTAGCAGTATCAATAACTCATTTAAGAAGTTGCTGTTTACACCGAACGACTTTCCTATCAAAATAGGCTGCCTGGCACTGGGCAGTTAATGAGCTCCTAGAGGATTTCCAAATAAAAGGTTAGCGTTTATTTAACTGAGAAACTCTGTCCCTTGATAATTTGTACTAACACAATCCTCTGCTATACTTTCAAATAAACACTGAGGAACTGTACTGATGTTTATTTTATCTCTTAAAGGTACCGCTTTTTCTAAGACTATGAATGTGACAGATACAACACAGCTAATTTCTTTAGCTAAATTCTTTAACATCTAGAAATTAACGGCACCTTCATATTGCTAATTGGCTGATAGATTCCCAAAGGAAAAGAGCCTCCTTCTTGTGACCAGTCCTGCCAAGACCATGGCTGAGTCGAGCATGAATTCCTGACAGGGCTAGGGCAAAACGTACACGCGCTGATGATTCTGGTTTTTAAAATGTGAATTAGCAGCCATAATAAATTGCCTTTTACAGTAGGAGCTTCTACATGTATATTTTTCTGGATTCACTGCCAAGTATATCTCGGATGATCCAGGGAGATGTGTTAGTAAGTACTCTGCTTATAAACTGGTGAGAGGGGAGTCACTAGCTGGAGCTGGAGCTGGAGCTGGAGCTGGAGCTGGAGCTGGAGCCATCCCCAGCTGCTGCAGACCTCCTTGTCAAAGATGACAGATCTCCGGGCCTCACGACAAAGCCTTGCAAGGAGCAGGCTGTCCTTGCCACGCACCTGGTTCTGCCAAGCTTGAGGGCGGGCAGTGGAGGGGGGCAATGCAGAAGTGCCGTGGGACGCGCCACCCACATTTTCGTACTGCAGCTGACATCCAGCGGGGCTCAGCCCTCAGCGCTGTTGTTCRCGCTCCGCGGCTGTGCCGGGGGAAGAGCCGCGTGCCAGGGCCCTGCCTCCTCACCGCCTGCGCGCTGCCAAGGGAGCCCCACGGGGAGCGTGTGGGCAGCAGCCGCGAGCGACCCACAGCAGCAGGGCTGCCCCTCGGCCCTGCCTTGCGTGCCCCGCGCGCTGCAGTGATCAATTATATAAATTATGTAAATATAACACGGTTCCGATGGGACCGCGTGGATGTTGGAGACACAGTGTGTTTTCAGTCTGAAGACTTGATTTCTTCAAGTAAAAGATTGTGAAGTTAATTGTGAGTCCGGCGAGTTTTGACTTTTCCTCTGGCTCCGAGCGATCGCCTCCCTTTGTTTCGAGCAGCCTGCTGGAATTGCTCGCTCTGAGGCTGAGGCTTTGCCTTTTATGGCTTCCAGATTTTGTGGCTAATTGCAAAGAAAGCCGTTTTTGGAAAGCCTGGGCAATACATGCATGAATCACAGCAGCAAGCCATTGCTTCTGTCTCCCAACATGTATCATGGAACTATTTTCTTCCATTCCTTTTGTAGTACAGTACATTCCACACTGTGAATCATTTTTTCATGCAAAAATAGCAGCCAGCGATGACTCTATGCTCACTTCATAACAGAACAGCAAGAAATGGCATCCCGTAACTAAAGGGCCAGGTTTAGCAGAGTTGAAATGAACTGCTGCACACAGGCAGGTTTGAGTGTCAGCTGTAGAGAGATTAATAGAGGCCTGACCAAATGTTTCCTAAAAAAATGAAAAATAAAAAAAATATATATTCTGGTCCTTGGGCAAGATCCAAAATGCCACATAAAGGTGACAGGTCCAAAAAGGGGCTTGGATATTGAACACTAAATAATGCCATACCTACAAGCAAAATAAAATGCTATCATTTACAGTGCTGAGTTAGGTACYTATGTTCCCTGTGTGTGAAAGGAAGGAACTAAGCAGCTAAGAACCAGATCTAGYGCAGTCTGCAACGTGCTGGGCTGGGGGAAGTGCAGAGCTTAGGCCCGGCAGTGGTTGGGCTGCCTCTTCCCCAGCCCCTGCCTGTTCTGCAAAGCGCTTGGGCTGAGCTTTGCCGCCCCGGGCCAGGCGAGCAGCCCAGTCCYGCTGGAGGCCAGGCCAGCGCTCCGGGGACTGCCACGCTAACTCAGGCTCGTGGCCACCCTAAAATAAGGCGGCTGGTCAGGCCCTGGCCAGCCCGGAGCTGGCACCTGCTCGGGATGCGGCGCCGTCCTGCGCAGGCCCTGCGGCTGCTCCCTCGGGGCCCCGCGCAGGCCAGGGCAGCGACCGTTCCGTGAAGAGCAGTCCTGGTTGGAGACTCTACTGCTGTCCAGCTGCTCCGCATGGACCAACGTGGCCTTCCTCCTCTGCTGGAGGAAGGCACTGCATTAATCCTTCCTTTTCCAGTGCAGGAAATTAAGTCTGGTGACTTAGATACTGACTGTGAAAGCTCGGTGACTTTGCCCCAGGGAGTTGCCCCTGAGGCAGTTGCTCCTCTGGTGTTAGAGTAATTTGGGTATTCTCCAGTGAAAATGCATCCAAATGGCCTTTTTTTACAGGAGGTTCTGTAACTGGAGGGTTATTGAGTGAGGCACAGGTATGAAATTCAGCTAGCTCAGAACTACACAGGTTGGCACTGTTACCACAGGCCTACCTGGCATCTTAATAAACAACACGGAGGATATTTTGAGTGAAATGCTAAAAAGGAGCTGCAGTTGCCTTGATTCTGATCTCTTGCACCAAACTAGGCATTGTATTACAGCAGCCAGGGAAGTCATGTGATAGAGTGCTCTTGCTGATGAGATTAGGATCAGCCTCTGCTCTGCAAAGGCTGAAGGCGTTTTAAGTTTTAAGGASTTGTAATTTAAGCAAGAAAGCAATTTTAGCCAGTCATTTTTCSTGCTGCATGGACATGACATGCATCTAATCTACTCACTTCTGTCTTAAGATGAAGAAATATTCATCCTTTGAGTCATCTTCAGTCTCAATTCATCTTAGCCATGTCCTCAAAATATACCTCCGCCTAAATCTAGATCTGGTAGATGCTGCACACTTCTATTAAACTCTTACAAGAAAATTTAAAAAAAAAAAAAAAAAAAAAGAAGGAAAATACTGTTTAACTTGCCTATTTTTTATAGGATGTTGAACAATAGCAACCGCATACATTGCTTTTCAGTACGCACACCATAAAAGGCCTTCAAGCTCAAATAGTTGGAAAAGGAAAGCTGAGAAATTTTAATATTTTGTGCAAAACCCTCTCAATATGAGCCCATGTGACTCTTCAATGAGCAGTCTCATTGACACTAAAAAGATAATCAAGCAATGCACAAGCCGTGTTTAAAGGGTCGATGCCCTCATGCACCACAGAATACAAGTTGTGTAGGCCACAGGCATGTGAACAAACCTTCCTGCTGCTACGAGGATATGATGCACCAGCTGGAATGAAGTTACTATTGATTGTTAGGTTAGATAGTCGATAATTTAATTACATTTTTTTCTGCAATATTTTAAATGGTTACTAACTCCATAGCTGTGGTTGTCATCCACACGGAAGTTTAAAGAAGAGAACATCATCAGTGCTTGAACAGCTTCTAGGTGATGTCCGTCAGCTTAATTTAAACTCAGCTTCTACTGCAGCTGAGACTAAGGAACTAGCTCTGGCAATGAGCAGCAGTGTGGACATGGATTGTGATCTTCTATCCTTGTTGAGGGAAGGGGAACCTCTGGGCTAGGGTTAGAAGCAGTAACTGGAGCAGGTGACTTCTTCAGCCACCACAGCTTGATTCACCAGYTGAGCTGATTTGGGGGCTAAGCTCATGGAAATTATTTTGCCTATGCTCAGATCAAACATTCATCTCAGCTGACACATGACAATTTATGTTCATGAATTAAATGTAAGGTATTATTTTTGCATTTTAGATATCCATGCCTATTTTATTAATGGGAATATTTTTCTGCTTAGTACTTACTGGAATGAAGTAATTATTTGAGGACCTCTGGACAACAGAGCGAAACATAAACTGCCTGCGTTTTGAAAAAGAAGAAATTATTGTCATTTGAGTAGTCACTATTACTTATACTCTCAGGTTTTGCAATATTTTCTATCATTTTTATATAACTACACTAACTTATGTGCACATATATATATATATATGCACATACACACAAAATGCATATATATAGCAAAATGTCTATATATTTATATATATAGCAAATATATAGCAAAATGACTATCTGGTTTTCATTCTGGATGCTGTCGGGCAATATAACAGAATTTACTGCAAACTGCCCACTCATGTTCACACATAAGCCTGAGGGCTTTTTATCTTCAAAGTGGATTTTAGCCAACTCTGGTCTGAAAGTTATGACCACAGTGATATTTACCTGGGCTATGTGCCTTGCAGAAGCAGAAACCCTGTTTTTTTCAGGGTGATTGAAGAGAGTGTCAAATGGAAGTCACTTTTTGAGCCCCAGTTCAGCAAAGCTCATGCTTGACTTTCACCACAGGCTTCAACCTCTTACTCGTATTAATCACAGGCCTAATTATTTTCCTGAGTATGGACTTAAGCATGTGCTTAAAAGTAGGTGCTGAACCTGGACCTAATCCAGAGATGCTCAAGATGGGCAATTAGGGCTTGATCCAGATACCACTGAAGTGAATGGGGGGACTTCACTGGGGCTTTGTTTGAAGCGTACAAGTGAGAAACAAGGGTGTGTGCTAGTACTGAAGTACACAAATGGGTGTTCCTGCCATGTAATTTTAGTCTGATTTACTTACTTGGAAGCAAATATGGAAACTGGGGGAAAGCCAATGTCATACTGTCCAGGTGAAGTGTTGATATCCTGGAAGTAAAAGCAGCATAGAAAGGAAAATGATAGGACAAAGAAGTCTGATTTCAAGTTGCTGTTTCTTCCAAGAGTTCAGACTCACAAATATGGCCCATCATTTTGCACAGGAATCTTTCAAAGCTCTGATCTCGCTTAAGAACAGCTCCCAATAAAGCTGACTCTGAAGCTTTCCTATAATGTGCTAATACTAATTAAAAAGTTGCAAATGACAGAGTGTTTTGGAGTTGCTGGGAAGCTGGTGGAAATATCAGGGGAATTAGGGCAAGTCAGCAACAAATAGGCCTTTGACTATGCTCTACCTGGAATGAATAAGGAAATAAGTTTATGTATGAAAATTGTTAAAACATAAAAAGTTGTAAGGAACACAGTTTAAAACTCTGGTTGTGTATTTTCTACTGAATAGTGGTCCTGACAGCCCTCACCCACTTAACTCGGAAACACATWTATCTATTTGTGCATATACCATCTATAAAAATGTTTACCTTGTCTTTAAAACATAAGGTACTGGGACTTCCTCTCGGTAGGCTTTTAAATGAGTATGTTGCTAGCTTTTTCCTTGCCAGATCTATGAAAGTAGGAGGAACGTATGCAGAAGCGCTTGGTAGGGAGCTGTCAGTGGTTTGCTCGTAGATGGGGGTTCTCCTTCTGCCTTCTCCTTTGAAGCTGTACGTGGGTTTCACGGGGTTGAGCTGGGCTTCCTGCAGGAAATCTCGTACTGGGTACGTGCCTGGTATCGGTGTGGGCTGGTTGGGACAGAAAGCAGGTGAGCTCTTCGTGCAGCTTCTCCTCCAAAGACAGTGTAAATGCAAATTCTCATTGAGAATTTTAATTAAAATGGTACTCAAAGACCAGTGAAAACACATGTTGACACTGGACCCTAATTGTTTTCCCAGTGAATGATTAAAAATGGAGGGGTGTGTTTTCTGATGAAAATTACTGAAATAGCAAATAAAATAATCAGTGCAGAGCTAGGGCGTGGCGTGTTTACAGGCCAAGGGAGGCCTCTTACTGGGAAAGGCCTGAGTGCTCCCCGGGGCTCTTCCAGGTCAGCRAGGAAAGGTTTAAGGTCTGTCCCTCCACTTAGAGGAAACAGAGTGCAATTGAAGTGGAGGACACTATTAGAACGACTCCTTTCATCCTACTTTGCTAATAGTGAATGGCAGTACTGGCTTTTCAGTGCAAACATCGTGCTTTGATTAGCACGAGAGAAAAGGCTTGGTAAGGGCTGAAGAAAATGAACACAGAGTTGGATATCGGAAGCATTTTCTGCCTGTTTCTGATAATAAAATGTAACKGCATCAGGTGTTCTCTGGCAACTCCCGGTTTGCTTAAGGTTGTTCAGCAAATCACCTCAGTAGGTGCTTGCCAGCACTGCACRGACTGCAAGGAGGCACCATCCCCTCCGAGTGAGCTGTGGGACAGGGACTTGAGAGAGACACTTCCCATGTGCTTCATTAGCCAACAAGTGAAAAATCGTCTTTTAACTCMTGTTATAGGAGGCAGCCTCATCTATCTGACAAGTAAGAGCCATCCATTCTAAGAAACCTTCCCTTCAAACAATATACTCTAATGTCACTGCTTCTGTAGCAAAGATTACTCTTCGATGAGGACATTTAATAAGCATTTTGGCTCTCTTCAGTAGCCAAATAGAGCTTGTCAGAACTTTGCCAGTAAAACCTCATACTACTACTACTACTAATAATAATAATAAAATCTACAGCACAGCAATTTGGGCCATGCTGTGATGGTCCCTCACGATCACATGGAGATTCTTGAGAGCACACTGGGATGTTTCTCCTTACTGAAACCTTCTGTAGGGAGGAGGATAACAGAGGCAAGCCCAATGGAAAAGGCAATGGGAGGAAGCTACCAGGATAAGGAGACAGGACTACACCAAGTCCTGCACACCCTCACCTGATGAGTATTTTTAATACAATGCTGTATGTCTGCAGCATCTCTCCCAAACCCAGTAAAGCACCATGAAAGGTTTTTAAAGGCTTTATGGAAAGCCATTGCCAGCAGAAACCCTGCACAGCATCAGGCCAGCTGTGCTCAGGTAAGCTGCTCTAGCATGAGTGTTTCAAAGGGGATGGAGGAGCAAGCACAGAGACCTAACTTTGCCTCGCCACTACATTCCAGCTCAAAAAAMTGGAAATGGTTCCTAATGGTGGAAGAACAAACAATTAAAACAGCAGGGAGAATCAGAGAGACTGCATGTTTGCCATTGTTTGCAGAGGCACTTGCAAACCAGCCTGTTCATCTGGCAGAGCAGAAGTCACAAGACAACACCTTTAATTTTGGGTAGTTTATCAAAACATAAAGCCTTTAATAGCAACATTAATTCCAGGATAGTTCCTACAACTCCCAAAGTTTCAAAGGCAAACCCTCTTCTGCAGCACTTCTCAGTTCCACCATATTAAAAAAAGAAACTTCAGAAGTTCTTCTGATGTAGAAATGTCACATGAATCAATTCCAAATATTGGAAATTTTCACGCACCCTAACCCTTTAAGAAGCTTGTTTTTTAAGCATTTTCGAGGCATTTTGAATTAATTGGAGTTCTTCACTGATCTTAGGACTTCCACTTAGACCTTGAAGAAATGCCTAAATTACAATTTCCCCATGTAATACAAGTGAATATCAGCAACAGAAGCCTTTCCACTACGGATATCAAAAGTTTAAAAGCAATCTTTCAAAGGATTCAATTTAGCTAAGGGGTCATTTTTTTAAAATTTTGTAGTTGGTTGCTTAAATAATTTGGAACTAGAAATAAAAAAAAAAACTCACAGCCTTCCCAAGTTTGCCAATGACCTAACACTTCCCACCAGGAAAAAAAATAGTTTCTTTTTACCTATTTTATTATTAGTTTGTTGGACATGTGTGTGAAGGCTTGTTTTTCATGAAGATCTGATTCCTGAAACAGCCTTCCCTTCCAGCCAGGGAGAGCACCAGCACAAATGCCTCCCCTTGCAGAGGATTAGCTGCATTTCTCTATCACTGTAAAGAAGCACCCGCCCTTTGAGATGGTGCTTTGGTTCCAGGCACAGGTTGCTGCAAAGGCAGAGCAGAGCGCGGATCTGCACCAAGGGGCCTGTCAGACAGGAGGGACGTTCGACCGAGTGGTGACCACGACATTAACCGGTGAGCAGGCAGCACCATAAGGTGGMCAACTTAATGGCTGAAGGGAGGAAGGCTGGAGGGAGATCCTCCCTGTTTATATTCCTTCATCCTCCCTTTTCCCTGTCCCCATTTGTTCACTCTTATTTCCAGCTCAATTCTTCCTGAAATAAGCCAACTCAGCCCCATGCTGTCATTACCTGATACTGCCCAATACCCTGTGCATGTTTATTTTGTAGTAGGATCTACCTGCYATTCTGTATACCTGTATCATCCACTAAACTGCAGACCTGATCTTGATTAACCTATTGAAATTATGGAGTGCTTATTGATGTTATTTTTACCAAAACTTTTAGGTCTTTCAAAAATCAAGGCATTCCTTTGGCACATTTTTTGCACAACTTCCTCAAGTGCTATCTCAAGGCTCTCTAGTTTGAGACACAGAAGTCTTCTGTTTTGCATATGCCAAAAGTGGTGGAGTTTGTTTTAGGAAGGAGAAAAACAGAAAGGAAGACTCAATTCCAAAATAAAAAGAGCAATTTACATCAGCCAAAGGCAATACTGCCTGCCCTTTAAAGGAGACTGGAAATGAAAAATAATCCTGAATTTTAGTTCACAAGTTTATTGGAAGTCCTCAACAATGCGTTTACCTCAGTGTAGACAGACCCCTTTGCAACTCAGGGTAACCTGACAAATACTCAAGGTAGCCTGACAAAATGTGACTACTGTTGTGAATAACGAATAAGAAGTCAGGAAATCAAGCACAKATGCTAGTTCTCATTCTAATCCCAAGGAAAAAGAGCTGGAGATGCATGAGGTAAAAATATACATACTCTAAGGTAAACTCTCCACCATCTCTCTCTCTGCACCAAAGTTGATTCTCTCTCCTTTTCAGCGTTCTGTCAAGAAACATAGATGTATTATGCAGTGCTCATAGTACTTCAGCTACTATCCCTCTGGGCTGACAGTTTTCTTAGACTATACATCTCAGTATTTCTGTCTCAGCTGTCATCTCAAATATCTACTTCTCCATCTGTAAAGGAGTATGGTTACTTTTAAAGATCGACTTCACAGGAGTTCCTTGGAAAATTTAACACAATTAAAGGGTCTCTATTACTAAAATTCATTTCACATACTATCCTGGAATTAGACTTCCTAAGTGTCTATTACTACACAGAAACTTCGATGAGAAAAAAAAACTGCAGTACTTAAATAAGAGATGTGACCATATTCCGTTTTTTTTTTCTCCTCTATCTTTCACTGCCAATGCCTAGCAGTGATGATTAATTCTAGGCCAAGGAAACTCTACTTACTTACGCAACAGATGCTGGGTGGAGCAACAGTTCAATACAGCCTGTCTCTTAATTTGGTCAGGGTTATCTGAGGGATGGTACAGCTAATTATAAAAGTATTACACGTACCCATATCAGTCACTTTGCTGCTCATTACACCCAGCTTATTAAGTAGCAACTCCTGAGAGGGACCACCATGATGCAGCACAAATTTGCCTGCCTAATCCCTGCAGAGCCGCATCCTTGGAGTTCACCAACCCTCACACCTATACCCAGTCATTGCTTCCCACAGCTACGTGCAGCTCCTGTTGTACACCTTTCTGCCTCTGGAGCTATCATCTCCCTCAAATCAGGTACCTTGCCCTTACCTCAGCCTCCCGCTCGCTTCCTGCCTCACCCCTGGGCTGTCACTAGTTTATTAGCTACATCTCAACAGGCAACCACAAGCTTCCTGAGGAACAAACTTCCTCACTCAAGGAGCTGTTTCCCCACAGGAAATCTCACAAAAGCACAACCAGTTAGGGAAATACCTTCTCAAGAAAGGTCAGAGACTGACGCTGCACTGCTGAAACTGACCTCAGGCTGAAACTTGGCTTGAGGTCCATGGTGTCCCAGCATCACCTCTCATTTCTTATTGCCTATAATCCTGTTTGATGACTCCCATCACAACTTGGAGCAAGTTAGAGGGCCATTGTCAAACCATGCCAGGCTGTAGCAGCAGCTACTTAGCTGCCTTTGCTGCAGAGGGCCACCAAACAGCATTCTGCTACAGCCAGCCTTCTATGGCACCCATAGGGACATTGTGACTTAGTGACACCATCACTTAAGTACAATCCTTAGCCACAGCCTCACCCTAAAAATTAGAAAGCTTAAGCAACACTGGCAGTTTTGTCACAAWGTTGTAGTACACAAAACTTGGTCTAGCTGTTGTAGCAGGGAGCAGTAGAAGCTTCATCATGTCAGAGTTAATAGTAGCTTTGATCTAGTTCTGTTATCAAGCTCTTTAGGGCAAAGTACCACTTGGAATGGGGCTAGAAGACTTCAATATTGACCCTAGAAGGGATCAGCCACTGCATTCTCAGTCACACCAAAGATGCACCTGAATTCTTGTGACCAAACACTGAATAGGGAACAGCAAAAATGGGATCATAATTAAAAGGCACCTTCTTTCAAATTCATTTGTTGTGTGAAAGACTGTTTTGGCTAAAGCAGATACCTTTAACAGAGCCCTCTTAACCCTACCAAATTGGGCATCTCCACACAGGTCAAATTGAAGGTCCTGGTTCAAAATATGACTGTCAGGCCACCGAAAGTCAAGGCACTGGGTGACAAGCAAATGCAGCCTCCTGATAGATCTCAGTTTGCATTACTTACCTCTAAGAAGGTCACATCCAATACTCCCAAGATTTAGCATCTGAAGTGTTGCAAGTTCTTCTCATCCTGCTCTAGTTTAAAGCAAATGTCCTATGTCCAGCTTGCTAGGCTGGTCATCGGAAGGCTGCATAAGAAATAGCTGGATCACTTGCTATGGTTTGCTCCTTACAAAAGAAGGGGCCAGACAAATATTATATTTAGATCACATACTTCATGAATCCAAGAGTAAGTGAACAAGTCCCYCTAAGATTGAACTTTGATGCCAGCAAAGGAAAGGGTTTTAGTATGCATCCTCTCAAAGACCAGCAGAGCAGGGCTTTTGAGGCTCAGTGACCACAAATTCAATTTATTTAGTGTCTGTGAAAACAGCATTATCAGTTGCCCTATTTCACTATTAACACCCCACCGATGCTACAAGAACTGTAAAACACTAGCAAAMTGCTCTGCTGGGACCTGTGAGGGTTACCAGAAGCAGGGGCCAGTGCTTTTGTTTAAAGGTCAGAAGGCCCAACTAAAATACCATGTTTAAGACCACCCGATTCCTCATGGCAAGTACAAAGCATGTGGCACACACCGTATCTGGCATGCTCTTCAGGTCTTAGACTTGTCCTCAGTCAAAACAGATTTTTTTTAAATCAAAAGCTTTAAAACCCATGACCACAAACTAGTGCTACTGGCACWAGCAGATCAGGAAGAAAAGAATTTTCTTGCATACTTTGAGCYGATTACATCTTCAAAAAACACAGGACTCTGACATAGCAGTTTCAGAAAAGTCCAGATGTGATACTAAGTCACCCCAATGTACCAGATGACAGGGAATAAACTCCAAATAATTAAAAGAAAGCAAACAGGTTTAGTTGTCTGAACAAGGAATTTTAATTTTAGGTCAACTATTGAACTAGGTCAACATCCAGTTCACAATGTCTACAAATAGTGGGCATAACCAGTCACTACGGTAAGTTTATTGAAGCACCAAGCTCCACACAAAACTGTAAAATACATTTTAAACTACTAGTAAGAAAGCTTCTCCAAGTCAACAATACTATTAAGGGCCAGAGTTTAAGGTCTAAGTTTTCACCTTCCAAGCTATTTTAAGACAGCCAATCCATTGCATAAGCAAACCAAACTGCTACATACTGAAACATTAGAGCAGCAACTGTATTGAACAAATTCTGTAAATAATTCAAGGATACATTGAAACAGTATGGGTAAATTGTAATTTTTTATTGGAAAACAAATATACAACTTGGAATGGATTTGAGGCAAATCGTGCCATAAGCAGATTTTTGAAAATAAGTGGCTAAACAAAGTTTAAAAAGCATAGTAACAAGAGGAGAAAATGTTTTCTGGTACAGGACCAGCAGTACAAAAAAATTGTGTACGAGTACCTGGATATACACCCGTTTTGCATTAGTGCAACTTTTAAGTTTCATATTGTTGACTGTCAATCGTCCACAAAGTTAAGACTCCACATTTCAACAACATGTTACAGGTATGGCCACAAACAAGTTACCATGAAGCAAGTTAGGAGAGGCTTTTTACAGCGCATTAGCCACTTCACTATGTACTGTTTACATGGTTTAATCCTGCACATAAGGGCCGAGAGTCCTCATCATCACAGAAAGCAGAGCAAACTATCTTTTATGCATTTGAGAACTATAGCCAGCATGCTGCTTTAACTAAGGAATAGCTAATGCACAGTAAACCCTAACTTGCCTTACGTAACTTGCTACGTTAGTCATACCTAAGTCTCCTAAAGAAAGCTATTTTTTAAACAGACAACCCAGATGTTCCCTCATTGAACCAACTCCATCTAACTTTAGATGTGCAGAAGGGCTTAAGTATCCAGAGTAAGCCACATGCAACATTTGTTACTTTGATCAATTTTCCAAAAATCAGAACAATGACAGTAAGATAAAGGAGAAAAACATGGAGGAATGGCCTTCTAATTACTATACATGCATATTCTTTTGACAGTAAGGGAAAAACCTTTTACAGATAAGTTACAAACAGAGAAAAGGCAAATAAACAATTTTGTACAAGAAATTTAACACATTCTGTACAACGTCTTCACTTCGCTGTCATCATTTGTACAAACTCTGTAAAAGGAAAGAGTTACAGAAGAGTTATTCAAAGAAAAATCTGAATCACAATATCCCGAGACATGTCTTGCCCTCAATTCTGAGACAGTGTCTAACCTTATTAAGCATAATTAAAAATCCTGAAAGCACTCCTCCTCCTACTAGCCATACCTAGGAAGCTTTTTTTTTTTTACAGGGTAAGTGACCTTTCATTAGAAAAGTTGGTCCCCACTGAACTGCAGAACTTTAACACCAAAACATTTATATCCTCTCCCACTTCTCAATGGGCTACAGATAACTGCTCCTAGTTGCCCTCTCTCAAAAGCAACACACTGAAGTTACCATCTGCTCAGTGCTCAGGAAAGGCATTACCCTGCATGAACCCTCTTCGAAGAGAAAAAGTTGAAGTATTACCATTCTACTTAGCAATGGGTCAAACCTGAGGCCTCGTATCTCACAGTACATGGCAAGTTCCCCACARGCAACAAGGTTCTTACTGCACCCTATGTACTTCATCTACAACTCAGCAAGGTAACAGAAGGAGGCCGGGAATCTGAAAGGATGTTAACTGCCTTGTTCACAAGCTCCARAAGAGCTATCCAAAACATGCACTGCCTACCCTTTTTAGCTTACACAGGTAAGGAAGCTGATATTAAATACAATTACACAGTGGTGGTGCCATTAACAAAAATTCCTTTCCACCCTACCCTCAAATGAAGGCTTACCCTGAGGTCACAACCAAATGTTTTTCAAGGAAGCTAGACTTGCAGCTTGAGAACAGCAACGGGACTATCTGAAAGCATCCTAGCTCATATTTCTACTCAAATGCTTGGAAAGCTTCATGTTTGAGTTCTAGTAAACTAACAGAAGCCTTTCTGATTGCAGAACTTACTTTGCTCTTTTCACACTGAAAGTATAAGTTATTGCTACAACTGACTCAAGTCAAATCCTCCATCTTTAAAAAGTCTTCTGAAGTTCTTGAAATYGCTTAAGTATTTTTAGAGACTTCCTCCCCTTCTGACTGGTAAGCTTAACAGCACTAAACTATAGTGACTTGTTAGAGATCAGTTGATTTCCTTCCCTAGTTTGCTTTCAGATCAACATTTATCAGTGCAGTATGTGAACACAATACACATCATCTTATCCAACTTCCTTATTTTAAAATTTAACAGATTTAGAGAACTTTTTAAACACTACACAGATGAGTAGCCAGCTCACTGCCTTATGTGCAAGACAGCAATAATACAATCTTAGGCAGATGTACATAGTCTTTGCACTGGAAAAGTGAAATATTACCCTAAAGGAGCACCAACTGCCAAGACCACCTCCCAGCTAAACACTGTCCTACTGATGTAGATACCTAATATACCATTATTGTGGTGTGGAAACTGCTACACAAAGAGCCAGTTCACAGCTCCTTACCTTCATAGTTTACTTGACCATCACCATCAATGTCTGCTTCCCTAATCATTTCGTCAACTTCTTCATCTGTTAGCTTCTCCCCAAGATTTGTCATCACATGGCGAAGTTCTGCAGCACTAATATAACCATTACCATCCTGTGAGGGGTAAAAAAACAAGTCTGGAATAGCTTTGTCTAAAGCCAAATAGTTTGAATACAACTTGATGTTAAACTTGTTAGAAACACTTTCAAGAAATTAGCATAGCTTTATCCACACACATTAACATGAGGCAAACAAGAGCTGTAAGGCTATGTTCACTATTGTCCAGATATTTAGCCTTYGGCTAGACATTAAAAACTTATTCCGTATAGTCCCAGGATGTATTTCTGTTGAAGAGAAATCCRCATCTTTTATAGCCTCTTAGGTGATGGATGCCACCAGTCATGTGACTCATATCTATTCTTCAGATCAAAAGCTGCTTCATTTCACCTGCTTCATGCATACAGAAAACAGGTGTAAGGCCACCCCAAGCCTTCCTAGCTGATACAGACCCAAAGCTGATAAGCCCTCCCCCTMCCCACAAAGCTACTCAAAGTCTGTAAACTCAACTAGAATTTTACATAACAAACAGCAGGTAAAAGAACAAGGATTGCCACTTAAATATTTAAGCAACTCCCCTGCTAATCGCTTATCAAGTTTGGCACCAGTTTTGGTGCCATAGCAATGAGATGATATAAGAGCTTACTATTACCCAGGAGACATAAGCACTTGTTTGACTTCCACTCTACTGGAGGACTGTCCTTGAATATTATGCTGACTAGTTAACTGAGAAACCAGAATTGGTAAGACAGCAGATACCTCACTCAAGTGAGAAAGCCCATTAGAAACCAGTTTGAATTTTCCCAACAAGMAGCTTAGTTAAAACAAACATTTTAGTACCTTATCAAACACACGGAAGGCTTCTCTAATTTCTTCTTCGCTATCTGTATCTTTCATTTTTCTTGCCATCATTGTCAGAAACTCTGGAAAGTCAATTGTGCCATTGCCTGCAAGATACTTAATTTGTTAGAAAAACAAACATGATTTTAGATTTCTACCAAGTAATTAGCTATTAGTAAAATCTTACCATCAGCATCTACTTCATTGATCATATCCTGGAGCTCTGCTTCTGTGGGGTTTTGACCAAGTGATCTCATCACCGTGCCCAACTCCTTTGTAGTTATAGTACCATCACCATCCTTGTCAAATAGTGAGAAAGCTTCTTTGAATTCTGTACAAAATAAAATACAGTTAGTATCTTCAGGCTCAAAATGCCAAGTTCACTTAGTCTTACAAAAATCCAGGGTACTTTACAGTGTTAAGTTACCAAACTCTCAAGACACCTCAATATGGCAGATAGCTACAATTGCAATACCAGCATTTGGACAAATTCCTGCCAGTCTAACAGTAATAGCATCAATCTAAGAAAACCAAAATAAAAACCATACAGAAGGGTCATTCAACTTCAGAACTGCTTAAATACCTACAAAAGCTATCTAGAACCAGAATTTAATGCAGAACTAAAAAGACTAGATATCCACAACCAGAATAACCTTTATCATTGGTAGGATTTGTTTCCCTAAGGCATTTCACATTGGAAGAATATTACTGATTATAATCGAGATTCAGGTACATGGTCAATTTGAACATGATAGCATTCAGTCATTTAGGTTTAAGTTTCTTCAGCTGTGACTTTCACCTGTCAATTTCAAGAACTGTCTTACAACCACAAAAGTAGTAGTTTTTACTCAAGTTCCTCTTATGGCTGCTTTTCTTATAAGAATGTAGTAAGAAATGATTGTAAGAGAAATGAAGAGTGATAACCAAATGCTACAGCTTAATAGCACTTTTACTGAAAACAGCTCCTAGTAGCTAAAAACATATTAGCTAAAGAAACATCATGTTCTTTTGTTCAACTTCTGCAGCTCTTCAGTCTAGGTACATACACAACACYTTAGTAATCAGCTCTTCAAAGGGAAATCATTTAGTCATACCCATTTCTGAAACGCTGTTCAAGATTGCTTCAGTCCTACTGCATCCTGATCAGTCTTCAYTGAAACAGTTGTGCTAAGACCCCATGTTTCAGTGTTGCTTCTTAATCCCCCTGCCACTACTGGCTACTGTCCCCAGCAATATTAATACAAGCACATGTTTAATTATGCAGTCCAAATATGGAGATTATTTTAATCCATACCATCTGTTTGTCTTCAGAAAAAGACACCCAAATTTAAGTTTACTGGACTAAAACACTTCATGCAAAAAACACACAGGTTGAGTGGTTTTTTAAATAGGAAACATTTCACTTCATAGTTCAAATCTATTCGCAGCTTCAAGGACATCCGAGTTCAAGGCTCTGGAAAGCTAATTAACTGAAGAGTATTTCTACATCAGTAACTCTTCCACAAATTAAATTCTTGGTTCAAAGAAGCCAGTTTTCCGGATGGTGGGTTTCCCAGCTCAGAATTAGTCATGGCAAGAGTTTTGTTATTGTCACATGAACAGCTTCAAGTCTTACTTCATCCATTTCTTACTCTAACACATTTAAGGTGGATACAAGCTGTCAAGCATTAAAAATACARGTTTTTACAGTTCATGGACATACCTATGACAGTAAATCCACACTTGAGTTTCATCAAGATGGAAGGAAAAAAGCCTACATTTCTGTTTATTGTCCTAAAAGCCAAGTCCTGTGATTCAGTGAAATCCYGCTGTTCATCTCTAAGGATCAGAGCAAAGCTTCTGAAGGACTAAAGGAAACCGTTCAAGCCAGTGCAGTTTGTGCTATGCAAAAACAGGTCTGTTCAAAGAGGAAGCTAAATCTYGTACCTAACAAACTTTTAAATGTTCTTCGGTTAGCAGTTGCAGTTAGCTTAGTGGCAAATACACTGAAGGAAAATTATTTACCACAGAAGAAAGGTTTCTTGGTCAAAGCTTCCTTCARTCCTTATAGTACCCTTACTTCAAGGGTACCTACTTAGCTTCAATCTTAACTGTCACTAATGCCCCACCATAAAGCAGCACTGCAGTGATTCCTCTTAAATACAGCACTCCTACCCTAGAAAGCAGAACCAATACATGGCATATTCTGAATACTTTAGATGGACCATTTGGGGAACAATCATCTTTGAATGAATAATACTATAGGCTAAGAAAATGTCAGCTACAAGCTGCATCTTTATAGCCAGAAGTTAAAAAGATCAGCAGCATTTTAATTTTTGAAATCCTGAATGAAGCCAAGAGTACAATTAAAACATTCAGCTAGCTCTTTAACCACTTCTAGTAACCACCTCCAGTAATTAGGAGCAAAGGAATTACAACCTAAGCAGATAGAGTTTACCTCAGAACAAGAATAGCCCAGCACAGCTCTTGAAGACTTGTGACAATGGCTAGCGGAAGAGTAAAGGCATCTAGGAAATGCTGAAATTTAACGTGATAGTTCAGTTCTTGTTTAATAACCTTATCACAGGAACCATCTCCCTCCATGCAACTCCATGTTATGAATAAAGCAAATCCTCCTAGTTACTTAACACCCCATATCCAACTGCCAAAACTCTCTCCTCAGTCCTAGATACAGCTACTCTGTCAGAGGTATTTAAGGACATGGTGCTCAGAACAGCCTCTTCAGGCCAGCCTGTAGTGGCTGAGCTYTTTCTTTCTTCATAAGGAAAGCAATGTATCAAGGGGAAGACTACTTTCAGGCTGCGCAGTAGAAGGCWGCCTAACAGCACATTAACTCCAAAATACCCCAGCTCAAAGTCAGTCTAGGAACAAATGTTTTTCAGTCATCTCAGCACCACAGTTGAGTCTTGACAGCTGTAAATGGCCTCATATTCAGAGCTAAAATTCCTATTCCCACTCACATGCAGTTTAGCCATCTAAGCCTCTTTCCCACCCCCCACCTTAAAAGGGGAGTATCATCCATTCTTTTCCTTGCCAACAAGAGCTTAAAACCTAAACACGACTACCACTACTGCAAAATAAATTCTAAACAGCACTCAAATCTCTAGAGCTGCAATGAACTAGGTGACACAGGCATAATAAAAACTCCCTGCATAAGCCTACCAGTTCACAAAGTCACTTTAGGGGAAGCTCACCAGATTGTTAGCAGTAGGACAAGACACATACTTATTTTCTGACAACCACATTCACTAGTCCCAACTTGTTTTTAATGGAAGGCTCAACCAAAGGGGCACCTATTTGTCTTGGTAACTTCAATCCTTACAGTAGGTGAACAGTAGTTGCAGCTTCATTCAGTACCTAACTCAAAACCAACACTTTCTATGAAAGAATAATCCTGGGAGGTCTTTCACCTTCAACTTCTGAGAACAAAATCTTAMGTCTTACACGACTAGTGCATGCTAAAGTTAGCCTATGCAGCACAGAATAGGAAACCTTACCAGAATCTACCTGTACTCTGATACTTCAGAGCAAGGTAGAAATAAAAGTATTAAAAAAATGGTAGCTTTAAATACTGAAGTAAATGTAGTCTCTATCTTAAGCTCTCCTTCAGGTCAAAAGTTAAATTGCTTCAAAGAAGCTGAAATGGATTAGCAGGAGCTCAAGCCTTTACCACACAGCTCGAATCTGTGTCATACATCTAAACTGCACCACTRATTTTTTCACCCCAGGAGACTCAGGACTAAAATCGCAAAATTAAGTGGAATGCTCAAATAGCCRTCTCCATTCCTAAACACCTGACATCACTCTTCCAAAATACTGGGGAGCTCCCTAACAAACTACCAAGAGATTTAAGTCTCTTTATTAGAGTGATACATTTTCCTTGCATACACATTTGCTTAATGAAATACAGGAGTTGAAGTGACAGATCACTTTCCACCAGACTCTGATACTAAATTACAATTTTCCCACAGATGAAAAAATTATACTCAAGTACTAGCAGCTGATTTGCATTCATTGCCACAGTATTCACTGTCAATYATTATTGATTAGCAAATATTTGGACTAACTTTGACATTATTAATACATTCCCTGTTATTCCATAATCAAATTCACTACTAAAGCTTCTACAGTTAAGAATGAACTATTATTGAAGAATGACAAACAATAAAGCCTGCTTCAACTAAAGTGAACCCAGAAATCCGTAAAGCTATGCAGGCCACTTGCAGAAACATCTCTAGTCCAACCAGACTTGGTTTGTGCTTACTCATAAGGCAGTTCCATGGCAACAAGTAAACAGACTAAGGACTTGCCACACAACCATAATTAGTCTCTTATGAATTACAGCTACCTTCTAAAGACCAAACRCTACAGAATATTCTTATACTTCAAATTTGGCAATCTTGAAAATAAAGCAGGTCATTATGAAACTTCACTGTTAGTGCTATTTAGTGATGATATAACGCTTTAAAATTGAACTATCWTAGGGTCTGTATCTGTCTGGGTTTTATTAGATTAGCCAGATGCTAAMACCCTCTAAAGTCACTTCACATGACACTTCCCCATTTCTCTTTAACAAAACCCTTGTCCAATCAATCCAYTGAAATGTTTATATCCATTACAGGAGTGAGTTCTACGTTACCAATATACTGCAGGTTTAAGTCGCACCAACTACTGAAGTTGAAATCAGCCTTTGTAAAGCAATGACAGATAATCACTCACGCAGCCCACATGGGCAGGAAGTGTGATAACCAGAAGTTTGAGTCACTAGTAGCGCAGTTCCTGCACACTAGAACTACTGTAGGGTGAAGGGAACAACTCTAGAATTTGAGTTGCCTATTTCAGGGAGCATTTCTGCAGCATCAGACCATCAAATGCATAAAGGGCATTTACATTCAAGTATACAACACTTTCAATTACGGCATATCAACTCTTGGCCATCTTGAAGGCCCAACATCTCTACTGCCACCAAAAAGAGCCAGAAAAGTCTGATGTACCTCCACCGACAACAGACTGGAAAGCAAGGTTCCAATGTTTTGGTCTTCTATTAAAAAGCATATGTAGYACTTCAGACTCCAAGTCTTTAACACAGATTTCCCCTTGACACAATGTCAGCACTACAGCACACTCCAGTCACTTTGTAGCTAAGAGAAGAGTCTCAAGTCCATAATCTACTAAAATATTAGAATTGCTTTACAGGAAGAGCTCAAAATGGAGTTTCACTGGATTACACTGGGTGGTATTAATACTGCAGTTTTATCTTTGCAGGAAAAAAATATCTTCACATGGCTAATAATAGCAAGCTATGAGGACCATCTAATTAATTCTGGAGGACAAAATGTCAGATTCATTGCTTCCAAGGTTTTTTTGACTGAAGGCAAGCCTTTAAGATTTAGCTGACAAATTAAAGCATTCCACACTAGTTGTTTAATTCTAAGAAAGTCAAATGTCTTGCATATAAATAACTTGCACTGTCACTGGATTAAGAGACATGCCAGGTCAAGTAGGAGTATCAACACAGGATGTAAGTCTCACCTGCAATCTGCTCTTCTGTCAGTTGGTCAGCCTGCAATAAGAAGAGAATATTATTATAGTTTTGCAAAAGACCGGAGATAGATTTTGTAGAGGCTTTAAACAAGGCAGCTGCTCTTCAAGACTTTAATGTTCAAGAATAGTCCTAACCAAACCTCAAAAGGTATCAGGTCTGCTTGCTGAAAACTGGCAAACTGTCTTCATTTGCTGATCCTGTAAGTACCATGTACACCCAAATACTACACTACCATAAATATAAACAATTACCCAATCAACACCACCAACTSCAAGGCATGAGTGTTCCTCTAGGTAAGTTTAAAAAACAAACACACTCATCAACTCACCAGACTAAGTTTACTTACTTCAGTAAACAGTCTCAGCTTTAATAGTAAAAAAATCAGGTTTAAACTTTGTGACTGCAACCCCTAGAGCTTAGGAGGCTCTAGTCTATTAAACTATACAGCCATAATTATAGAAACATACTCTGCTCTCTAGAATGAGGTGATCCCTTGATTGACATGAAGCTTCATGTTCAAGATCCAACAGTAAGAACAGAGTCCACACCATCAGTGCTAATGGCTCCAAAACAATCTGGTACTTAATACATTTTTATCTTTTTTTAATATCACCACAGACTTGAGTGGTGTAAGGGAGTTTACAGAGATACTGAGAGATGAGAGGCATTGTGTATTTATCATTTTTGCATTAGTAATTCAGTAAGAGCCAATTCATACTGGACAATTGAATCAACTGAATTGTCCAGCAGCTGAAAACAAAGAATTGCTTTCAAATAAAGAAATTCAAACCAATTCTTAGAAGTATAAAGGTACTTGAAAATCTAGGGAGAAAATACTTCTGCTCAATTGATTCTCCAAGCAAATTCTGGATTGCCTCAGCTGAATTACAAATGTGTTTCTTGAAGGAGACACCTTTGACTTTACATGACCACCTCTGAAACAGTTAAAAGACTTAAAGGTGGAGAAAACCAATGAACTCAAACACCTCATGAGGACCACCCTACAGCAAACTTTTCAGGTTATAATTACCACAATATTGACAGTTGACACTATTTTCAATTATTACTTTTTGCCCCTTAAAGTTTGTCTACACATGCCTTTTCTCAGCATCTCTTTAGATGGCATAACTTGTATGTATTCTATCAATTATAACTTAACTAATTTCAATTTGAATTATATTTGTACACCAAATACAACCCTGGGAGTTACCARCTTCTGCTTATTCTGCTCAAGAGGAATTGGGTTAGCACTTCAGGCAACCATAGCAGGGCTAGAATGCTCTAGAACAAGTTATGCATGCAGTGACAACGCAAGATTAAGGCAAGAATCAGCCATTTCCCAGGCTGTCTAGACATCCACCTACTCTAGAAGAATCCAGGCCATGCTTGTGAGCAACTTCTAAGCTGAATGGTTGGTTATACCACAGCAATATACTACTTTTAATTTTTGTACCTGTAGGTAGTATTCACTTATAGCTTCAACATCTTTTAAAGACATACTTGAGAGTATCAGCAAGGCTACTCAGAATCTGTCATCAATTCAAAACAAGCCTTGAGATACAAGCCTACTGCTGCTCACTTAAGAGAAGACTCACATATGGCTGCTCACATGTTAATTCATTTTGCTCTCTCACGTGAAGAGAATAATGTACTACATTTCTGCAAGATATTTATATCCGCAGAAGGCTGCCTGTCACATTTAAAGACCAAGAACAGTTTATTCAGATCAATACTTAGGAGTTATCAGGCTGAGTCACATAATGCTTTTTATAAGCATTATAGAGAGCTATTATGTGCTATTTAAATTGCTAGGGATCCCCAAGCAATTTATCCCCCAACTCCTCCAGGGATTTTAAGCACCCTATAGCCACTAACCATAAAAATGGATAAGCTCTGTCAGTATCTGTAATGGGTACTGTGTTTGAGAAGAACATGAGGACTTGCTAGAAGCCACAGGTAAAGGGCAGTTGCAAGATAAGCAAGGAGGTGGGGCAAGGTTGAACAAACACCATCTGTACACTGCAGTGCTAGGCTCTGCAGGGGCTGCTGCGCAACAGCAGCAAGAGGCGGAGCCAACATGCAGGCTAGAACTGCCTTCGCCATCACCTGCATGGCATCCACCCACCCCGATCCACACATGAAGCTACAGGCCGCTGCAGTCTCCTTACAGGGGGGCCTTTACAACTTCCTCTTCCCTGTTTTAAACACAATATTCACAAAATACATCTCTCACACTATACCGGCATTCCATAATTCAGCATATCTAAATGTATATTTCTGCAGCTAAGTCATAACCCCAACCCATCTGTGCCACAGCAGCTTCGATAACCCCTTCTTTTTGTGAAGGCCCACCTGAAAACCTTCTCCCCCACATCTTCCAAAGAGTGATGTTTTAACAAACATTTGCCAAAGAGCTAATGAGCCAAAAAGATTTTCYCCCCCTCTCCTTCCTTTATTGATAATAGAATCAAGGAGCCTGTCACAGCTTTCATGACACATTTTCTCACCTACTTGCCTGATATTTCATTTTTACTACAATAGCCCCCATTGCTTGCACAGATTATGCCGCATGCCTGACCGAATTTAAGCTTCCTAAAGGGCAGCTTTACATGTGCAGCAATTTCAGCAGCAYAAGCAGCCTCTAGAGGAAGTGCTCCATTTTAGTCAGAACAGCTACAACAGCAGGCAGTCCCCCAACAGAACCACATCCAACACTGCATGATGGAGAACTACAAGCAAAGCACAGAACAGATGACACTGCTCTTCCCCTCAAATTGGGGTTTTATTACATTTCACCAGTGCCAAGAGCTGAATGGACAGTTCTGTTCTGGCAGTATTAGCTGCAGAACAGGAAGTAGAAAGACTAGCATATACAAGCTAGAAATTATCCTTATTGTATGTTAGCTTATTTTGAGTGCAAAGCTCTCTGCTCTATCCAGCATATGCAGCATTGGACAGCACATATTCACAGGTTTAGCCAGTCTGGTCTGTCAGGGATAACTATAACCACATTCAAAATGTCCCTCTGGCTTCTGGACACACCCATTTCTATGTAGATCTTGCTTGAAGATACTCCTTTTTTGCTCTCCATAGAACAAGACTAAAAGCAAAATAGAAGTCTTCTGCTGTCAGATTCACTGCTTTACAGATAGCTAGCCATATACAGGTTGACAATTCACATAAGAGATCAAATTCAGGCTCCTGGTCACCTCTCATCCTCAACCATCAAGGAGGAGGCTTCAAATTTAAGGGCCCATCTTTTACATCAGACATTTTGAGTTCATGACGATTTGACTCCTTAAAAGCATGTAATGAATGAAAAGGCAATCCCACTAYACTGCATCTTCTCCTACTGCAGAGGAAGCACCATGTGGTCACTAGCGTTGCTTTAGTCACAGAAATGTTCCTTTTTTAGTCACAGAATTGTTCCTTTCTGTACATGCCAGTCTCTGCCTGCTTTAACAAGTAAATAAATTCTGAACGCCCAAAATCCTTCAGACAGAATTAAGAACAATCCTCCAAATTCCAYGCAAAGCGCCATCAACTCGGCAGCTGACTGAAAACCTAAAAAGACGTAATGGTATGAAAAAATAAACGGGGCTCGATCAGGAAAACGCAGCACTGTCCATCGCAAGGACCAAAACAGGAGACATGAAAAAAAAAAAAAAAAAGCGGGGGGAATAAAATAGCTGGAAAAAACCTTCGTTCCGTGGAGCCCCCAGGAGCGAGGCGGCACCCGACGCCGGCAGCAGGTCTGGCGGGACGGGCGACGGCCCCTCGCCCTCCCGCGGGGCTCCGCAGTGCCCTGGCGCCAGCGCCGCGCCAGCCACCCGACATCTTGGGCGCTCGCGGCGGCAGCTCCGCGCGCGGCCGCGGCGGGAAGGAAGCGATAAGAGCGGCTGCCATCGTGGCACCTTTCCTGCCCTGCCCGCCGCAGCACCCACCCCACGCGCGATCCCCCCCCCCTCCCCGCGCGGGGACCGTTACCCGCCGCCCTCCCGGCCCCCGCCTCACACACACCCCGACAAAGCGTCATGGCGCCCGGGCCGAGTGGCAGTTTGAATTTTGAATCCGCACCAACGCCCCAGGGCGGGAAACGCACCCGGGCAGGACTCATCCACCGACACTTCCTCCTACGCACCCGGCGCGGCGGAGCGGGACCCTCGGCGCCAGCCCCGCCGGGACGAGCCCCGCGGCCACACGAGGGGCGCTCGCCCCCCTGCCCCGACCCCTCTCCCCCCGCCCCCGCAGCGCTCTCGCCCCACACCCCCCCTTCCACAGGCGACCCCGCCGCCGCGCAGCGCCCCTCCGGCGGCAGCCCCTCGGCGCGCACTCACCATGGTGGCCCGGCCCGGCTGCGGGGTGGGGTGTGGCGGCAGGTAAGGGCTGCGCGGGGGCACTGCAGCTACCGTCCCGCTCCAAGGCTCGCCTCACACTGAGCCCAGCCCGGCCGCCAGCGGTGCCTCATAAACCTCCTCACAGCCCGCGCGGATCGCTCCGCGCCGCTCCCTCCCCCCCCTCCCTTTTCCCTTCCACAGTCAACGGGCGGGCGAAAGAAGTGCCGGCTCGCGGCGCTCTTGGCGGCGGCGCCACCCGCAGCCCCGCCGCGCCCCCTCCTCGCACCCCGCGCCCCCAGCCGCGGCCGGGCAGGGGGCAGCGTGCGGGGAAGGGGCGCGTGTCACCGCGGCGCGGGGCGGGCGCGGGACGGTTGCGGGAGGAAAGGCTTATGGCGGGGACTACTTTTCCGAGCGGAGGAGGATTTTAAAAAGAAAAATGCCGAGGCGTGCAGGGGCTGCAGAAGGAGGGCGCCGATTGGCCCGTTCGTACCTGCAATGCGTCACTTGGACATGCACAGTCTGCGCTGGGGAGCCGTTACCCCTCCCCCCGCCCGCAGTGCGCGCCGCGCGGCCCGGCGCTAACGGCCGCCCGGCGCTAACGGCCGCCCGCAGCCAACGGCCGCCCGGCGCTAACGGCCGCCCGCAGCCCCCGGGGCGCGCGGCGGGGCCCCGAGTGCTGCCCGGGACCCCCGCGGGGCCCCCGCTGCGGCAGGGAGTGCGCCGAGGCGGCAGAGCCCCGCAGCGCCCTGCCCCTGCTGCTGCTGGCACACGTGCCGTGAGCGGCAGGGGCGGCCGCGGCCTCTGCAGAGGTGGCGCTGCGGGCAGAAGAGGGGCTGCCGGGGGGCTTCAGGGCTGCGCTGAGGGGTGAGTGACGGCTCCGGAGCAAGCACTGGCCCCAAGCCGCTGTCCCAAGGCCTTTGCCCGCCCCAGCAGGACTGGGGACAAAAACCATGTCGTCTCCCGTAGCACGTTACCTCGGCCTCACGGTCTGATCGACTCRCCCCAGGGAGCACCTTCTCGTTAAAAATTGTCTCTTTTTTCTAAATGTCATCCTTCCTGGTGTTCCAGAAAGCCTCACCCGCAGAGCAGCTCAACGAGACTCCCTCTGGGTCCAGCACAGTCCAGAAAAATCCACACTTGTCTCCRTAGCGTGGCCATTGCCCGTCACCCAGGCGCATCGCCGGGCTCCCTCCTGGCCCATGGAGCAGCAAGGTGCCTTCCCACATGCCGAGGCCCTGTGCCCGGGGATCACGTGTGGCCAGCTACTCATCCCGAGTTGTCATATGGGATTTCTCCAAGATACTCACTTGCTGYTACTTAGCTCAGCCAAAATTTCCAAACTGGCAAGTATGGGCTTTCAAATGCACCTAACGCAGCTAAAATCAACACATAACAAATAGCTGCCACCTTTGCTGCGTTCAGTGAAAGGAGGGCGGCCTTATTTGGGGGCCGCCAGTACATTACTTCGCTTTGAGGGCCCGAATCTGAATTTTCTGACTTGTTGGGAACAAACCACCAGTAGCAGTACGACAAAAACAACCCCTTTCTGTTCTGTGGCATTTGCCATAGAATTGTCCAGCTGATATTTTTACAGTACAAATTTATAACTACCCATGCATTTTCACCAATAAATAAATAAATAAATAAAACCCAAGAGCAATTGCTCTCACTTCATAAACTAAATCTGCTTCGCTCACCACTGCTCTTTGTAGTCTTTGTTGTTTATAGACCATATAAATAGGATGCTCTTGCGAGAGGACGAGCACAAACAAGCTCTATAAAAAAATGGGTAGTTTTTCCTTTTGAGCACTAACTGAAATGCTCGGGCCTCCTCTCTGCCCGGAATTGTTCCTATGTTCTCTGAACTCGGGATTTCAAGGAGAAGAGCAGGACAAGGCCTTGTTTCCTGAAGTGCTTGGAGGCTCCTTGTTGGTGCTGGGGCTTTCCTTGCCCCGTGCTGGGATTGCAGGGAGCTGAGCAGACAGCGGGGTGGGTCGTACGTTTGGCTTTCAGTCTGGACACCTGAACTTACAATTTGGTGACGCTCCTGCCCTCAGCCCTCCTTTCGGCTTGAACATACTGCTAGCTGCCCGAAAGCCAAGCGCATCGCGACCAGCGCCTTTTCAGACTGATACGTGCTACAATGTGGAATATCTGACGAGATGAAAATCATACTTTGTAGGGAAAGCAGGGAAGGCCAGGTGGTTATGCCCGCCTCCCTATACATCCGCAGCGTAAACCAGGAGCAATTCCTCCCTGTGCTCGGGCTGTTCTAGGGCAGCTGGATAAAGAGAGTCGGAGCTTTTTTACCCTCCCRCCCCATGCCCCCTTTCATAGAGGTTCAGGGATTTCCCTGGTGTTCCCAACTGCCCCAGGCGTGAATCACYGCTGGCAAATTCCTGATGGGAAATTCGCTGCCCAGCTGGGCTCCGGAGCAGCGTCGCACGGGGCACCTGCACAGGCACCTGCACCTCCTAAGGTGCTTGTCCAAAAGCAGAGGGAAGGGCCGTGCTTTATTTTATCCAGATGTTACCACATGTTTTATCAAGGTCCCGAGCCTGGGACTGCGAAGTGGCTGCCTCTAGGTCTAGAAACACTGAGGCAAGAGGAGACAGGAGGCCTAAGGTTTAAATAAAATTTATGCTCTCTAATTATGGCCCAGAGAGTCTGCAAGGGAGCGAGGACTTGGGGACAAGCATTCCAGGCCTCAGAACCTGCGATAGCGTTTTTCTTATGTCCGTTAAGCTATTGGATATGGATCACTCATCACAAAATAATTCATACTTTTTTAGTTATATCCAGTTTGCTTTACAGGGTGAAGAAGTGGTCAGTAAGGTAATCCTCTTTGTGCCYTACGTTTCCTATGTGCTCTGCTTCCTTGGTCTATTTTTCTCGCCTTTCCCTGTTCTTAGGCGTCTCCTTTTCTCTTTCCCATCTGCATCCTCCTTCAGCAGTACCCATTTCCTGTGGGCTTCATTACCACCCCCATCCTCATTCCATCTGTTGAAGAGATCAGCAGCGAAGTAACTGAGTGAATTGCACCAGGAGTTACTAGTGGCACCACTCGCTGCTAACAYGAACATCCCGCTGGAGTCCACGGGACAGAGAGGGGAGCTGGTCCCGCTCCCAGGCAGCTAAAACAGCAGCTCCAGGATCCCGAGGCTGCTGCCGGCTCCCGCTGCCGCTCTGGGCACTTCAACACGACCCTTTCTCACTCTGCTACCTAATTTAATAGATTTGTCGATGCCTCTGTGCTGCTCATTCCTTTTTCCTTCATGCAGACACACAGCCTTATATAAGTCCAGTTCCAGGACCGTGGCGACAAATTAAGAGAAGCAGCTTAAGGCACAAGGCTGGGGGAGCTGTATATGCCAGCAATTTCTGCAGTCACTTTATAGAGTACATTTAATATTGTGTATGTTCAGTTTGYGGCTTTAAATATATCTTCGTGGGTTACGTTTAGTGACGTATATGGAGCACTGTGCCACGGCCTAAAAGGCTGTGCTTGCCTGCTCAAGTTTTGCTATGTCATTTCTGCATAGATTATAGTAATAATTCGAACAACTCAATTAGAAATTAATTGCAAGTTGTATATGTGAATTTCTCTGATAAGGAGAAAAAAAAGGGTTCTTGGAGCGAGTACTAAAACTTAACTAACTTCTTCATATGGAAAGAAAATAGCTCACACTGATTTTTCATAATGAGTTTATTTCTTTTTGCAGCCTTGTCTATAATGGAGATAGAGCCCCCGCCACCCTGAGAGAGGGCTTTATCTCCAGTTCCAACCATAAATCACGCAGCCAGTGCCTTATTTGTGTGAAACTAGGGTGTAAATCAACACACAGCCACTCAGAGGTACTTGGTAGGCCCATTCAGTGTTCAGCAAGGAACAARTCCCCTGCTGTATTCACAATTCTAAGGCCCTAAACCAGAAGCTCTTCTTTCCAGCGCTCTCACAGCACATACTGATTGGATCCCATCTGAAATCTGGGAGTCTGCAGGAACCGGGATAACTGCTCACCTGGCTATCCTCGCCTCACCTGGACACTACCGGCTACGCCAAGAAAACGCAGGCTCCTGGCCTGCGTTCCGTGGAAGCCAGCGCCTCCAGGGCAAACACGGTTGTGACAGCAGCTGTCCTCCCCTTACCTGCCTTAGCAGCSGGCTTTGTGCACGGCGTGTGAAGCAGGAACCCTTCACACCTCGGCTGCGCAGCGCCTGCGAGCCCCTGGGAAGGTCTTTTTGAGGTGGATTCCTCGCGATGCTCTGGCATGAGCAGGAAGCCGAAGAGCAGGGGGCTCCATCGGACGCCCGTGAGGTCCGACGGGGTCCCTGTACGACCCAGACTATGGGCAGCACCACGGGAAGCGCTTGCTGGAGCTGTATGGACACCTGAGTCCCAACACACACCTTGCCTTGCACCGCAGTGCAGGGGCCGAAGGGAGGTCTGGGGAAGATGCTCCCTGTCTCCRCACCATCATTAAGAGCAGAAAGCTACTGGGAATGAGACCGCCCCCCGCCCACCTTTTCAACGAGGATAAAAACTCCCATTTTWTGAAGATTTCTGGTGCAATATGGTCCATTAGCCTACACTATTCTCTGGATTTCTGTGGAGAAAACATTACTGCAGGTTTCTGTCTCACCAATATGGAATTCTGGAAGCCATCCCCCAGGGATGCAGGGTATGGGAAAGCAGGCTTTGGCAGAGGCAGTAGGAGATCCCCTTTCAAAAGCATGTTCTGAAGTATAAAAATTAATCAACGCATCAGCACAAGTTACAAGCAGCATCCGGCCCTTCTCTTGCTTCAGATTGTAAAATACCTTAACAAGAGGGAAAGCACCAAAATTACATGTGCTGCAAGGCAGCAGAAAAGTGCCTACTAGAGATCCCACAGTTGTTCCCTATGGCACAGTCCGGATGCCAGGGACTGAACAGCACAGCACTGGCAAGACGTAGTATAAAATGCTGCGTGTTCCAATTCCTTGGGTTTCTGCCAAGACTTATTTTTCTCTTTTTTTTTTTGAAGAGATCTGAAAGAAGGTCTTCAAGTATCACCCGCACAGACACCCCATGTGGATCAGGAGCCTCCTCCTTGGGGCTGCTGCAGGGTTACTGCTGCCACGGAGCTGAAGGGGCTGCCACCCTTAGTGTCCGATGGGCACTCTCTTCAGCATGGAGAACAGAACTTGCAAAATACTCACAAATGAGCAGGGGCTCAAATTTTGCCATTTTCTGGAGTAAAATAAATAAAACAGACCATAAAATACATAAAATAGAGCAATACATAAAATACATAACATTGTCCAGCCAGACCATGCCATTGTTACATATTGGTTTTCAGTTTGCCTCAAGCTGGGCACACAAAATAAAGAATGAAGAAAAACTACAGTGGAATTAGCAAACCTGACAAAATGCTTCCAAATAAGTAGTGCTTAATCTCTTATGTAAAACTTCCCCTAGTGTGGAGAACTAGGAAGAGAGCGATCAAGGAAGCACGTCGTAATCTCCATTTTGAAGGCAAGAGATAGCAGGAGGAAAAAAAATGCATCTCCAGGTCTGAAGACAGTTAGTTTTGGTTATTTCCTACATGGGAGTTTTTCATCCTGCCATTTTTCTTTTCTTTAACAGAATCGTAACAGAATAATAGCTAACTCTTGATAAATAACTACTGGAGGAGGCAAAGCAGTGCTTATAATAAAATTATTGCTACCACCTGAAATAGAGCATATTACCAAACACCTCTGTGCTGAAAAACAACAGGATAAATTAAATATGTAAAATTTTAGAAACATCYGTATGTAGTACTTGTATGCAACAAATTAATATAATGTTTTCCCACTACTTTTTATTGAGAAAAATGAAATGTCACAAAATATTTTGCCTGCTTCCTATGAGAGACATAAAAAATTTTGCTTAAAACTGTTGTGCGGACACTTGCTGGGATTGAAGGTTAGAAAACGCTTTCATTTCTTACCAACAGCAACCGATGAAGCATCAATGCTTAGTGACTGTGCACGTTTGAAATATAATAAAGCCTGACTAGACTAAAGAGAGTGTTTCTGCTCCCAGTTTTTGGCTAAATAGCCGTTCTAGTTCACCTAAACTGAAGCTGCTCTYGAGATCCAAACCGTATCTTTTATCCTCGTGCTCTAACATCCTGCCCTGCRGAAGGGATGTGGTTTTTCCAAGCGGTGACACTTGCAGAGCCCTACCTCTGTTGAAGGCGGGAGGAGTTCTGCCAGCTCTCTTTCAGTGGGTCACATCCTGAGCATCTTATTCAGTTTTTCCTTTATCTGAAATGAGACACACTTTTAGAGGAGTTTATCCATGTAAGGGCTGACTGAGCGCTGAACAAACAGTTCAGAATTTGGCTGTCTTTTACAAGTAATGATTCAAAGCTTTGGTTTAGCTACAGAGGAGCCTGAGCCATGAAATCTGAATCAGGATCCTACCTTTGGCAACCTCACATGGCAGCGATTTTTTTTTCCCCCCAACATCTTTTATTCCGGCCCAAGCCTGGCCTGAAAGCGCTGGCACGGGACAAGGTGCGGAGCAGGAGCGCGAATCCCAGCGCGCGACGGGGCGCGTACCAAGATAGCCTGCAGCCACATGCCGCCTCGCCACTGACCTTTATCTGCAGAAATAGTCCTGACCTTTGGGACGCTCAAATTAGTGCTCGAGCGGCTCCAGCAGCCGAGCGCCGCAGCCCCGGCGCGCTCGCCCGGCCTCCTGCGCGGAGGTGGAAGAGATGGGGAGATGGAGCCCCAGGCTGCTTCCCTACCCCTGTGGACATCTCCGCGTCGAAGGGATTCCGCCAGGGGACGGACAGAGCCGACCGGAGCCTCCGAGCATTCCTGAGCAACGCGGGGAAGCGGAGTGAGGGATCCGGCCCGGCACTGAGGGAGGAGGTGAACCACACCCCGGTCCAAGGAGGTGTCTGCCACGTCCTTTCATCATCCCACTGCGCCTAAAAAGAGTCCCAAAAGAGCTCTAAAACCACAACAAATTCAATAGGTTGCTTTAAAGCTGTAGTAGTTCACAAAACACAGACCTCTCACGTTTAAAATCTGCCTTTTTTTATCTTATTCAGTGGACTGTGGGTTGTATAGGGTTTGGTGCACAGGATTAACTCAGTAGACCAAAGCTAGAATGCTCTTACATGTAAATAAACATTTAGTTCCATTTCAAAATACATAATTTGTATCCCTTAAACCTCAACAGTTAGAGTTTTTTTTTTTTTTGAAATAAGTATTTGCACARTTTTTCGCGTTGCTTAAAAGAGACCCTCTGGTGCATGAATGACAACATGGCCTAGGCCTGGAAAAACAAATGAATGCACTACTTTTAAAGGCATGATGGAAAAAATACAAACACTGAAATTTCTTTTTAAAAGAAAGATTCCACAGACATTTCAACAAGAGTTTCTTATGCCTAAAATTTGCCCCAAACCTATTGTTTTCTGATTTCCTATAACTAAAGTTTTTTCTTTGAGGATTTTTTAGACATGTGACAGCTGATATTAAGCATATCTTTCAACACGATGTAAACTTCACCTGCACAGAACTGTAATATTTCAATTTGACTCATGTTAAACATTCTTTAATGAGAAACTTTTAGAGACTTTTTTAATTGCACCAAGGAAAGTTGTTGGGCAAGTGCCAGGATAACATATAAGTAATCCCCCTGTTTTTGAAACTACTTTTAAGGAAGCCATCCTGCAAATAAGAGGTGGTGGTGGAGGATGCTTAAGCACATTACATTCTTTAGCACCTGTGTTGAAAATCACCCAACAGTTCTGCTGCATCAAGTCCTCAGCTCTGCATGAATGTCCAGCCCAGACATTCACGCGGTGATTTGGGATGAACTGAATTTCATTCCAGGTTTTAGGAGCATCCTTCTGGAAAGGCTGCTATGCCACCTGTATGTGCCCGGTATCCTTAGTCAGCCATCCAAAGAGCAAATGCTGAGCCCCTCTATCCCAAGAGGATGATGAGGATGAAGGCCCTCGAGAGCCGGGTATGACTCAGCGCGGTGCCAGACCTGCGGTTACGTCTCTGCTGTGCATTTGTGCTGGGCACAAGCGAGGAAAAACGCTTCTTGCTCCTCCTGCAGCTGCATGGAAACAACTTCCAAAGCCTGGCTGCCAAATTAAGGTGCCTCCCTCTTTGCCCATGCCTAGGATAGGGCACCTCTGCTTCCCCAAGGCGGCAAATGAGTGGAGGCCCCGTCTGCAACCATCTCCTCCGCAGCCGCAGAGCCCCTTGCGCGCGCGCCGCGCTGCAGCTGCGGGGAGGAAGAAACGCGGGCTCCCTGGCCGAAACGCTGGCAGGACATCCGTGTTTACAGCTGGAATTCTTGCTGCCAGCTTTCACCAAGGACAACTTGGAAGAGGAATAGGAAACTTCACATGATTATGAGGTCAACTTTTTTTTTTTTTTTTTTTTTTTTTGCTTTGCTTGCTTGGTGCCCCCAGCCTAGCACAAAGCTGCTGAAGTTAAGATTTATGCTTGCTTGCAAAAATTGAGCTTGAGCCATGACTTTTAGATGGTTCTTTTGTGTTATCTTCTACAGCAATTCCAATAGCACATTCAGTTGATTTTTTTTTTTAACAATTTGGTTTGCTTTCATTTGTTTCTCATTTCTTTCAGCTATCCCGCCTAGATTATCTGTGACTGTACTGTACCAGGAGCAACTTTAACTTGAGACATTYCTGAGTAAATGAGAAGTCAACACGTGTATTTGCAAAGCATGTTTAACTTGTGTCTTTCGTCTGTGATTAATATAAATCTATTGAGCTACATAAATAAGTAATTTGCTTACAAACTGTCAAACCAGTAAGAATTTCTTCCCCTCAGAATTTAAAACACTGAGATATCCATTTTTATTGCTTTATTTCCTTTTGTTTACTTGGAGATAAAAAACAGACTGCAGGACAACTTTCTCTCACAGGAAAGGAAGGGCCGCTCCGTTGCTGCTCTCCTCTGTCCATAGTCCATCACGTACAAGGCACATCTGCTCTGGATCTGCATAAAGACGTAGAGAGGGAATAAAAGAAGCACTTGGCCTGTTACTCGTGTCGTGGTGGTTTGTGCATGTGAAGTAGACTCCTGCTCGGCCTTCTGGTTTGCATCAGAGCCCTGTGAAATGGGCGTCATTTCTACCCAGAGACTAAGGATCTGTTTCTGTTCTCATGCAAATGAGATTAGCAGAGTTATATGAGCATAAAATCAGGGGCAAATGAGAGGAAACTTGTTCGCTCTTTTGTGCTTTTATGGAGTTGTGCTCCTTAAACACTAACAGGGCAACTGTGCTCGCAGGAGATGGAAAGTGTGTCAGCAGGCCCCTGGCCTCCAGAGAGCCATCCACTGCACTTAGGACTTGTAACCTTCCTATGCCATGCAGTGCTAGGCCTCGAAAGGAGGGCTATGAATGTAATTCCTTGGGACTTCTCTTTGGGAGAAATGGTCGGGGTGCTTTTCCTCACAACCCACCCAGCATCATTTTCACTGCAGGCAGAGATGCTGGTCGTGGGCTAAAGCTCTCGACCCGGGGGAATTCGCCTCCCTCCACCACACGTAAAGCCCTGCAGAAGCCATCGTAGTCCCTGGRAAATGGGGGTGGTGGGAGAAGCTGAAGAAATCTTGTAGCAGAGTATATTTAGCTTCCATCTCTTCCAGGATGATCCTTCACACCTCTCAGYTAAGCTTATCCAGCCCTGTTTCGAGCGGTGAAGTGTAGAAAGCTCTGTTGGGTTTGGTGCAATGGTGAAGGGGCCTGGATTTATAGTTCAGTAAAGCAGCCTCAGTACTGAAGGCATAAAGGGACTCCCCAGTTATTTGACAAGGACACTGTAAAAACAGTCTAGGTGAGAAAAGCTAAGTTAATTCCTGATATTATTTAGCTGCACTGAAAGGAGAGCAGAATTTTATGGCTGTGCAAAATCAAAAATCGGATCAAGATCTACTAACAGGATCTGCKAAAAGGGCAGAAATCACATTCACTGAGCTGCCCTTTCTCTGTCGTGTTTCTTTACTGTGCTTCACTTAATAAGATTGCAAAATACATTACTTAAAAGAGTGCTATTCTGTGCAGAGAGTAACCAGATTGTGGCTATCTGCTGTAACCAAAATGCTGACATTTCTAAATGGACATTATTTATTTCAACTACTTTGACTACAGCCMTTTCACATGGAAATAATTAAGAGGCAGAATGTATATCATTACAAAGGAATGAGAAGAAAGATCAGGAAATACCAGCAGATTCAATAATTTTCTAAAAATGGGTGCAGTATTTACAGTTAGTGAGTTAATAAAACTAAGGTTTTAATAAATCTAAATTAGCACAGGAGAGTAGTCATGACTCTGAATAGCAGATATTCCTATGCTAAGTCTAAGAGGAAACAGTTTAGATTAATGATTAATTTAAAATTTAAGACCAGGATAAAAAAAATGCATCTCATTTCATATACATACAAAATGGCAGGAATCTGAGTTTTAAAAGTGGTAAAAACTGGAAATTACAGACATATAAAAAGCAAACAGGAAATCAAAATCATGTAGTCTTGTATGGATTCCTTTAAAAGCATGGGGAAAATATAAATGTGCATAGAACCACATTCACAGAGATTTTCACATTCTTGAGATCAATCTAAATGCAACTGGCATATTTAAAAAAGAAAGGTAACGAACAAAATCTATTTCTAAAGCAGTCTTGCACAAGAAATACCATCATGGAGGAGATTTTTGTCACTACTAGCAGAGAATGAGTAAGGTAATTTTYGAAATGCATATATTGTAATAAAGGATTCTGAAACCCCATTTAATACCTCTTTCTGGTGAAGTAATTAGATGAATAGAATATCAGCACTAAACTATATGAGACAGACAAGACACTGCATCCATCATTACAGCTGGGGAGCCAAGATGTCCATGTCATTCAGCACCTAAAATAGCTCTCTGTATTTGCAGGGAAGTTTGGAAATCACTCCTAGCAGCTACAGCAGGTCTCTTTGTGGCTCTGCGCTGCAGTGCTCCATACACACGATTTCCGTATGGCCCAAGGCACCAGGACATCTGGCTGGAGCTAAGTGACACCAACTGCCCTTAACTCCTCCCGCGTGGTGGCTGCCTAAGAGACTGAATGMGCCTCTTGCCACAAAATCAGTTTGAGTTTTAAGACTGACCTTAGCAGAGCTGGAGTTTGGCTGGATGTGGAACTGGAACTTGGAACTGCCGTCAGCCGTCAGAAATATTCAATGCCTTGAGACTGGGTGAAATATCCCATTCATACTCTAAGTTTACCTGCAAAAGGGGATATCAGTTGTTAATACATAAATTCCTGTTAAACTGCCTGTTTTCCCCCTTAATAACAGTAATTACTAGGAAGAAGGCCCCTGATGTTTTYAGGAAGCTGTGCAGATGCCAAGTACAGGTGGCCACTATGTGCAGAGCAGAGCATGGGCAGAGGTCCCTCACCACCAGCGCGTGAAATGGGACATTTCACATAACCCGTGACACCATGTCCCCCTCTGCCCCCCTCCCTGTCCCACAGCACCTCGGCTGCCCTCCCAACTTGCAGCATTTAACAGCGGCACTTGTCTGGAGATGGCACAGCTTCCAGAGAGCCGTGCTGCCAGGGCGGGTGGTATTTGCCAACAGGGCTGTCATTCCCGCTGCTTCTCCCCCTCTGGAGCTTCTTGAAGGGAGAATGCAGGGAAGAAGGGGACAAGCTATTTTCATTGGTGGCCAGCGATACGACAAGGGGGAATGGACATAAGCTGAAACACAGGCAGTTCCATCTCCACGTGAGGAGGAACTTCTTTACTGTTAGGGTGACAGAGCCCTGGAACAGGCTGCCCAGGGRGGTTGTGGAGTCTCCTTCTCTGGAGGTCTTCCAAACCCGCCTGGATGCYGCCCTGTGCCACATGTTCTAGGTGTGCCTGCTTGAGCGGGAAGGTTGGACTAGATGGTCTCTAGAGGTCCCTTCCAACCTTGAATATTCTGCAATTCTGTGATTCTGTGACGCCGCACTGCATCCCTTGCTCCTCCAGGGCCTCTCCTGAGGCCTCAGGCTTCAGCCCTGCTAGGCCGCCGCTGAGCTTTCCTACTGGAAATGCAACAGATTTCCATCCCTATCCCAACTTCACGAGTTACTTTTGGCTAAAGAGTAATAGAGTACCCCAGGAAGCTAGGAGCCAGGATGACAAACTGTATTAATCTACTGTCTGTCCACAGAAAAATACCGCTTGTATAAAGAGCAGTCTTGGGTGCCACTGACATTTTGGAGAGCATTGCACATTTGACATAGTTTCTACTGGAGATCCCTTTAAATAGTAAAACTTTCGCACATTGGTATCCAGAGCTCTTACAAATTTATTTTTAAAGGGAATGTAGGTGTTCATGAGCGGTGGGTGTGAGACTGACAGCACTAGACCAGAGCTCTCCATTGCAGAAGAACTGCTGCACAGACTACTACACCGCTGACTTCTGCAATGAAAATATCAAGGACTGAGAGGGTCTTTCCACCCCTGTGTTTGTGTTTGTCCTCCCAGCTGAAGCTGATTCCCTTTGGGAATCATGCATGTGTGCATGTGTGTCCAAGCACTGGCTCGAGCAGACACCAGATTATCAAGCCTTCCAGACAATAATTACTTCCAAGCTTGAACTGTGCATCTGGATTTTAAACTCCATTGCCCCAGCAGTAGCTTTTTGCATGAAGTCACAAGTTCTGCCACAGGCACTTAACAGAAGGTTTGGGTTTATTTTTCCTCTATTTACCAGTGGTTGGTTCTTAGAAATTAATAGTGTAGACTCAGATACCTGTGCCTGTCATTGGAGATGCCAAAGGATCCCATCAGGTTTCTGAGTACTGGGATACACCTGAGAAATGTTGCTCTTGGAAAGAGATCACTCTGCAGCACCCATTTTCAGTAACTGGGGATATAGCTTGTGCTTCCAAGCATCATGTAATAAAGGACTCTGCCAATGAAAATGCTCACGTGAGGCTTCCGAGCCTTTCTGGCACTCCAGCTGACCCAGAAACACCTTGCGAAAAAGAAATCTGAATCTCTTTTTTTTCCCTTTTTCCTTCTTATCTGTTCCTTGAGCCACCTATTCCTCACAGGATAAGGTCAGTGGTGGTACCACCGGTGTAGAAGCTTGCCCTTTCTTTCGATATGCCAAGTATATCTTAAAACTAAATTAAGTGACTTCACACATTTTTCTCCAAGATTAGAGACATGCAATTTCCTTCAATCTGCTTCTCTGAATGTACCAGTTCTCAGATGTTAACCAAATGCTGTAGCTTTTTGCTCAAGTTATTATAAGGAATTCTTCTTTAGCCTATATTTTATTTCTTTGCTTCTTTTGAATAAATTAGGGTCAAGTTATATGTATTTCTCATTGGCTCTAGTCTTACACAGAGCAGGACCAAATTTGTGTGTGTGTGAGAGAGATCTCTCCCCAGCTAATTGGAGCGATCTCAATAATATGCTGTGTTTGTATGTTCAGCCCTCTGCTAACCAGCTAAGCTGTCTTTTCCTTGCACATTCAAGAGGGAAAAATCAGAGGTGGATCAAAGCTCTGCACCAGCTCTGCGTGCTAGAGCAGATGTGGGCAGGAGCGCCGTGACACCRAGTTTCTTTGAAGGCTTCATCTGCCTGTTAAGATTACACAGGAATATTTCCTCAGCAGGTCAGTCGGGTAGCTCTAATGAAAGGCCAATGTCTCGTACCTGCCTTTTCACATTCCATGTAGGAAATGAGAAGAATTTTGGATTCAAATCTGCCAAATTTGCCTGCTTTCAGTTGTAGAAAATCCTGTTAGAAAGACCTTTATGCAAAGAGATCAGTGCTGAAGCAAGCCAAAGGACTAGACTGAGGATGATCTGAAGGCTGCCTCTGCAGAGAAGATTTCCACAAAATARCAACCCAGCCTCTTGTGCTGTGAGATCAGCTGAAACTCCTCATTCAGGCTCTGCAGTTTATGGCAGCACCTTTAGTGCTGAAGTCTAGCTCTGTCCTGCTTCTGTTCATTTTTTTCCAAGCTGTCCTGACGTAGCCAGTTCTCTGAAGCACCTTTGAATCAGCGGAGACTCCGTGTTAAAGTGACTGAACAATGCGGCCACAGAGGAGTGGTTTTCATCAGGGCTAAAGATTTTGATATGCTCCTGGTCGTGAAATGTACTTGGGAAGCCCAAGTTCTGCACCAGATTAATACTGATGTCACCGGACTTGACTGGCSGTAACTGAAAGTGTTTGGGCTGCTGTAAGGAAAACGGCCACCTCCCTTTCCCTGGGAAGTCCAACAGCTTGACAGCCGGATCCTCCCGGCACCCATCCCACTAGTTAGGGGAGCAATGGCAATGCGAGTTTCCTCATAGTGGAGCACTGATAAGTCAAGTTATCTTTTAACTGTCTAGGTACTGCACGTACTTTATGTTACTGGCAACATAGGCTCATAGAATCACAGAATCATTATGACTGGAAAGGACCTTCAAGATCGAGTTCAACCGTAAGCCTATCAACACCAAGCCTGTTAAACCATGTCCGTAAGTGCCTCATCTACACCTTTCTTGACCAGTGCCAGGGATGGTGACCACCACTTTCCTGGGCAGCTGATACCAACTCTTCACAATTCTTTCCATGTAGAATATTTTCCTAATATCTAACCTGAGCAACAACTTTGCTTCTGACACTTCAGAGGACATCAGTACATGTTTCCTATCCCCTCCCCTCCTCTCCTCATCCCCATGACACCAGCAGGAGGTCAGTTTCCTAGAGAAGCCCAGGGCACCCGTGCCACCTGCCTCAGACTCCTCCTCTGTTCACGCAGCAGTGGCCTCTCTCTTTGTGGCAGATATGAATATTCAAGGTCATTGACTTGCACATTGGGTAAAGACAAGCTGCTGGTGCAGGTGGAGTCTGAGGGGGCTYGTGCAAGTGGTGAAGTGGCCCCAAACCAGGATCCAGCCCAAGTATCTGCCTTTCAATGCAAGGAGAATTCCTGTGTGACGCCTTGCAACACAGTTATGGTCACTATGTAGTATTAGGAGAATAGAGGGAGATTCACACTGGAAAATGGATTTTGTCCCAAATAGAATTATATATTTGTTATCACTATGGTACTAAGAGTCATTCAATAACAACTACAACATTAAGCTCTGGCCTATGTGACCCTCCTTACTTAGTCAATACAGTAATGCAGTAGTCTACTATGTTCAGAAATCCTGAATTTTCTCAAATAAGTGTTAAACAACAAGAAAAAAAGCTTGGGACTGCATTATCAAAACTGTTCTACTCATATTCTGATTCCTTTGTCTTAACTTACCTAAAAGGTTGTGARGTAATGGGGACCAAGTGCCAGTGACACTTAATTTGTAAAGAAGAAACAAAGGAAGTTGGTGTTGTGGCACACGGATATTAAAATAATAAAATAAAATAATAAAAAAAAAAGCTTGGCATTGTAAATTGAAATCAATGGACTGCAAAATTGTATTTGTTCTAGCTGGATAGAATACTTGCTGAGTTCCAAGCTGTTTATCCCCTTCTTAGAAGGGATAGAGTCTGCTCTGTTTGTAGTGTAATTGCAAGGCTATTGTGAAATAAGGCTTGGATCTTTTTATCTATGGAAGAATTTGTGCATACAAAAAAAAAATCTCACAACATCCCATGAGACACAAGTACTCGCCTTCTCTTACCAAAAGAATGAAGGGAAAATGGGTATTTTGTCCAAAGCGATGGAGCAAATCACTAATAGCACTGAAATTTTTGGCTGTCAGTCTTATACTGAGAACATTTGACTATCTCTGCCTTGAAACTCTTTCAGTTTCATGAACTGCAGGCAACATAGCATCTGAATAATAATAATAATAATAATACTTAATAATAAAACAATGCAGTGGATTAGGACAGCAGGTATACAATTGAGCGTGCCCCCCACCCCAGTACTCTTTTCCCAGACTTTTCACAGGTACAGTACAGAGAACTAAAATTTTCATTTCACCCTCCAAAGACCATGCAGTTTTTACACTCTTCAACTTAAGGATGAGCCACCAGTCCGAAATACCTTAATAGGCTGGAGAAGATTGTTGTCAGGTGGGAGAAGGTACAGTCAGACAGGAAGCCTGAGAACCAGGATAAGCCTTGCCAAGGTTCGCCAACAGGATAAGGCAAAAGCCAGAAGGAAGAGACAGCTCAAATGAGCACATCTTATTCTTTGAAGTGAACTGATGATGCTTGAATTGAAAAGAATGCAGTAAAAAGCTTTTTTATAGCTCAGTCCAAATATTACCAAATATTTTGCTGACAGAAAGCCTGGAACTTGCAAGTTTTGCTTCTATGGCCTTGCAGTGTTCAGTTTGCAGTAGGTGCCTGTTCTAGCCACCAGGATCAGCCTACCATGGTGACATATCTTGTAAAATGCTTCCTCAAAAACTAACCATATGGAGTTATGCTATGCAAAGCAGTTATCAAAAAATAGATACCAGCTCTGTCCTTGATATTAACTATGATCTTTTGGATGACTGCAATCAAATATGAAAAAAAACCAGCATTCATTATGAATGTGATTTACATCTTCTCAATTGTAAAAATTATCAGAAGAATATCTTATTTAAATCAGCATTCTTTAAATAAGTCTTAAAAATTAAACTGATTGGAGAATAATAAGCCTAACCATCTCTTTGCTGGCTTGAACTCTTATGTGTATTTTGAAGGTCTTCAAAACAAGAACTTTTCATTAAGAAATATAAGCCACCATTATTCTTTTCAGCTCGTATCAGCTACTCAGTTTGGGACAAGAGTTAATTTGGGTTTGGTCCCTTAGGATGAGAGTGTGGAAGGAGTCGGGTGATTCTTCAAATCTGCACTTTTGATGAAGGCAGGATGCACAAAGCCCCTTTTCCCTTGAACATTCCAGGTAAAGGTTGAGCAAGAGGTAGGGATTTGCTTGCAATTGCAAGCGTCTCTGTGGGAAAGTGCTGTGCCCGACGTGCCCCTCTGCTTTCTCTGTCCTGCTTGTCTATCCCACAGGGAAATTGCTTCGCTCAAGCTGATCTCTGCATTAATGGGTACATTAGCCCACAGTTAAACCACCCCGCTCGCTCAGTTCAGAGTGTTCTGTTTTCTGTAAACAAAAGAATTGCTAATTAGTCTGTTTTATGGCAATGGAAGTTCTTTGCACACATCATATCCAGCAAGGCTTCCCCAGTGCAGAATACATACGAAATACACTCTGAAGCAGCRTTCAATCACCATCATTTTAAGTGCTGCCCCGCCACTACTGCCACTTCCTGGGCTTGTAGCCCGCAAGCGGAGACTCCAGCATCAATCACTTTTGTTTGCTTTTATACACACGGCTGTCGTTTAGAGTCCCTGCTTCTCAGAACGAGAAGTGCGAGGCCATGGGGAGCTACCAGGAGCCTGGCTTCACTGCCCACGCCATTATCCTGGCTATTAACTGGTATTGCCTCTGATGGCTTTTTGGCAGCCTGTGCCTCCCAACGTGCACAGCTGACACTAAGGTAGAAACRCTGGTAAATAGGACCTGTCTCAGAGCCTTCCCACTTGGGCAGCATCAGGACCTGATGCCACCTGCCATGAGCTCAGGCACTCCTAAACACTGCCATCCTTGGCCAGTGATGCACAGACTGGGGATAAAGCTCTTCAATAACAGCTGGCCTAAGAACAAAAAAGGAGTGCATTTTGTTTCTTAAAAGGCTATGTATAGGGAAATATGCTTTTTTTGTTTGTTTTGTTTAAAGGTTTACCTACAAAGCATGGACAAGCTCTGGCAGTCAGCATGAAACATTCACAGAGTGCTTGCTTGTTGAAGGGAAAATAGATCATTTCTGTGGGATCCTGGTGCTTCCCCTCCTTCCCCTCCAGCAGTTTCTTGTTCACTTTCTTGCCTATTAGCAAACTAATCTTAAGTGTATTTCAGGGAAAATGCGCTGGGCGACACATGGTGTGAGAAGGTGGCAATGAGATTTGAGGCCAGTCACTCGGCTGGTGGCAACCAAGACGGCTCCATGGTTTTCTATACGCTAAGCAGCCGAGCCAAGGGATCTTTGGCCCCTGTACAACCCAGTGTTGTATGTACACTCACATGCACACGCTGGCAACAGAAGAAAAAGAAGACAAACAAAGGGCCCTAAGCTACAGCACTGCAAAGATTACCAGTAACTAAGCTGAGCAAAGGTCTACCTCGCAGTGCTAAAGAGCGGCCTAACTTTTGCTTTTATGGCCGATAAGATTTTCTGCCAGCCATTGTTAGGCTGAAAACTTTTTTCGAGCAGAACCAAGATTAACAACTCGCTTTTATGTAGCGAATCTGATGGAAAAAAGAAGTCAGAAAGTGCTTTAYGAAGAAGGTCAACACGGTTATCTCCATTTCACAGAAAGGAAAGCTGAGCAGCACGAGCGGCGATGCCTTGTGCTGCATGAGCGTGGAAGAAGACTTGGTCATCTTAGACTTSCTGAATTTCAGCCCAGACTCAGAAATGATTATAGAGAAAGGCCAGCCTTGCTTTAWTCGGAGTTATACACCTCGCAGGGCTTATAGTACGAAGATTTCCTAACGCCGCAAGCGCTGGTTGAGCGCCATGACGTTAGCGGCTGGGATCCTATGTACGGCAGGGCGCACGACCACGTTCCTGCACAGTCAGCGCGCGTCTGAAATTACAGCACTTCAGCTGCCTTGCAGCCAGCCCCACGCGGGCACTCGTGCGGCCTGGGGCTTTCAATGGAAGTGATGCAAGGCCCGGTGACGTGGAGGGCAGCTGCAGGGAGCACACGGGGCGAGCGGGAGCCGGGGGAAGGGGCCGAATCTCTCGCCGTTCCACGATCTCCGATCGTGGAACGGCGAGAGATTCGGCCCCTTCCCCCGGCTCCCGCTGGACACTTGGACAACTTGGCTATGGAGGTGGGAGCTGGGCCCAAACGCAGGCCCAAAGGCCTACCTTTGGGCCCAGCCCAAAGTAGAGCTGCCTTCCATAGGGCTGGGCTTTGCTCATGGAGCCACATCCTGCTCCAGGAAGCAAGCGCCCCGCGCGGGGACGTTGGGTGTCTGCTTGAACATGAAACTTCGGGAGCAATTAAATCTGGCTGTAAACACTGGGGACGGTGAAAGAGGAGATAGCCGCACACAAACAGGGCGAGAGGCGAGCTCCTTTTTTGGTCCTGGTCTGATTCTTTGCCTCTGAGGAATACAGAGCCCTTCTGGAAAAAGAAAAAGAAAAAGAAAAAGAAAAAGAAAAAGAAAAAGAAAAAGAAAAAGAAAAAGAAAAAGAAAAAGGGAAAAAGGGAAAAAGGGAAAAAGGGAAAAAGGGAAAAAGGGAAAA
>NW_020455677.1:4190585-4319491 GCF_003342845.1 Nothoprocta perdicaria
GAAAAAGGGAAAAAGGGAAAAAGGGAAAAAGGGAAAAAGGGAAAAAGGGAAAAGGAAAAGGTTGTGTGTATGTCGTACATATGTTTTGCTAGGCCACCTAAACCTGAATTCCCATACACTCTTGAGAAGCAGAACACACGTGTATTTCTGTAGAATTATAGACTTTTGATACAATATCTATAGCGTTCGCTAAGTGGAAGAGAAGACAGGATTGCCCTGCCTTCATTCAGCATGCAAGGGGGAAAAAAAACCCTCAGAATAACTCATTAACCCAAATTACTGTTGATTCTTATCTATCCCTGCTAGCTCTGCTGTCAGCAACAGCCTTTTGGGAAGGCTTTGAGAACCCTGCAAATGTCCTTCACGGGGCTGTTCATACTCATCCGAGATGCAGCCAGATACCCTGCTGGTCTGCCTTCCAGCCCTGAACTAAAAATAAAATAAAATAAAATAAAATAAAATAAAATAAAATAAAATAAAATAAAATAAAATAAAATAAAATAAAATAAAATAAAATAAAATAAAATAAAATAATAAATCTAAGAGCAGTTAGTCTCCAGATAGTGACGTATGGCAGAATGTGCATCTATATGTTGTCATGGAGATGCCATGGGAAACATCTTAGATTTTTGCTGGTTGGATTTCTTCTGTATCACATATTGTAGCAGAAATTAGGTTTTTACTGAAATATACTATTTGAGATTCTCCAGAGCCCAAGTGGAACGTAAATCTGTGTCAGATCAGATCAGGTCAGGTCACCTTATTCACAACAACTTGCATGGGCCTTTTCTTTCCTTTTTTCTTTTTTTTCCCCTCCCATCTATGTCAATATAAAAATCAGAAGAAATATAACATCAAGTTCAAGCTGTTAAAACAGCCTAAAATTATTGAGAGGAAGAAGCAGCAGGCTGCAGGTTTTAAAAGCAATAATTCAAATGCTAGATAAGAGAATTTAATGGACTTCAGCAAAAACAATGGGTCTGGAATAACCAACTGGAAAATTGCCCTTAGCAGTTAAACTAAGACAACTGAAGCTTCCTAAATTTTCTGTCTTTACCTGATTCTTTTAAGGGAGGCAATTTTATTGCTGGTGTCCATCTCATCTTTCTATTAATATTCTAACAAATTTAATAACAGGTATTTTCAGTGAACCATATCAACTTTACAGAATACATGCTAATAATAACARAAACGTTTAAAGTAGTAAGATTTACCGTTTCTAAATTACACTGTCCATGAAAATAAATCATACAGCCATATGAAAATAAATCATACAGTGAAAATCCATCTAAATAGGGCAGTAAATGCCTACAATCAAACAGGCCAAGGACCCATCTTATAATGGTATAACAGTATGTTATAATGGTAGAATCTTAAGCATAATCATAAGCAAATTTCAAAAGCTGCTGCCACCTCACGACCCGAACACCATTTGAGYATTTTTAAGAGATCATCTCAGGCTTTCTACACCACGTTTTGGTACAACCTTTACTATCTATTCACACAGCTAAACCTCTCACCTATCCAAACTCTTGTCTAATTGAGTTAGATGCTGTTTTTTTTTTTTAAGCTGAGCTTGGAAGTGACCATCAGAGGTTGGCCTCCTCCTGGAGTTATCCAGAAGATCTGCGATTACTCGGGAGAACCTGCTGCATTTTCACGCCACTGCTAGCGTGGATCAACTGACTGAGAAGAGCTCCGTTGTGTCTGTTGACATGAATAATCCCCAATGTTTTTAATAGAGGCCGTCTCTGCCAGTTGGCTGACACTCGCGCTATGCCATGAATAAAAGCTATTTGATGACAGTTGAAAAATGGAAGTGCGGCACTCGCTGCTATATTTCCTCTGCGACATGGGAGATACTCCCTATTGTTTGTTAGGCTCAGGAAGGTAAAGATGTTAGATGGCAGGCAACGAGGATCCGATGGYGCCAGGCAATAGGAAGAAGTGAGACTTAAAACCTGGGCTAACAGTCTGCTTCTTATTTATGYTCCTGGAATGGCTTTGTTGCATACAGGAACTTTAAGCATCCCTACACTTAAATAACATGCATTTTAATATCCTTGCCAAGTTAAAGAGGCCAGATTGTTCCCTAACATCGGCATAGAGAAGATTCCTCTTTTTGCCTGGGTAAAGGAAGTTCAGAGCGTTCAATGTRTCACATAAACAACAGAATTAATAACGATTACTTACTAGTGAAAGCTGCTYTTTGGAAAGGTCCTCGTGTATTTGCATTGGGGCAAGCACCATAAGAAGACTATGAGCTCCTGGTATGAAGAAGGTGCAACTGAGCAAATATCATACTGGACAACAGCTCAAGCAGCTCAGTGCAAGTGCACCTGGGAGAGTGTGAGTTTGTGCGAGAGTGGGTGGCGGGGTATGATTGGCAAGGAAGAAAAAACATTGGGAGAGATCCGAGTTGGGCTTAACAGAATGAAAAATGTTTGCTTAATAAGAAATGAGAGAGGGATCTAGGTGTCAGAAGAGCTTGAAGAAAATATATATATAAAACTATCCAAGGGTMAGAAAAAAATGACTAGAAAGTAGGGCTGACCGGGAAAATAAAGGTGGGACGAGGAACAAGAAGAGGAGATCAAAGATTATGTAGGGCACTGAAGGGGAATACAGGGGTGTTTAATCGGATGTCAAGAGAGCCATGAAATTAGTGGGATTTGGGAGCAGCAAGGTCACAGCTGTGGGATTTTAACAGGAGAGTTGTGAGCAAACAGAAAAGAAGAAATTGAGCAAAGGGGAGGTAGGATTCAGCATAAACCTCTACAGCATGGATAAAAGTTTTCTGAAGAAGGGCAGCAAGGAAAAGGTGGACTTTAAAGAAGATTTAATACATTACAATATGCTAGGAGATAAAGCTTACAGATAACTAACTAAAGCTCTTTTATGACAAAACACAGTAAAGTTTAAAGGACTAACAAGAAGAGAGAGTTCATAGTATACTCAGCAACCAAAAGTGCTGAAAAAACATTTATCCAGTAGATTGCATGGAGAAGAAAAAAAGAAAAAAGTGTTATCTACAAACAGAGCATTCACTAACTGATTAGAGTCCAAGCTGATCCTCGCCCTGGGTTTGGCACTGATTGCACTTCAGTAAGAAWAAGCAAATTTACAGGTTAGTCTAAGTTTTCACTCCCACTCAAGTTGCTGCTGAGGCTCTCTCCAGAACACCCCTCCAAAAGCCCGGAGAGCCACTCCAGGCTCTCTCATTGTCAGGTGAGAGTTGGAGCTGAGACGCTGCACCTGCTGTAATGACTCACTGGTAACAACCYCGCACCTTCAATATAGAGTTTCAAGCAGCCCATGCTAGAACAACACAGGCAGCATCTGCAATATCTGCAGACAGGACTGGGGTTTTGCAGAGCATTAAGCAGGGCACTTCAGACCTTGATAGCCTTTGATAGTCTGAGGTTTCAAACAAGAAAAGATCAGGCTATGAGGCTTCCTAGCTCCCTCTGAGAAAGCAAGGCCTATTTTTYCCTTGAAATGGTTGAGTCAAGCACCTCCAGGAAAGCAGCTGAAGGGGTATGACAAACATCAGAAAACAAAGAMAATTTGCTTCTCCCAAAAGAGAGAGGAAAAAATGGTGTGCATGCAGAAGCAGCGTCCTGGTAATTACAAGAGGAGAGAGGGTGACAGAGTGACGGTATAACTTCCAGATGACATATCAAGCAGAAGGTGCTTTGGAAAGCTCTGTCAGCCAGATCAGCTTGTGGGTAGTCTGATTAACAGCAATGGCCCATACTAATTGCTTTTTACATGGCGCTTTTTACAGTTTCCTTCTGATTATCACCGGAGCACATTTCTGGCACAAAGTGCCTGTGTGCAGTATATCTGCACAGCATCTGAGGCTGTGGATCACTCGGCTCCAAGCGAAGACGTTAAAAACACAGTATATCATTTGCTGCTGCAAGGGAGAATCTAACAATTGAGCCATCTGCTACACCCTGCACCAGCGACAGCTCCTGCTCGTATGTGGTGATAGCTCTGGGGCTGGCGACCAGACCGCAGCCCTTCCTCCCTGCCCTTCTCTAACCTCCACAAGCAGATCCATTCCTGCTGCTCCACAGCTCCCCTCAGGCCATTCCCACCACAGATCTTCTCCTTTGCCTGAAAAGCAGCAGCCGTGCTGCTCCCTGACGTGCATCTCCCCATTTATGCCCCAGTGCTGCTCTGTGCCCCTCTCGTTTTGCCCTCATGTTGCCCCACATGGACCCCAGCCCCTGCCTTGGGTAGGGGTAGGAGGTGGGCTGGTGGCTAAGTAGCTTGCTGTGCCTGCTTAAACCCTGGTTGAGGCTTTTTGGTATAAATCTTTTTCATTTATTTTAAGAAAGGTGATGTCTCTAGTGTTTATAATTTTAATGTTGCCAAAATTCATAACCCTGTAATCAGTGCAATCGTCGTATTCAGCATTTGAGCTGCTACATCATATAAATTCTGTTCAGTGGCATTCTCCGAGGCACAGTGTCAAACTGGGAGCAGATAAACACATTGCATACAGTTCATAAGCTGCAGAGATCCAGAGCAGCTCTGTGCTCTCAGATATAACAATTTGCTGATTTTTTTGGCACGTCAAACACATTGGTGCATTTTCCAACAAGAAGTGCAGACCCAGACACAAGAGTATAGACCTTGGGTTTAACTTCATAGCTACTTTCCCTCTGATAATTTTGCAGAAAGCTCCATATTCATGTATGCTAATTGGCATGTGTTTCTTTAAAAGGGCTTGTTCTCTGCGTGCTAATCTGTGCTGAATTGTCAAGTACCCTGGCATCACTTTGCTTAACAGCGCCGGATGAAATCACCTGTGGGGCAGTTGCCTAGCGCAAGAGTCTTTGCATTACCTAAAATAAAAAACGTTGAAGCAAAAAGCCCCAGCAAGGCTCAGCTCGTTTCCGTGATCTGCATTTTGCACGCCGGGCTCTCCAGGCTGGGCAGATACTCCAAGTGGGAGGTGGTCGGGGCCGATGGCGCCGCTCRCTCTCGTCACGGGGGAGAGGAAGCGCTGGCGCTGCCAGGCAACGGCTCCGCAGCGCCGGTGCCAATGGCTGCAAACACCTCTGCAGAGGCAGGTCTTGCGGAGGAGCCGCCAACCGGGCCGCTCGCTGYGCAGGGAGGCGAGGGAGCCGGGCAGGGGCACCGGCTGCGTTCCCGGGCACCGGAGCAGCTCTGCCCGGAGCCGGGTACCGGCTCACACGCTGCCCTCCCTGCTGCTAGTGACAGGGATCTGCCCTTGCAGCCCAGCTCCTGACCATAGCAGCCCTCATGGGCCCATGGGACGGATCAGCACATCCTCGGGTGCTCTTCCCACCCGCTCCGGAGGTGGCTGCACACTCTGCAGCCCTGGCTGCCCATCCCTCTGCACCACGGCTTTCCTGGAGAGCTGGCACTGTCCAGTCCCTCCTTCCCTCAGCCCTAGTTCACACCTTATTTGCATCCTGAAGGACCAAACCTCTTCTCATCATCCTCCTCGTTCAAACTGCAAGATGTGTCTTCTGCTGGCCCCAGGCAGGGCAAAAGGATGGGAAAGGAGAGGGCAGCAGCCCTGCGTTCATATCGGTGTGAGGAGGAGCTGCAATCGCTATTTCAGCTCGGGGCCATGAAGGGAAGTCCAGTGGCTCCAGTCATAGGCTGCAGAGACCCCAATCATTAATTTCTTCCTCCAAGTCCTGCTGCAATCCTCCCCCCACAACAACTGAGGATAAAATGGATTTTCTCATGAGAGAGATGTACGTACATACATAAATGCATGAAAAATTCATTCAATAGGATCAGTTAATACTACCCTAGGACSGGGAAAATGGCAGCACCAGCCACTGCAAGCATTGCCTCTGCTTACTCATTTTGATAAACTATGTTGATTCGTTCCAGTCTTTCAATCCAGGAATATTCTCAATATTCTCGTAAAGAGAGCATGGAGACCTTCAGATTAAGAGTTTTAAAAAGTTTTCATTGTTAGCACTCTAGTATTTTATGTCTCCTGGAGAAGATTTTTAAGATTTTTTTTTTAACTGCAGATGCCTGTAGTGCCAAGGAACAAATCCCGTTCCAGCCTGCTTTGTCCTTCATGGGCAGGGTTGGCCATAAGCGCGGTGGGAGAGGCATAACTTACTGGGAAACACGCAGCTGACATGTGCTCTCAGCACTTCGCGCCGCTCAGACCCGAGAAATGCCAAAGCAAAGTGAGAGCAGGTGAAGAGAAAGGCAAGACTGGATAATTTATGGCAGCTCCCTCCTACGGTGGCTACGGATAACTCCTCAAGGATGGAATACTGTTTTCAGAAGAAGTTTGAAGCTGGGCAGCCAGGTCCCTTCCTGGGCCCAGGGGCAGTTTAATGGTGGCGTTGGGGTAGGCCCCGGCCGCAGCAGCCGCTCCAGGGGCACAGCAGCGGGAGCCCAGGGCCGGCATTTCCCCCTGGAGCTGCTCCTAATTGCCCTGGGTTCCTCCTTTCCGCTCCTCTTGCTGCAGGTGGCCGCAGGAGGCTCCGCTTGGCCTCGTGCAGCGCCCACGGGCGCGGGGTCCCTGCTGGCCYCGGCAGCCGAGCCGGGCTCGGCCCGGCAAAGCGCTGCCGGCTGCTTCGCGCCAACTCGTTTCCCTTGGGAAAAGGGAAAACACGAGGGAGCCGTATCAGCACCCCGCAGACCCGATTTCCCTGTGCGTAAGCCGACTCTTTTAGAATCCCTGTGCCCCTGCTTAATAGGAACATGGAAAAGCTGCCAGAATGAAAGCCTTTAGGGATTGGTGTTAGGAGGTGCAAAGCAAGGATTTGGATTCCTGCCTCTATTTCTTTGTCAGTCTTAATGGGAGGAGGGGGGTGAGCTTCGGGACCGTGCTGCAAACTGGGTCTTACCCTGGCAAGACGGGGTGCCACCAGTAGGCCACTGGGCTGGGCTGGAATTAACTTTTTGAGCAGAGTAAAAATACCTGACTTTGACAGCTAGCATGCTGGTTTGTGTATGCCTAATTTGCTGCGATCATGTTATAAATCAAGATGAGACTGCTAAAATTATGTATGACCTCATTTGATAGATTATCTAATAAGGAATTTGCTAATGTAGTTTATCACTTAAAAATCCATACGGCTGCTGAGGGTGAGTACTTTGCTGCAGCACATTTAAACCTAATTGTCAGAGGAGAAAAGCAAACGGATTTCAGAGGTGAGTTAGAAGAGCATCCTTATGAGGATGATGTCTTCACTAAATCAGTGGTGCAATGCAGCAAGCAGGGTGGAAAGGAGTCTCCTCTGGAAAAAAAGGTACAGAAAGCTGGGAGGCAAGGCTGTGTTGTATGGGGATACTGCATGGAGTGACTGACCAGGAAAGCCACCAGAAGTGTAAATAGTCATATTCTAATCGGCATGCTTGATTTTATTGTTTGATCTAATGTTGTCTTTTATTATTACAACGTTTCAGTTCTGTTTCACTGTCTTGCAAGCAGATCTAAAATCCCTGCTGCACTGAAAGAAACTATCAGCCTAGATCTCTAGCTCTAACTAGCTATTCTGGTTATCATGTCTGTCAGAATGAAAAGAGTAATTGTTTTGCTGCTGTATGTTACCATCAAATATTTTTGTTCCTCCAGTCCTGTGACTCATTTAAAAAAAGATTGAACATCAGTACCACACACACAAACAGAACTATAAAGCAGCTCAAGGCCAATGAAACAGAGCTTGTCTTGCTGGTTTGTTAACCAAGTATTTTGTTCCCATCTCAAATTTATGATTAATATAAATGCCTTTTTATTTACTGGTGATTCTATAAAGCTCATTCTCAGGTCTGAATGACTATATATATTCCCTGGATACTCGATCCTATAGCTGTTCAAAGCCTCAGAGGTAATCACTGAACCACGGCACAGCTCTAGGAGGGTGGTGGCGGGGGAATAGTGTCAGAAAAATGAAAATTTGGGATTTCATTTTAGGTTTGAGCAAAACAAAATGGAGACATGAAGCAATTTATAAAAGGCCACACTAAAAATCATCGGCAGCTAAAACTGAGGCTTCTCTGATCCCCACCCTAGTGTCCAGACTCCCTAGAGCAAAACTGATTAATGTTCCTCCTCCTCCCCATCGCTCCAGTACGTGCTGCTTCTTTTGCAACCCTGCCCAAAAGACGTTGCTTGCTCCTTTTTGTGGGAAAAAAAAAATACTTTATGGTTAAAAATGGGGAAATTTGTCTTTGCTTTACAGAAAATAGGACATGTCATCGGCATAGGAAGGCAGTAGCTAATTTTACAAAATGCTAGCAGGGTGACTTAAGTGAGTAAATAATCATTTGGGTTGTACCGGAGCTATTGCTGTCACAAGAAAAAGACCAGATGAAGATATTCATAAAGCACTGTAAATCCCAGGGACCGGAATCAAGGAGCTGAAGAAGCACATTTTAGCTGGGTTGTAAACTGAGCATCATGTTGGGGGAATCCTTATGATATTTGCATAGGAGACCCACCTAAATATTATGCCTATACTAATAACATAGTCCCAGTTGAGTAGCTGGGACCATCCCTGCGAGAACTGGAGTCTGTGTTTCTGTGTGAACAAACACAACACAGCTGTGTGTATACATCTGACTGGAATGATTTATCTACAGAGGAGGAAAATGCAAAGTAATGGCAATATCATCTGCCTCATTAAATGGCCCAGCTCTGAATTGGAGAAGCCACTTCAGGAGTAGGAGCGTAGTCCATCACCATGCTACATCACCATTTGTGGTTCTCCTCACTGACGTTAATTGATATAAACTGAGTTAGTAGATTTTGCATTGAAGACGCATCTCTATAGCAAGCTGGACTCAGAGCACCTGCTCATTCACCCTAGACGGTCAAATAGGCACCCCCAGACAATTTTCAGTCCCAGTTGACAGAGTTCAGATACATTTCACTGTAAAGCCTCCGTCAGTTGTTCTGTGACCCATCCAGCTTCCCAAGCTCTTACTACTAACAAGGTAAAATCTCTTGGTAACGGAGACCTACCCACGGTTCAGTGACGCAACTGGCAGCAGCTGGTGAGAATCTCCTCCTCTGCATTTCATCTCCTGACAGCCATCAGCAAGACAAAGTAAAAACAGCTGTTCCTAGTCCACATTATTCCTATCACATAGAGCTTCCAAGTGATCTGATAGTGAACCTCATTTAAGACAAAGGGAGAGCTAAGAGAACAAATAAGAGTCCTAAGCCTATCCCTCTGAAGTACAACACATTTTTTTCCAGTACACACCTATATAAAATATTTGCTCTTCATTCATAGTGGGCAAATAAGCTTTGCCATGTACTATGCGTGGCCATATGGTTAGTGATGCATTACAAAGCTATACATGTTGTAAAAATAGTGCTTTGTTGAATTCTCCTTAAAACATCACTTATGGACTAAAAATACTCTCTAGAAGAAACAGACTGTGAAAGTACAGACTGAGGTTGCTATCTGGTACAACAGGCAAGTTCTCCTGCTGTGCAAATCAAAAAGTGGACTGCTTTGAAAACATAAGGTAAACATTCCTAGAAGGGCAGAACTCAAATGCATCACAGCAACTACAGCTAGGCATCCACTGATCTGCACTTAGAGGTTGCTTGGAGAAGTGCAGGGCCATGGGAGGAGGGCAAGGCCACATCTGAGGACCGTGTTACACAATTTCAGAGGATGGCAATCCCACCCCACCATGCCTTCCTCCAGATCATATGGGAGATCTGCAGCTGAGTCACCTTAGAAGAGCTGTTTAGAAATCCGCAAGGCTGTAAGCAGTGAGGTTTTACAGACATCCTATTATTCTTAACTTACATAATCTGGGTACTTACTGCTCAGATAATAAAGGCATGGAGCTCTACAGAACTGAAAAAAAAAAAATAAAATACTTCTCTCAGATGTATAGCAGGAATGGAATTAGATTGCTCAAAAAATAATCCATAGAATAGCTGTAATTTTTCTATTAGGCTTTATAGGACATTTCCAAGAGGGACTTGCTGCAGCAGAGATGACACCTCTGGCCCTATAGCAAGCACTGCATTTACGATGTACTTAGACTTCCCAAAACAATGTCTTGCTTTTGGGCAGAGAAACCTCTAGCCCCTCAGAGCCACAGAAAGGCAAATGTTGGAGTCCAAAAAATCTTAAGCACTTATCATTGTCTTATTGAACTGCAGGATTTCTATTGACTTCAGTAATGATTCATAGTCTTTTCCATATGTTACACCAACATTTTGCAAAAGACAGGCAAATCTTATCTCCACATATCCTAAACATGAAAGTCTTGCACAAATCTGCAGCAAGGAACTGCAGCTAATGAGAAAAACTAATGATGTGAGCATGTAATATACAGAAAGATTTCTTCTCTGATAGCAAATTCTTGGTTTATGTTTATGTTACATAAAATACCCAGGAGTTAGATCCTCCACTGACTTGAGTCATAGCTCTATCAAAGCACATGCAATTATGCTGATCTGTATAAGATAATCACATGCTTGAAAAATATATTTTAGCCTAGACAACTGATAGGCTCTCAGAGGGGCTCTCTAGAACAAGACAAAGGGAGTGGAACAAAATAAGTCCTGTTAGAAACTAATACTGGCATACTATAGTGAGAACAATGACTTACCCAGTGAAAAACATACCCCATTTTCACTTGTACAAGCCACATGTCAGCTCTGACAAAATAACAACTTACAATCCAGAAACAGGATGTATATGTATTTGGATAATATAGGGGTTGACCCCGTAAAAGCCTCCCTACACACAAACACTGCCTTTGATGCACTGCCTGCCTTCTTATCCTGAGTTAGCACCACTGCTGGTTCAGATCGCATGCAGGTTTCCTGAGGATGCCTTTTCAAATACCAGTATGCTTACAGGGACGTAAGGCCTTCATCCGAAGGCCAGACGGCACAAGCAAATATGCAATAAACTTCTGCAGTTCCATGTTTTTTCCACTCTAAAAATTATTCTTCCATTGCCTGGTGCAAAATGCACCAGCAGTCTTGAAGTGGTATGTAAACTTCCAACCAAACATGGGGCATTAAAAACTGGCTTACAACAAAGCCACCATTTCCCCTGTGAAGTCTCGTATCTAACTAGGGATGAGAAGCAAAATACCAAATCCTTACTTATTGATAAGAAAGAGCTGCCAATTCTTGTGATGATATTATTGGATTATTTTGAGACTTGCTCGAGATATTGTATTGTGTTCTGTGTTTGTTTATTTCCAAGTGTTATTTTTTTGGCAGTAGGACTCCTGGATTTTGTGATGTGTACTAATTCTTCCAGCATCTGGGTGTTCACAGTGATGTTAATACTCAGGAACACTGGAATAGATCAAAGATACATGTCCAACTATCACCTTTGTTGTGTCCTACACATTAACTACTGGGTCAGGGTAAAGGAAGTTTAGATATTCAACGATCACCTGGAGAGCAGGCAAGGGAGATCTTGCCGTGAAATACTGGGAGTTTGCTGCATACAAACAGAATGGAAAATAAATCAAAGCTGTTTTTTAAGCCTGAAGTTCTGSAGCACATTCTGTTTGACTTTGCATCAAGACTCAATGGAAAAACAGACATTCAAAATCACAGAACTGATGAGGTTGAAGAGAACCTCTTAGTCCAATGCCTTGATGAAGCAGGGTCACTATAGCAGATTGTCCAGGATTTTGTCCARTTGGGTTTTGAATATCTCCAAGGAAGGAGACTCTATAATCTCTGTGGGCAGCCTTTTCCAGGGTTTAATCATCCTCACCATAATAAAAAAAAAAAAAGTGATTTTTAAATTTAAACAGAATTTCCTGTGTTTCAAGTCCGTGCCAGTTACCTTGTCCTGTCATTGGGCACCACTGAAGAAGAGTTTGGGTCTTTCTTCATTACATCCCTCATCAGATGTTTATACACATACAGGAGATTCCCCCGAGCCTTCTCTTTCCAGCTTGAAGAGTTGGAGCTCTCCCACGGGAGGTGCTTCAAACCCTTAATCATTTTAGGGGCAGCACAATGGCCTCACTCCAGTATGTCCATGACTCTGGTCTCGTGTGCCTTCTGAAACTGGTCTTCCTAGTAAAGCCTGAGGCAAAGAAGGGATTGAAGGGATTTTTTATGTCCTTGTCAGCAGGTCCCCTGCCCCATTTAACAGCAGGCCCACATTTTCCCTTGCCTTCCTTTTACCTCTTATGCACTTGTAGAAGTCTTTCTTATTGTTCTTCTTGTCCATTTCCAGGAGGGACTTTGGTTTTCCTAACTCCATCCCTGCCTCAGCAGTCTCTCCTAAGCATCCCATACAGGAGTCCTTGGGAAGCAGCAAACTTCCATAGACATCTGGCCAGCAAAGCRTCACATATCCCCCACAGCAGAGAGTCTCCCACTACCGTTTCCAATAGTGTTCCCAGCTCTATGATGGCAGTGAGCCTGTTCCACAGCTGCAAACCTCCAGGTAGAGAAAAACTCTTCCTCCTGCTGCAAGAAGCCCCCACCTTGCAGCCCACACCATCACAGGAGTCTCCTCCTTCCAACCTGATAGGAAGGGCCTCTTCTCATCTCTCCCTGCTCAAGCACCTTGTGTGGGACACTTACCTACTAAAGCRTTACYTAGGCTTCCTRTGCAGCAAAGGGTTTTTCTTCTGCAGCATTAAATAGGCCAGGATGAACATGTGCAGGCCAGATAGGATTGGAACCRTTGTTCCGTCCCAAGGAACAGCACRGCAAACCTCTCCCCCAGGAGCAGCCAGCCCTGCTGCTCAGTATGTTTCTGTTGACCCAGGTGCCTCAACTTCAGTGCTCATCATGCTCCCCTTCTGCTGCTCCCCGAGGACGTGAAGGTGTACCCTCAGATGCTATAATTCAGCTCTTTCAGACCTCAGTCCCATTCACCCATGCAAGGACACGGAACATTTAAAGCTGAAAAAGCTAAAGAATATATTCAAGAATCTATGCTAAAAGCTACAATTTTATGCACCATGGAGCATCCATCAAGAAAATGCACAGAGGTAGTGCCACAAAATAATTACATGTGCAGAGTCCATTGTAAACACAGCTTTTATGTACCTCAGCACAGCTGGGGACAGTGTTTAAAAATATAATTATGTAATGCATTTATGTAGTCTGTGAGCCATTCAAGTGATACCATCAGTTCAGCAAAATTACATGCAGCCTTTCTGTGTCTACTGGCCTAAGCAAAGAAACATTTTCCRAGTTATTTTTTCCCTGCCATGAAATAGATTTGTCTCTGATGCCTAAGGGGAATTTGTGTCCCTTTCATTAGCCACTTACTTAAAGGAGGAGTCCTTTAACCAATGAAGGAAAAAGAAGTGGGAAGTTATTTTTGCCCTTGGAACAGACTTAAGCAGCTAAATCGGTTAGCTCTGAATCCACTTGGGCTGCAGTTGGTTCCACGAAAGTTGCTTTACAGATAAGACGTTTGCAACGTYTGGCTTTTAGAGGAAGGGAGCAAGTGGCTGCTGGTGGATAGAATAGCCAGGTAGGGGTAAGACACTGGATAATGAAGCAGCGACTAGCCCCTAAGAGGAGGAGTGCAACAAATAATGAGTCATGGCTAGGGCAACACAGACAGCAGAGACTGTTACTAAGCCACATACAGACTTCAGTGTAATGGGTGACCTCTGTTACCATGCACAGAGAGAAAAGGCTCAGAGTTACACACATTTCCAAACCTCCCTCTTTATTTTATATCTTTGCAATGCCCACCGTATACCAGCCTCAGAAAAGCTTGGCTTTTCTCCTCATTTAACTGAGTTGCTGTTGAGTTGTGGGGAGCAAACTGTGATATTCTGGAGCCAATGCTCAAACCACTGATGATAAATGATAGCAGCAACATGCACAGATATTTATCTGAGACAGAAATAGAAGCCTATAGGTRCTACATAATGACCCAAAGCTTTGGRTAACGTCCCAAAGCTTTCCCTGCTTCATGCACGATAGTTCACATGTCTTAGCCAAATCCCACCTGGAAGACAACATTGGACTTATCAAAGTCTTTCTAGGCAACATGGCAGATTGCTTTCTCTTATTTAAAAACATCATTAAAGAAATCTGGACTTAGCTTCATAATATGAGATCGAGAGCTAGGAGTAGCTGGGTTATATTAGTAGATGATACAGACCCATGTGTAAGTATGCAAATAAATGGCTCTTCTGTATGCACAAGGGCTATATTTAAACCATGTACATAAAAGAACAGTATTTCATGCCAGTTTACATAGTGAAGATGAATTTTTGCATTTATACTTACACATACAGTGCAGAATTTTTATATAGTTTTGAGATGGACTGGTTTGGTGGRGGGCTGAGTACATAAATGGTTTCTGCAAATAATTTTTAGTAAAAGCAAACTTTGCATTTTTTGCATTATTCAACATGTAATTTTTTAAAGTTGCACACAGCAGCTGATTCTTTCAAGAAAGGTTTTATCAACCCAAACAATCATTGCTTTGYGGCACAAAGCATATGATGTAGTCAGTTAAAATTAAAGCATTATTATCCTACCACACAAACAAAGGGAAGGTGAAAACAAACTGTATTTTTCAATTAACTTGCTAAAGAGAATTGGTCAGAATAGCTCACTAAGAAATACTTCAATATGTGGTACAGCAGTGAATGGGGGAGTTTTGCTTTTTTCCTGTGTGTGTGTGTAAGATGCAACAATTTATTTTCTTATGGGAGTTTGTAATTGTCAGCTTGGATGTGTTGATGGTCTTGGATAAGGCATGTTTAACACTTTGCCAGTACACAGTGAGCTGGACTTTCAAAAGCACACTGTTGAGCAAGCACCTTCATGAGTTTGTACCTCTGGAGTTTAGTCATGCAGAAGCCAATACCTTTGAAAGTCTGGCTCAGGATGTGTAATACCAAAAGGTGGTGACCAAATTCTTATATTTCCAGCCCAATYCAACTGGAATAGTACAGTTTTGGAGATTAAAATGCTATATTTACTATATTTTAAGGGAAACAAGTTAAACGGAGTAMTGTCAACAGCTAAGGCTTGGGGAAGAAGCAGGAATAGAGAAGCAATGTGACTTCCTCGGGATCACATAACAGGTTTGTAGCGGAATTCACAACAGTCCTGGACTAGTGCTGCAGTCATTACTAACAGCTTCTCAGCACCAAATGCCTTGCAATGTTCATTTCTGTAAAAATATAATAAYGCTGCACTACCACAGGAGCAGCAAAGAACATTTTGATTGAACATTTTGTTAAACAAATTTATGTTTTAGGAATCTGAATGCAAAAGCTACTTATAAGAATATGTTCTATCCAAGTACATTCAACACGAAACTAGGGACCAAATGCTAATAACAAACTGACTGCTTCAGATAAAAACATATTCAAATGGAATCTACTTTGTATGGCTAGGGTGATTCTCCAAAAGGAAAAATCTAAATAATTCATTTCATTACTTAGCGAGGAAATAGAAGGAGTTGTAAAATTGAATGGCCTTGTGGCAATACAGCAAATCCCCATCTGAGTGAAATGTGGGTGTGAATTCCAAGATAAAAACGTACAGGCAACACATTGCGTCCTGGAAAGGGAGGAATGATGGCCCTTCTACCTTTACATAGGAAGGGGGACCCCAGCACTGACACCTAAGTGTGGGGAAAAAAAGAGGTGAAAATACAAGGAACCTTCCTCTAATGAGTTAATGCATTAAAATAAATCTATGTCCCCAAATATTCATGAGCAGACACTGTTAACTGTATTTATTGGTTAGCAGCATAACCTACATGTAACTAAAACTCTGATCCCTTGAAACCAATCCATCACTCTTAAAATATGGTACATATGTGAAATTATTACCTCTTCCAAAACAGACAACTGTCTTGGCACAGCAGAGCAAGTAATACTGCAGCGTAAACAGTAGATTTGGTCACCGGTTCAAAGGAACGTGATGCTATCTTCATAAAGAGAGCCATCAATCCCATGCCCTTAAATTCCTTCAGTTCTCTTCCTTAATCCCTCATACTAATGTTATTTATACAGTGTTTATTAAGGCCCCAAATTAAAAGTGGTTTCTAATTTCAGGTGACTCAGTTAATTCAACCAACTTCTAGAAGTATTGGATGCTGAACTCCCTCTATATTGTAATGGAAGCAATGGGCAATGAACACATAATCCTATCTAATTCCCTGTGATGATAGTAGTAACACTCCCACTCTTTCAAATACCACTGCTCAGTCACATGGCTGGCTACTCAAGCTGTGTTTCCTTAAAGAGGTGGGATTTGGGAGAGTAGTGAATATTTGGACTTYAATACAAAATTTGATAGGCAAGGAGATAACTGCATGCAGACTTTGTGAAGGAAAAACATCGACCAAAATGCCACAGCCAGTCCAAACATGAAAAATGTGAAATTTCACAATTCTGAAATTGAGACCCAAGTTGTAATCACTCCTTGGTGCCACCAGTTCCAGGTAATAACTGAATTCACAGACCAAACTCCCATATGCTTAGCTACCCCTGGAAAGCTGAGAACACGATCATCTTGACTGGCAGACAGAACAGGTGGAGAGCAGTTTCCAGCTACTTGGAAGCTGCCAGAGACTCGGCCTTTGGAACAGCAGGTGCTGGTGAGCTTCACCTGTGACGGCCCTCCAAAGCACCTGGTCATGAGGATATTTCCTGCTAGTCACTGTTCACAACATAAGAGGTGGTGGTATGTCCTCCTCTCATCAGCAAGGGGAACTCTTTAGGGAAGTGCATAGTCAACTTTTACTTGTAACTTTGTCTAAGAGAACTGGGAAGGTTTCTTTCCCCATGCAAAGCACAGATAGATGTGCAGAATGGTGCCCACAAAGGTTCCTACCACCATCGTATCTTGAGTTTTACAGAATTCAAAGCTGCTTGGCTAGACTTAGACGCAGGATTGCATTTTTTTTTGATATTTGCTCATCTGACACATGCACGGGAGGAATTGATTCAGAGAGTTTAAGGCAAGAAAGGACCATTRCAATCACATGTTCTAACCTATTATAAACCACAAGTCTTTAAATTTCACTTAAGTACTCTGTAAAGAGCTAAAACCCATCTATTTAGTGAAATATTTGGCTAAAATGTCTCTTCTGAAAAGTTATTCAGACCTGTTTTAAAGATAAAGTTATGAAGAGTCACTCCGTAGGAGGTATATCTTTAGGAGTTCACTACACCACTGAAGTACAGACCAAATTTCTAATCTGAGCTTGCTTAGCCTCAGGTTCCTGATCGGTGTACCACTCTCCTCTTAATTCAAGAATGTTTTTGGCTACCAGTACAGTCTTACCATGAAGCTAGTTCATGCTAAGCAAGCCAACTCTCATTCTTCTTTCTGATGGAAGATTCCAGGCCCCAAGTCCTTTTTATGGCTTTCCACACYGTCTGCAGCCAATACTGCGGCAACAAATGCATCCATTAGAAACATTCACATCAAAAAAGAAAAGAAAGGGGAAATAAAAAAGTAGATTGGAATGAAAAATATGTGTTCATATGAACATGTGCCCTAATTAGCAAGTCAGCAACATTACAAAGGACAGCATTCAAGCTTGGACTTCATCTGCTGTGCTTTGTGGCCTCAGGTTCAAATTTGCGCTTTAGCTCTACTGGCTACGTGAGGCAGAGGAAATGAGAGAAACCCCTGCAGTTTTGTGGTATAGAGACTGACCCTGGAGCTGCAGCATCGCTCGCAGAACCGCGTGGGCAGGTGCTGGGTCAATGGCTGTGGCTACGGGGGCACAAAGCGGGTGGCCAGGAGGGCCCGGGCCCACTGCTGAGCACACACTGGCGCTGCTTCTGCAGCTCAGCTCTTCCGACCTGGAACACAGCACTGGTATTTAGGCTTCGGGCTGTGGCTATTCAAYGACTGAGTCCATATTTGTCAAGCTGTTAACTACTGTGGAGGACTTAGTTTAATATCAATGACACAGCAGGAAGTGTCCCAAAGTCTCCTTTTTGCCATTCTCCGCCAGTACCTTCAGGAGCACATGTCATATCTTACTTCACATTAATTTTACTGATATGTCTTCAAAAATTATCAGATCACAGTTTTCAAAAGAAACCACCCCCAGAATGGCGTATATTTAAAAGACAGGCAATTTCCAATTACCACTCTCTGTAAAAGTCAGGGATCAGATTCAATTACAATGCACTTTGCAATTTGCAATCTGTTGGTGCTCATTCCAGCAGAGGTCTGTTAAATACTGTCCTGCTGGAGACCTCCAAAATGTGCTTACCTACAAAAAAAAAAAAAAAAAAAAAAAAAAAGGAGGGTCTCATTCAGAGCCTCACTGCAACAACAGCCCTGCCAGCCATCACCCTCCCCTCAGAAACTCCACTAAAACAAGGAGGGCACATTGCCCAGGTTATGGATAGCAGCCCATAAGGGAATCTCATGGGCCACTGAGCGTTATTAGTTTGCCCCCACATTTGAAATATGAATTCACCACAATATGCAGATCTGCCGTTCAGACGCTGGCAGGCACACCGGCCTATCGTTTACATGCTTCTAAATGCAGAACTTGAGCGTCCTCCTTCTATTTCCTATTTTTGAGAATCAGGCCCTCCTGGCTTCACAGCTTGGTTGCTCTGGCTGGGCAGGTCAGACCTCTGGGAGGAACAAGAAGTCTCACGTGCTTTGAGGCACGTGGCAAAGGTGCTTAAGAGCATTCCTGAGTGCTCAGGTAGGTTGCTAACAGGAATTGCCACAAACAAGGCGAACTGCAAAAGGCCCAGGACCACAAGGGCCCTGAGATTCCCAGGCGGGTGTCCGTTACAAGCCTCTTCTCATATGTACAATGCAAATCATCCCTTAGGTATGCTGTTATAAAATCAAGGAGCAGTGCTAATGCCAGTAGAATTGCATCAGTTCATATCAGATCAAAATTTGGCCCTCTCTAGGAAACCATAAACAAAGTGATATATGATGCCGTGGTGGAAGTCACCAAGACAGGATGCCAAAAACCAATGGCTACGGTAAAATACAAAGTGATTTGTGACCTGTTTCAACAAAGCAGATTCAAAATATATAATTGAGAGGCATAGCAAAAATATTTGCAAGAATTGAAACCTGTTATGGTTCCAAACTTGTCCCAGAACTGAATGTAACACTCAGATTTGATTCTTCTCCTTTTGCTTCACATCTGCTTATATAGAACCTGTCAAACATGAGAAAACATGAAAATAAAAGTAGAGGGAAAAGAAAAAAGCAGAAAGAACAACGCCCATCCCTGTTAGTATTTAAAGAGGAGAGTTAATTTTCCAACACAGWAACTGCCAGAAGGACAGAATAGATCCTGTAACAAGGCAGATCAAAATGATCTACCATTTGTTTAGTGGACTAGATAACAACAAGAGTCATTTCCATTAGATCTTGGCTATTAACAATAGCACAGTGTGAAATCAGCACATGCTTGAAYGGGCCATTGACCTTATATTGTGGTTATTTAACCTCCTGTGTAATGGTGCACTGCACCATGACAAAATGCAGTTCAAAGTGCGCAGCTGCCAGTGTAGATTTAGCTTTTGTCCTCAGATGAATCCGTGCACTTAATTTACATCTATTTCCTATAAATAGGGTGACTTCTTTGCTCCCCCTTTGTCTGCATTTCCTTTATTCTAAGCTTGCCTTATTGGGTATCAGTAGGTTTTCCATGTTTGTTTTGGGGTGTGGCGGAAGCCAGAGATCCCAATCTCCCTATTGTTCCCACTAACGGTGAACGTAGTCGGGATCAGGTGCTGGCCAAGGGGGTCCTGCGCGGCTGGGAGAGATCAGAAGTATTTGAGAGCAAAGCACGGAGTCCAGCTCAGCTTGCGTAAGCTACTCCCAAGTCACAGGAGGAACCAGGTCATGTAGCAGGCAGCAATCTAAAACCTCCATTTGAAYGGATGCCAGCTGACCCTCCTGCCACAGAAAACATCCAGAAGAAAAAAGCAGCCCGGGAGGCTGAACGAGAACATGTCCTGAATGAGCGGTAAGTGCAACAGCCACGGGTCACTCGGACATCAGAAGTGCCTGTGAAGGCACCACAGCTTCCAGCCTGCAGGATGTTACCTCTCCTGCCCTCGGGGAAACGCAGCAAGAGCGCCGGGGCCCGATCCAAAACGGTGTTTTGTGCCTCAAAGTTGGAGCTAGGCGTTTCCCAAGAGGAGAAGGTGACTCTGGCAGCCTTGAGGGGAACCTCAAGGCACTTCTGGGGTAAAATAAGGGGAAAGCTGGAAGTGGGACAACCTTGGAAATGTAGTGGCTGCCTCAGCCTTTTAAAAGAAACCACATAGAGGCTAGGTATGAACTGAGAGCTTTCGAGCTGCAAGTACCATTAAGAAAAGGAGCGTGAGTACAAAGGGAGCTCAAAAACTGCAGATTGATTGAGGCAAACAAACTAAACCTTAACATGAGAAGCTGACACAAGAAGTTGGCTTCCAAAAGGAGGAACTTTCCCTCCCTCCTCCCAGCAAGGCAGCGTGCCAAGGAAAAAGCCGCTGATCAAAGGTCACTCGCTGCTCCCTGAATCTCGCTAGTTATCGGGATTGCTGCTGGGAACAAATGCTTTCACACCGCAGCTGAGCACATTTAGAAAGGCTGCTGGAAGCTGCGTTTCAGTGAATGCAGCAGCAATACACTTGCGGTGGGGGACAGCAGGAGGCATTTCGATGTGAGGCATTTCGAGTGGCCCTGAGTCAATCCTGCATTGCTAGCAGCTTGGCAGGGCCCTCAGCGCCGGGAATAGGGACTTTGCTGCACTTCCAGGACAGGAAGGGCCACTCCTGCTGCTCACGCTCTGCAAGGCTTTTCAGGTAAGCTGCAATCCTGGTTTCCAGGATTATCAGCTCAACACCACTCCTAGAGCTCTGCTGTTATGCAAATACAAATATGACTTAAATCTGGCTTCAGGAAAACCCAAGCTTCTGCAAGCAAAAGGCTCCTAACTYAAATTTTGAAAGCTGGCCTTTGTGTGTATTGCTCCAACATCCCTCCTGACAGTCATTGAAGCCCGCTTGTATACATTAGCATCTCTCCACTTACGCTAGAAATTATTTATATCACTTCTAAAAGGTCATGCAATAAGGTCACAGAAGTAATTATTTATACTTAAGGAAGGAAACACAACATTTCCCATTTCCTGCACAAAAGACCCTTCATTTTTTTTCTTGATTTTGGTCTTGGCTACCAATTACATTCCACTTTTTGACCTCGAGTTGTTGAGAAGTAGTGTCAGGACTAAACAATGGACAACAAACTGAGCCTCTACTTGAGTATTTGTGTGGGGTTGTGCAGCCATGCCAGGCCTATTGCTGGAAGAAAGCCCCTACTACCTACTGGAATTTTTCTGTCACTCTCAATTTACCCTGATATGAATAAGGACTTTCATCGCTGCCCATGAGAGCTACTAATGGAAAGCCATAAGTAAAAAAATTACTTAAGCATCATTTTGAAAGGCATCATAACTGGTTAACAGAAAGGCAGGGAATAGGGCATTTTGTCTATCAAAACTGTGCCTGGCAACTCCATCCTGCTAGGTCACACGTGTATACCAAAGGTGGTCTGGCCAACCAAGTCAAAGAAGAATAGAACACAAAAAAATGATTCATACAAAATCATACTTCTCTTACAGGAGGGCTAAAATGAAGCTGAAGAACAAAAGAGAAAAGAAAAGGATGATATAGCCACAAATACTAAGTTGTGGTTGTTCAAAACAAAAACATTTCTCCATTAAAGTAAGTAGTAGTTGGGACTGAACATTACTCAAATTTAATTTGCCTCAAACAGATTTTTTAAAAGTGAAATTTACTTGACAGAGGGATGGCACAAACTCTAAGCAGAAATCAGGACCCACTTCAATTCATAAAATAGGACTTAAAAGTCACAGACATTTCTCTGTTAACAAGGGCTCATTTCACCYTTCTGCAGGCTGAGAAAGGAATGGAGAAACCCAGTGCTAACTCACTGGGAAAATGCAGCTCAGTGTGCTTCATTAATTTTTTTTTCTTCCTTTTAAATAATTGTGGCATTTATTCCTCCACACTGTGTTCAAGTTCCTTGAATGTTCATCACTTCAGAAAGAATTTGACAGAGCGGTGTGGGAGTGCATAGCAGAGTATGTGATTTAGATTACCTACAGCTTTCTCCAAAAATGTACATTTGTTTCTACAACAGTTGATTTTGGAGACATGCCAGTTAAGTAGGTAATACATACAAGAAAAGCAACAGTTCCTTTTTTTTTTTTTTTTTTTTTTCTCTCCTGTCTTAGCGATTACCACTTTAATTAAAATTAGCAGCAAGATTTTCTACTCTGTCATACTGCCGAAACATGTTCAAACACAAAATTGCTTGGTGTGTGCGAAATAATCTGTATTTTATGCAGTGTTGAAGGTAGCTGAAATCTCTGCACGGGTCTTTTTGGAACTTTCACAGAGCTTCCTGGCTTCACTGAGCACTCCCGAGGTTCAGTGTGGCTCTGGAAAGATGTGGAACTTGCTGCAAACAGAGCCCACATCAGCAAAAAGCATCAATAAAAGTTTGCAGGTCAGAGATGAATAACAACTGAGCTCCATGTACCTTCCTTGCCAAGGCAGTGGAAACTGGAAAAAAAACTCTGAAATGCGAGGGGCAAAGTTTGCTTTCCTGCTCTTTATCRGAGCTAGGAAAAACTGGCTTTCACTTGCTGCTTTTCTCCCAGGTCTCCCTATTCAAGCTGATCTCAGGAGGTGCAGAGATCATAGGGCAAAAAGTAGCACTGGGTTCAGCTTTCTTGAAGCACCTGCTTTCCATCTGAAGTTTAACCTCTTTATCAACAACTCCTCACTGTCACACATGAAAGAGACCTTGAAATCCACAGGCYATCAGTTAATCACTGCTTTAACTCCCACAGAGTACTTAGTATTGAAACAAAGCTGATTACATTTCTTTGGAGGTTTGTCACATCTGATTCTGCAGATCTAAAAATTAAGCCATCAGGCATGCCAAATTCATCCACGCTGGGTAGTTATTTGCAGACATCTCCTGATTTCACCAGTTGAAGTGTATTCCCCATTTGTTTTGTGCACAAAAATGCAAACCCCAGCCRGAGTCAGGCCCTGCTGAAAGTTCTGACTCATTCTTATAAATTCTTTGCTTTAGGGCCTACCTTTCTCACTAACCACTATATTCTTAAAGAAAGAGTGTCTAAGAAAAAAATATTCCTCCCATTTACTGATGTTAGTGAGAGTAATAGCTCTTGTTCACCTCCATTCTCCTGTTTTTTCCAGGAAACAGCCTACTTTGTCTCATCAGGACCCACTAAAGCCAGATGAAACATTTCTATTGAAATAGGCCCTTAGAAAATCAACTTCTGTAGCTTTACCAAAATCTGTACTTTCTATTAGGAGATCCTTTGAAATGAAGGTTTTCATACTTATGTCTATTACGTAAGATACTGAACAAGCCATAGGCCCACAGATGCTGAAATAAAAATAAGTGAAAATGTTCCTTGAAATCATGCCTGCCTCTCGCTCCGTTCCCTGTAGWTTTCTACAACAGGGTGGGAAAGTACATGTTAGATTTGAGAGCCTGGTGACCAGCATTAAAACCTTTATGCATGTCCAGTTCTTCTGTTGGGTAGTCGGTCAAAGGGAGAAGAGGACAGCCCTCTCAGCAGTCTACTCCCCACAGTGTTGGCTGTTTTGGAGTCTACAATCTTCTCACCTCTGACAGATGCACCAAGAGCCATCTTGAGAGGTATGTGATCATTTAACCTGTTTTTATCTGTTAATCTTTTCAGAGGACAATTACTCTATTTCAGCCCCAACACGCCAGATGTACTAACCTCAGAAGATAAAGTTTACCCTAGGTGAAGGCTCATGGGATGGAAAGGGATAGGGAATAGGGATTTTTTTTCCCTATCTATTTGATTTAATCCTGTAATCTCAGGCAAAACGCCTTGCTCATTGTGTGCCTGTGAGATCAGGCTACTAAGGCTCGATGTCTGTTTCCTCTGCTGGCACAGCTTTTCTTTGGAGTGTTCTTACTGCCACTGCTCATCCTTCTCCCTGGCTTAAAAACGCAGTTGCTGCCTGCAGCACACAAAACAGATGTTCTGCAGCAGATCAGTATYTCAGGAGGCACACATTTTTTTAGCACAGTTTCTTTATCACATGATTAAAGAACTTCCCTGCCTCTCCCCCAATTTAGCATATCAGAACTTTGGATATGTTCTCTAGACTGTAGAACTGCTACAGCAGTGCTCRCGTAGAAAGGCGACTGCACTAACTTGACTTGCTAAAGCGCATCCTACTATTCCACTGAATAGAGATCAGTCTTCTTAGAGCAAGAGATGACTGATTGCAGTCTTAAGGTCATTCATGCCCATTTTCCCTAAAGGGATACAACCCAGTTGGATTAACTTAATGTTAATCTACAATTTCCAGAGCCAAAGTCCCAGCAGAAAGGAAAACTAATCAATTAAGCAGTGGTCAGTCTTCAGCTAGACCCTAGATAGGCAAGGACTTTTTCTTGGGAGGGAATTCCAACTTTCTTCAYTAGAAACATCCTTTTCCTTCTTCACACCCTTCTCTCCTTCCCAGCAAGAAAAACAATGTCACCTTCTTTGGGTGCTGAATAATAGAACCTCTCTCCCCAGGGCACAGCCCAGCAGCCTTTACCTCTAAAGCATCAGGCTCATTATTACCCCCAACTTGACACTATTCCAATGTCTGTTCCCACAAATTCCACCTAAAAGCCGAGCCTAAGGCTTTTGGGCCTCACTTGCAAAACGCTTGCTTCAGTAACAGAACTTTTACTGCCAGATCTTCAGTCCTCATYCATAAGGATGTCTCCATCTCCAAGTATGCATATTTCCCTTCTCATGGAAGTTTATATCCAGTCCCTTCATCTAGGGAGTGGATATAAGACAGAAGTGAGTTTGGGTTCCCACTSCCCACAAGACCCAGCTTCCACATAACACCAACCTGAATCCAGATCCATGCATGGGAAAACAGTAGAATGGAAGTGCTCATTTCACCCAAGCTTCTGGGACACGGACTGTGCAGGAGTGAAGCAGACAGACACATTTAACTTTAAGTATGAAAAGAGCACCAGTGAAATCAAAGCTCTGTTTCTGTGTAGTGACATTACCAACTCACCTACTTAAATGCTTAACTGCATGACAGCTGATGTGACCTAGCTTTGGCTCTGGATTTAAACTCTAGAGGCTGATTGCCACCTGTGGCTTTGGAGTTGCATAGCAGACCTCCTTTTTAGAGATACTGAACTCCAGAGGTTTAGGCTACATCAGGGGAAATCATGACTCCTTTGGAAAACTCTGAAATTTAGGCAAATTATGTGCAAAGGAAGACTGTACACATAATACAGCCAAATAAGTAATTTTTGGCCATAAAACAGCCATTTACTGAGGAAACAGCATTCAGAGAGGAGAAATTAACTGGGAAGTGCTCTTTTGAAAAATTACCTTATTTGCCCAATTTCCATGTATATTGGCCAATCTTGGAAATGACCATAGGGGTTTCCAGTCACTGAAGCACTGTTGCCAGCTCTTTCCACGCCACGGTGATGACAAAGACCTACTGAACAATCCTCCCTTCTTCCACGTTGTTTTTAGGCTCCTCTTCTGCTATTTTCTAAGCGGTGACATTTTTAAACACGAAAATCCCATCTGGCAGCCTGTCCTTCGCTCTCGCCGTTCCTGAGGCACTGTAGGATCTGTGATTCACCGTTGCTATCTGCACAGTACAGCGGGGCAAGCAGACAGGCTCCTGGAAAAACCTCCCGCATATGGCTCCTCTCCAGGCATWAAGGCAGCACCAGAGCCCCTGCTGGGCTTGGTTCTGGAGACCAGAGGGAGTCATGAAGAGCTAAGGAGAGACAGAACAAGGCTGCAGCTCTGCTGGTCCTCCCGGGATTCGCTGGAGCAGGATCCTAAGTTAGGTCACCATTTATTTCGACATTAGCTCAGCCGAACAGGAGCAGGTCAGACACAAGCCCTGGTACAGGAGTAAAGCCTGGTCTGACCTAAACCCTGCCATCTGACGCAAGCATGAAAATGCAATAGGAAGTACCTTATTGAAAACGTTAGATTTCTTTCAAGCATAGAGTTCTCATCTCCAGGGCAGCAGCTGCCGTCCATAATCTCTCCATCTCAAGAGATGAATAGTTAGTGTGACAATGATATCTAATTCAGTGAAAAGATATTTGGTTTGTCCAGGCTTTGATTCAGGAATTCTGCAGCAAATGTTTTAGGGAACATAATGCAGGCTAGCTAAAGCTAGTTAATCAACACAGTTGCTTTATGAACAAATAAATAACAAAGTCGGTAAAGAAATCCTATTTCAATAAAACAAAAATTTCCCAAGAGAAACAGAGCTGCAAGGGATTTTTTTTTTTTTTTTAAATATCAGCTCCGCATATTCAGCTGGTATTAACTGGGGCCCCTGCTTGCTCTAGGCTTAACCTGTTATTTATTTATTATTAAATCAGCTGAAGATGAGACCTCCTTGGATTAGATTCATCATTGGATATAAAAGGTAACTTTGCTAACATGAGCGACATAATACCRGTACAAAACAGCAAAAAGGTAGGGGAAAACCTGCCCCTCTCCAGGAAGCATGGAATACATTTGAGAGGTTTTGCATTTTCCAAAGCAAGTCCTAATTAAATCATCCACCAGCAAGTGGGTGAATGGACTTTTTTTTGGCCAAGCAATAGGCAGAAGAGCTTAACAGTCTGTTGAAACATTTTATCCCCTGCATGGCCATTTTCAGCCCATCTACAGCCTGCCTTTTGAGGCATCTCAATGTTAAAAATATTCTTCCCTGAAGGTATTACGCCACTGCAGCAGATGTCACCAACTTGGCACTATTTGAAGGCTCTATTAAAAGTAATGCAATTAATTACCTAGATTGTCATCACAGCACTGCTTTTGAGATGTTTAAAATGGTTTATTATTGATAGCCTAATCCTGAAAAGTGCTGGGCACCTTGACTCTCAACCAGTGAGGCTGATGAGACGGAGGGCCTGCAACGAGCTCCCAAGGCACTGAGCATCCTCACGGCCTGAGGACACTAACGTAGCTCCTGATGTTACCTCTGAACGTGGCACTAAGCGTGGCTATAATGCCCTGACTTCAGAGAGAGCTGACCCAGCACTTTGGCCAGTCCTGGGCATTTGAAATCATGCTCAATTGTTAAGTATTTAATAAAAGATTTATCTATTTTTATATTCTATAAGAGGAAATAGCAACCTTAAGTAGCTAAGACCTCATGTAGACAAATGGTGAATCATGTGCAGGGACCTGGGAGCTACAGAAACCTCAATGAAAGGAAGTGGCTCCTACTGCCTACTGACCTCAGCTGGAAGTAAACTCTTACTCTGGTTGGCTGCAGCTTATTTCTTCCTGAGGAAGCATCTCTTGGGTTCTGCTAAATTTCTGCCATCACATTTGACTTCCATCTTGGGACAGAACAGCATCCTTGAAAAATTGCTGAGCTCTTCTCAGCCACAGTAATGACAGCATCTATTGCCAATAAAACGAAAAGGAACAAATACCAAAAGGAAAGAGAAAAATCTATAGATGTATAAAGGATACACAAGAGTAATYTAGTAACTGAGTCTCTAAAGCACAAATCTTCAGTTCATTTCAGTTGCTGATATTGCTGCTCTTTGCTTCATTTTAGACATAACACCAGCCCATGATATAGGCTTAAATTATAGAACATAGTTYATACATCAATTACTCTCAAAACATATTCAGAATTGTTTGAATGAAACAATTCAAGATATGAGCCAGGTCATACAAACTAAGATCTGCCTATGCACTGTTAGCRGAGTCAGACTAACTATGAAAAAAGGCAGAAGTCTCCAGGCCTCTCCCTCCTCCTCAGCATTTTTAGCAATACAAAAGACAGTAAATGGCACATTAATGACATTCATATTAAATGTTATACTGGAAYCTTCGTCAAGTGCTACCAATGGCTGAGAAATATTGCAAGGAAAGTAAYGAGTATGGTTAAACCATAAGGAAAATGTAACACAAGCAGTTTTAGGATCTCACCCAAAGTTTGTTGGATTTGAAGTAACAAGCTCCTGATCAATGATGTTTTAGATCTTTGTCAGGTCAGAAAAATGCAAWCTTACATTTTTCCTTTCTTCAGGAAAAAATACCTAAACCTGCAGACACTCCTGAAGGTCAGACACGAATCTAAAAAGCAGCAAAAGTGAAGGGATACAAGAAGGKAAAGCAGGTAGCAAGCTCAGCATGGCTACTCCATGCAGTTTGACCGCCATGCAGTGTAATATACTTTGGACTCCCACATACCCAAAACATCACGTGATGTTGCATGGAGGTACCGGGCTAGCTCTGCCCAAGGCAGTCGTGTTACCCACACCTCCATGGCCAGGCTGGCTTGGCACCCTCCTGTACTGACAGGTAGGATGTATGATTACTCGTTAGGAGCATTGGAGCAGTCTGCCAACATGACAGTACTGCGCCCACAACTGCGGCTGGCTAATTTTCAGGTAGGACACTGCATTATGGTCTCAAATCTATGGATGCTCTCCTAGCTGTTGCAGTAAGTGCTGTGGAGAGAAAAAAGAAAAAAAAAGGAATTAGTTTTATAGACTGCCTTTTGATTTCCCCATTTGAAGGGCTGAAAGACTCCTTGCAGTGGGTAGAAAAGCTGCCAGATGCCTCCTTCCTGCCACAGGAGCATCCCCAGTGAGGTGAACTCTCTCCGGAGAGCAGGAAAAGCTGCACTTGATTGCAAAGGAGAGACTGGAGATGATCAGGCTGAATTTATTCTGTTGGAACTCTGTGAAGCTAGAGAGGTTCATCATTTCAGTGCCTTGCTGTTCTGCACATTTTTCTTCTTCTTCTATGAGTGGAATGAAATGATTAACTGGAATTCAGGTGACCTTCTGTTGTTTAAGACTGAGTCTTGTTACATTTATACAAGGTGGCACAAAACTAAGCAGATGTCTAACCTAGACAGGCAGGATTTTATGTTATGTAAAGCATAAGCAGATTTCAAAGCAAAGCTACTATTAACCTCTACTTAATTTCTTCTAAAAGGATTGTTTTTTAAAGAATTTTAAGCAAGGGCAAAGTGAAAACTCTGCCTCAGAATAAGGCCTGTTAAGCAAAAGCTAGTGAGATGGCACACAGCTCAAGCACATCGCAATGCTTCCTTYATTCGTCTTTTTCATTTAGGTTGAATCCTTTAGCATCAGATGGTCCCACCTGCCCTATATAGAGGAGTCTCTGAAACAATGAATCCTTGATCCCAGGAGCCTCCACATTTACGTAAGAGTAATAATCATAACTATTCTAAGACGGCAGAGGGAGTAACTTCAGGGAAGATTAGCTCATGCTGTTGATCATGCTGTTGAGTTTAAGGCTTGTTTTGGAAAACATCTATTGAATATAAAGGAGCAGTTGTACTGCTCTATTCTTCCTTGCACATGGACTAGAAGCTTCTTACTCAGGATATCCAAGGGACCTGTGTGACAAACTACTGTCTGAAGGCTTTTGCTTACGGACACCGCTGTAATGAATCCCTCCATCATCCCTCCCTTTCTTGCTCAGTAGGACAAATCAGGTGCACACTCCTGCTCTTCCCAACCTCATTTCATCATCTGCCAACCTGAACAGGGTCAACTATGGATCTCAGACACAGGAACCAGGAGGACCTATCAAGCAATGCAGCACTCTATAACAGTAGGAATATTTCCTCTTGGTTACTGTAGTTTTAAGTATATGTATTAAAGTTATTTTCACATTGTTGTCTGATCCTCAATAACTGGGTACTGAACTGAGTGTCAAGTTCTTTCCCCTGTGCTCGGATCAATCGTGTCTTTCTTGAATCCTTCTGGAATCTTTCCTCAGATTTCTATATCCACAAGACTGGATCAAAATTCATAAATGCATAGGTGATGGAGTCCCAAGACCCTGCACTAGTACTTTGAATATTTCTAACCATCCTCTGGTTCATAATRAACTACAGGTAGGTACCTTAAAGCAGCTGTCCATGCAGCTGTCTGACCAAGGTTGGATTAGACAGCTTCAGGATGATGACTTGTTTCTCTATTTCTTTATAAATCTTCCATTAAAAAGCAAGTAGATTGGTGAACTGACTCTAGCACCTGTGCAAAATATTGACCTTAGTTGGTATGGACTTCAAAACAGATTTCTAACCCTCTCCGGAAGARGTCAGATGATCAAACATACTGTACAATTAAAAATACAAAAAGGGCAAATGCAAATACTGAAATTATCAAAATACCTTGTTCCAACTTCAATCATATATAAACATTCAAAATAATTGCAGTGAAATGCTTTCTGCTTATCAAATTAAAGTTCAAAAGCTTTTCTCCAAGCAATAACAGAATGTATCTAGTTATGTGAAACGCTTCCATTTTGTTGAATGGGAATTTTCTTAGGTTTGCTGGTTTGGAAATATTTAACTGTCTTGCCTAAACAATTTTGCCGTTGTCCTCCAAACAGTTGATTATTTTCAACATCTTCTGTTAATAACAGGTACTTAAACATAAACAAAGTACCACTGCACTGTCATTTCACAGGAGAGAAATTACCTTGCTGCATAGCATGCAACATATGTGGAAGAACATGATTTAACTTTTCCTCAACTGTTTCAGTGATTCTCGTCTCTCCAAAACACAGAGGAATAGAGCCAGTGCAAATACACAAACCAAAAACGCTATTCTGACAAAGAAGGTCAAGTTTAACTCCCAAACTGTGCTTTTTATGTGTTTAGTCCTMGTGCATCTCACATGAGTCAAACAGTCAGGCTTCTGACACCTCACTGAAGAAGATATCTTCTTGCCACCCACCTGCCCTGCAGGCTATACTGGGAAGAGAGGTTCATTTYAAGCTGCAATCTTCACAATTTCTGTCTGCATAGCTATATTTTAGTGGAACAATCATCAGCTTACTTATAGTTAGTTATGCCACTGATGTCTTGAGTTGTCACTTTGGAGRGAACTGTTTTATAGCTCTGTTAAAGCAATCTTGAGACATATGTACAGTGAGGCCACTTTCCAAGAAGAATTTTGTAGAGCTATTTCCCTTCAAAGCTATAGAGCCTGGATTTTTTATTGCACTGATCAGATAGTATATGATTAACCATTGTTTATAACATCATCTTAACTCCCAAGCCTCACATGTACCAGCAACAGCCTAAAATGTTTAAGTGTTTCTGCGTATAGAAACATCAGTGTTCTCAAGATCTGGACTTAAGTTTTAAGTCACAGGAGCACTTAACTCAATATGCTACTCTTAGTTTACAGACTAGGGGTTGTATCTCACACACACTAGGAGGATGGGATCTGCCCTTGACTGACAGCCACCAAGAAGCCTTGCCTGGCATCTGGTTGAGGGTCTGCTCGCTGGGACAGCGCTCTCTGCGTGGAGTCTGGTGGCCGCTTCCATATCGGAGCATCCTCGGGATGATGCTCAGGAAGGTGGGCAGACATGCAAGTGACCCCTTGTCCCCGGCAGTACCCAAACAGGCAGCCCATGGAATGCTGCAGTTACAGCAATGCTACCACGTGGCAAGCTGCAAACACCGACAAAGCGGGAGTCTTGAGTAATTCATTTCCATGACTCTCCTCCTGCTGCTTCTACTTCAAGACAGTGATCTTTCCAAAATGGTACCTGAGCTGGCTCTTAATCTAAGTAATAGAGAAAGGCAGATATGGGGAGGATTGTGACAACTGCCTCATCTCTGCTGTTTCCTGCATTGCCACCCTTTGGACAGCCCTAAGAGTCACACAGGGAGCGGCCTGCCCTTGTTCTCTGTGGACAGCACTGGTGGCTGGGTCCCTACCTGAGTGGCTCCTTCACCACGTAAGGGCAAGAAGAAAAACAAACAAAAAAACAGCCAGACCACTTCAGTTTAGCAAATGTAACTGCTAGAACTATGCCCTTCTACAGACAACTGTGTCCACTGGATCCCTATGCACTGCTTGTTTTATCTGTCTTTGAATAAATCCATCTGTCCGTATGCTCTAGTTATCAGAGAGAAGACTTAAAAATACACCTTACATGTAGGAAAAATATAAGACATCCTCACTGATAAACTGGGAAATGAGTGAATTCCCTGCTCTTCTGAACGATTCTTTTGCAGCGACAGCTCCCTCCTTCCCACACACGCAGGCTCTGGCGAAGGCAGGGGGCGGGGGGAGGCTGAGCCTTGCTATGTTCTCCTGRAGCTCCTCAGCCCTCGGCTACTCCCAGCCAAAGGAGAGAGGGAGCAAATTCCCAAAGCCTCTGCTGCTCCCACTCGGGAACCAGTGCTGTGACCAGGCTCTCGCATGCGTTGCTGAGATGCGAGTTCCCCGAGCCAAAGAGGAGGGTGCAGGCACTTGCCCCTCTTAATGGCATAAAACCAGGATGGGAGGGAAACCCCAAAGCTACCGAGACCGCTTGCAGTACTGGATCTCTGTTGGAAGTGGCAGGAGACAATGGCAATGACACCCAGCAGAACTGCAGTGGCTCCAGAGCACTGGCAGAAGACGCTGAGCATGGGCGAGSAATAAAAAGAGGAGATGCACAGAGCAGAGGTAACCCTGGTGCTGTTGGCACCATTTGCTGTACAGAGCTGAAAGGTTTCCAGCTGAAGCTGCTCTGCAGCTCTGGCTCTCTCCCTCCCCCTTGGCAAATGCATGCAGTTTTAAAGACTTTTATAGGTGCTAGATACTGCACTGGGGGCTCGAAAGGCTCTCTCCAGGGAAGGCTTAAGAGACTTTAGTGAATGGCAGATAGAATATGCTGGAGAAGGAGCTGTATAGTTTACTACAATTTCCCTTTCCTAAGCGCTATTGGACTTGCCAGGATAAAAACTGCCCAAAAGTCTAGGGCTGCTTCAGCCRTGGACTTGGGCCTGAAATGTTTGCAGGATAAATCACATCTAAAAAAAATCAGTTCTATCTCTAGAAAGGGATCTATAACCATAGATGTCGCATTCACAGAGACTGACAACAGTTGTGGCAGCTCCTCGCTATCATCTTCATCTAGTCCTTGAATATCATTGCAGAGGGGAAGAGGCACTTGCAGGCTTGCGACACAGAGCAGCTCAGAGCCTGCGTAGATTCTTACTGCCCTCTGCCGTAACATGCCCGGAAAACCTCTGAGAAGAGAGCAGTTCCAAGCAAGATTGAGTCTGAATGTCATATCTAGCAGGTACATTAGACTATCAAGACTGGTAAGTGGAACGAGGCAGCTTTAAAAAAGGCTTTGTTTTCTTGCTTCTTTTAACTCTTTAAGTGTCCTAAAAATCTGGTTTTTTTGCACATACACAGAAAATTGACTTTAAACTTATATTGTGGTTATGAGACTATTTTGCTTTAGAGCTTATGAGACTATTTTGCTTTAGAGCTTATGAGACTATTTTGCTTTAGAGCTTATGAGATGTTGACTCAGACTAACAAATTCCCTCCCAACCAAGTGCTTCAACTAAGTAGGCTGGAGTGGAGCGCCTGTCCCACTCCCCAAGCAGCACCGAGAACATATCAAACCGCTGAAGGATAGTAGTAGTTGTGTAGACAAAGCACTGACATGCAACTCATTTTATACATACATATRAAAAATACTGGCCTACAGACCTATAATCAAACTCCTTATCTTAAAAATTAGATTGTGATACCACTTAGGTTACAGGTGAAGAGGGCTGCTCTCTATAGAATGTTGACTCCTTTTTGCAGGTTCACCCCCAGACAGTAAATTCCTCTCTGCTCTCTTATTTCCAACAGTTTTTATATCTTCTAAAGCTTTGTGATTTAAGACTTTTATCCTAAAACTTGAGCAGCCTTTTCTTCCATTTTTTTCACAAGCTTCTTCCTTTATTTAAACACTAGCAAGACTAAGTTTATTGCAGTTTGCTAAGATACATTGTTCTCCTTTTTCTCACTTTCTACTACTGTTCATGCCTCCTCCTGAAATCAACCAGCCATCTCAGTTACAGGAGCATGGACATAACGTCAAAATTTTAGTTTGCAGATATTGCATATGTGAAAGTATATGTATTACACCCACACAGGGGCATGGATATATCAGATGACTGGYTCCCATTAAAAAAGGAGGAACACACAGCCAAATCATTTAAGCAGATTTGAAAGTCTTGTCYATGAAGAGTTTGAAATGTCCATGTTTACTCTTGCTTGCATTTTCATTCCAAAAATCTTTTCATTTTCCCTACCAGCAGTTGTATTTAAGGAAGTGGAGCTTTGGAGTCAAGGCTGCGACATGTGGCCCAGGGAATATTCATGCAAGGTATTATCCCATGTGTGCAGGTGTAGACTTACATATCTGCAACACCATTAGACTAATGGGATTCAGGGCCTTTCTGTTATCCCCCCGAGCTTTGGAACAGTTTCCTATAGAAGCTGCTATGCCTTCAGAGGGAAGGCTAACTACATCTCCCAAATGGCTCAAGTCCATGAGCCTTTTAGGGCTGCATTCAGTTTTCATGCAAGGCACAAACAGCAGCTCATCAGACCTATGGAAAACCTGAGAAGAGACTGCAGAGCAGAGCCTGCAGGTAGCTGCACAAAYGTTAGTGAGATCAATAACACACAATATATTGGAAAGGGCCAGAGTCTCTCGCCCGCAGGGCACAGGAGTCAGAAGCTTGACAAAACGTCCAAATCCTTTTTGACTTGGACTCTTTAACTAGTGGCACGCAGGACAGGAACTACTATGTCACTGTAGATACATTTCACTGATGTCTGAACCAAGTCTCTTGGGTGCATAAATAGTGCATAAGAACACCCATTCTTTTCCCAAGTGCAACCCTGTAGCTCCGCTGAAGTCAGATCGAAGAAAACAAAAACACAAACACACCAAAGAAAACACAAACACAAAACCAACATCCAGCACCCTGATCTTTCTCAAGGATGGAGATGGGGGGAATGTGTAACAAAACGCTGCTTTGCTAAGCCCAAAGGGACCACTAAGGTGTCTAAGAATGGATCAGACAGGTATAGGCTCAACTACTACCTGGAAAAGGTATCCCCATGCACGAGCAGGGGATAAAGATTAGAAATAGTTAAGATGAGATTAAGGCTGACATTAACATACTTTACTGTCACGTCTTCCTGTTTTGGAAGAGTGGCTGAACTTTTCCTTGAAGTTTGGTGTGTAAATAGTCCCCCTGATTGAAAGGGAACTACTGCTGGGCTTAAAATTAAGCACACTTAGGTGCTCCACCGAATGAGTCTTTAARAGGATTAGGAACTGCTAATCCATTRCGAAGTTTTTTACCTTATCTCCCTGGGGAACATCATCTAACAAATTGATTTGAAGGGGTAATGTATACTGCTGCTTTAAATCACTGTTCAATAATGTAAAACTAAAGTGAATAGGACACCAATCTGAACCCTAACATAAATAAGACCTATTGGCTTTAAGCAGCAGCACTTGAAGTACAGGTAGGTAACATGGCTTCAAATTAGAAAACACTTCTGGTTTCATTCTAATCTCCAGTTAATTGTCAAGTTTGCACAAAGCCTAACTTCTAACATCTATTCTACTTTCCATAAGAAAAAGGCACATATAACAGAACATTACAGATATTAAGTTATACATCCTCTCCCATTGGCAGGTTAGTCCGATTGAYTAAACATTCATCTTGAGATCTGGTTACTGCTGTTGACTGCAGACTCTGCAAAAGGAAAAGGCAACAGTATTTCTTTGCCAGCAAATTATCAAGTCCCCAGATAACGAGGCAAGAGGGTTGCAGGTCACTGTATGCACCATCGCCACATGCACCTGCTACTTGCCCCAGCACAGCTCTGTCGTGCCAGGGCTATTCCACATCACCCACCCAAACGCACCTGCACTTCCAAGGAATCCCCTCCTTCCAAGAGGAGGCAGAGAGCAGCTCTCCTGAGGCTGTCGCAAAGGATGTCACAGGATAACTGCAAGAGCTGCTGACAAAGGCTTGGGGGGAAGTCGCAGACAATTCACAACAGAACAGCACAAGTTGGGTGTCATCGCATTACACACCTGCCTTTCGGATGCACGTACTCATTAGTCCTGCACGACTTAAGACTGCATCTGTACTGGCAAACCAAAGAGGGCCAGGGGATGGGCTCAAGCACCAGCACACAACCACCCTCCTGTTAATTTTTAGGACACATCCTGACACAATCGTTCATCTGTCTCAAATAGTACTTCACCAGGCAATGTCCATGAGCATCCATTCTGTCTGGCTTTGGACAGATCTGGCAATAAACAAAAGCTAAAGCAAGGGCAGAGGATTTCTAGTATATGAATTTCATACTTCTTGCCACAGTCAGCCTAATGACAAAAAGACTGAGGCAGATGCTTGATTTGAACAGAACTAGTAGGGATATCTATTAGGGGAATTAACTATGTGGGGCAGTTTATTTCATGTGTATGTAGTAAGTGAGAAATGCTTCTCAAGCATGCCCTGCCTTCTCACTGAAACCAAGAGGAGCTGCAAATATAGGAAGACTCTAACCTTCTCACTGGGAAGTTCGTGTCTAGCTCGCCCACTTGCCTCAGTGAAATGCCCAGACAGAAAGTGAGCAGAGATGCAGCTGCAGAAGCTGGGATGCATCAGCATCCRTGGGGAAGCAGCAGCTCCAGAAGGAAGAGGCTGTTTCCAGGGTGCCCCCCTGGGTGCCCCATGGAACAGCCCCTGCCAGGGCTCCCCTACAGAGACCGCCCGGCATAAACCCGGGAGGGGACAGCGGCTTTACCACTGCCTGCCCTCCCTGGGGCCAACCATTCCTCCAGGGAAGGGAGATCAGATGCTTCAGAAATCCCTGCGAGTTCAAGCCAAAAGAAAGGAATCCAGAATCTTCCCTGTAGTTTTGCTCCAAATTTGTAACTGTAGCCCTTTTACTTTCTGCCTTTTTTTTTTTTTGGCCATGACCCATAAAAGGAGGAGTAGCTTAGCTGTAAATGACCTGACAGGCTTTACCCTGGGACACAGTAAAAGAGTTTGCAGCTTCAAGTCAAACTTATGTTTGACAAAAGGCTTATTTTCTCCAGKAGTGGATAAACCTTGAGCCCAAACATAAGGTTTCTGTGTGGTCTGAGAGGGAACCTTTGCCTGCCTGGGTTTGGACACCGCTTATCCAAGGTGGATTCTGGCCAGAAAGGTAACTCACCAGATGGGTCAACCTCAAATTGCAGCCACCACGGCTTTCACACCAGGGAATGTTTCACACTGAGAATGAGCATTTTTCAGTGCCCAGGGCACTTTGTGCAGCTTTTGCTTCTATTTAAGCTATTTTTAAAGGCTTTCTTCCATGCCACTTCAAAAGAACATTTTCTGAGTGCTAGGAATCAAGAAAAGTACAAGTTCACAAGTCACCTTTACTGCCATTCAGACTGACTCCTCATAACTTCAAGACTGACGTTCCTGTGGTTTCTAAAATGAATGCTGAACATGTATGTTCCCCTTTTTTAAAAGAAGGAATTACAGGAATCAACTTAAGCTCTTTGCTTTTGGAGTAATACTAGTTATCGTTAGTGAAACAGTGTATCAGAAGAGTGAATTGCTACAGAAATACTTTGGTTTGGGGATGCAGATGTATAGTGTGTATGGTATGTTAGTGAAAAGAGTATGATTCTGAAATCCGTGAGTACTTCATATAAATTATTACAGAAATGTCCAAAGGTAATTATTTTGGTCAGGCTGGCATGTGATATGGAGCCATCTCCTGTGAAAGATACCACTTGCYTAAAAATCAATACACCACGACGTTTTGTTGAAGAGTTAAATCTCAACCTAACAAACATGGGATATCAACACAGGGATCTTCAAGAACCTGCTCGTGTGCCCAAGCAGCAGCAATAGATGGTACATGGCTGCAACATCCTCATTTACAACAGCTTAAGGTTCTATTAAAAATGGTAGACATGCGACCCAAGGCATTGCCATTCCGAAGGATTCATCCCCCTTGACATCGGACCAGGATACGTGTCTGGACCTCAGCTATTCCCAAATCACTGTCCTGCAGCCGAACGCTACCCCACATCAGTAACGGGATGTGAACTGGCACAACCGAAGCATAAGCTGGCAACATCCTAAAATGTTTTGCAACTTTAGTTGTTTAAGTGCTAATTTCAGAGCATGTGCACTGAACTATCTATGCCTAGACCATGGCTCAAACCTCTCATCACTGCAGCATCTCTACAGCTTCCTCAGCACATCACCCTAGGAGAACAAAAAAGGTTTGACACAGATGCAGCTGCAAACAGCCTTGCTGCTTACTTTGTTTGCAGATGTTCTCATGCGAGTGACTATTCTTGTAAGACATTGAATTCTTGGAAACAGTAGATATTAATAGAAGAGGTCAAGCCTTCCCTCGTGGAGAAAGTGGAAAAACACCTGCTGCAGATGATATCTATTTTTGTTGTACATTCTACAGAACTCAACCGAATAATTCCTTTCAGGAAGCAACTTCTTTAAGCATAAACTTCTGTATGTTTTTTTTTCCTAAATTACTTCAGAACAAATTTGAGTGTGAAAAGGCATATCCATTTCATTCTCCATATGAAAGACCACTTTATGTCTACACATGTGGCCAGGAACACTATTCATCTCTAAGATYTATCTGTCCTTGAGGTTGTTTACACTGAGTTGTATTGTTTATAAAAATACTGTCATAAATAATCATAACCATCTCCAGCAGGAGAAAATATCCTCTAAAACAGGTAGCTTGTGTACCGGGAATATACTTGCAAAGAGCAATGTAGCCTGCAAACCTCACAGCAGGGTAAGTTACCTTCACATTGTTATTGCTGTTGGGCTGCTTCTGACAACCTCACTTTTTAATGAGCATGGGTGCCCAGTGGGAGTCAGAGTTGATGGATTCTCAAACTGGCTACCCAAATTCTCCACCATGTCTCCTGGCTCCATTTCTTTGCTTCCTGATACCTGTAACGAGYGGATATCGGCAGGAGCCACAAACCAATAAGCACGGAGGTAACGGCAGATTTTTAGGAAGGAGGAAGAGGATACATAAAGACAAAAAAACAAAGTCATAAGTGGGGAAGGAGCTACATGCACAACTTATTTCCCACCAGACCTACAAAGCTTAGCATTTCCAGAATGGAAATTCTAAAACTGGTTGAAGTCTCAGGCATAGACAATCTTCTTGCCAAAAAGCAAAGTCTTATTGAAGCAAGAGGTAAACGTCAGCTCTACAGCACACCACTTTTCTTTTTCCTTCAGGGAAAGGCAGAAAGACAATTGACTCTGAAGTGCTATTTCAAAGAGGAATCGAGTGGTTTCCAGTAGGAGCTATTTTCAGGCTTGGATGCCAATTTCAGCTGCACACATATCACTTCAAGCTTTTTTAATTCTCTGAAGTTCTTATCTCCCTTTGTTAACTGTACATAGCAATCTCTGCCACCTCCTACGACCTTGCCCAGATGCTTAGGTCCTTACATGGCAATAAGCTGCTAGTGTTAAATAAATATGCTGCTGTTCTAAAAAAAAAAAAAAAATCAACATATGCAGGGAAAGTACAAAAGGAGGTTTTCAAAAGTACAACAGCAAAAAGCATTTCAAGTTTCAGGACACATTCAACTCATGGACATGTTGCTTATGGACAACATGTTGACATCAGATCCTCCAAAGCTGCGAACAGCCAYTGGATATTAGCAAATAAGTACAATGGCAAGAAAACTGGTGATTTCCTCCCCATCCTTTGGGGAAAATGAAGTCAGATGCAAGTTCAACCTAATATAGCAGCAGTCACCTCAGCACAGCAAGGTCATCCTTTGCTAAGTGTTAGTAATAAAGCTGAGCAGGGATGGTGATTTTTTCTTGTCTCACAATGGTACTGCTACTTATTCCGCTGAATTCTGTGAACTGAAGACAACTCTTAAATAGAAAGAGGTTAATGTCTAGTAGCTACCAGAGAAAGATCAGTAGCCAACTAATCCAGGGCAATTGGAGTGCMGTATTAACCCTGCAGCAGGTAACTCCTGCTGCCACTAGGACACCGCTTTTGAAGGGCTGCTCTTTTCCTAAGCTACTTGTTCACAGCAGCATCAGTCCTGGGCCAAACACACACATGTGAACAAAGCAGCATCTCTGATATGGGAAAAGAGCCTATAAAAAGAGGAAGAAATAACTAGCATAAAACAGACCGAGCACGAACCACACTTTTGGAAGARTTCCAAGGAAAATGTTCTATCCTTTATTAGGCAATGCTGGCCACACTGCCTGCACTGCATACAAGACATTAACTACTATCATCAAGTAAGAAGCCAAGCCTGACTATGGGCCTGAGTCAGGACCTTTCACATTTTGGCCCTGTCCTCACACGCACTCCAAAAAGCTCCTTTGACATTTCTTATCTACAATACACATCTCAAAAAGACTGAGGCATGTATTGTATTAATATTTGTGGAACTTAAATCACTTCAGCATGAGAAAGGGCAGGRATACACTTGCAGCACATAAAGAGCAAACACTTCTCTATTCTGAGAGCACAAGMGCAGCTACTCTAGTGTTCTTCTAGCCTTCAAACAGAACCCTTAAAAATCAGATTTCCCTGGGGCAACGCTGTCAGTGGCTCRTAAGAAAAAAGCTTCATACATAAATTGCCTGCAAACCAGTCAGTTTTTGACTGATATCAACTATACAAAAATATTGCACTCAAAGTCTGCTTCCATAGATATGGGTGACTAAGCAAACACTGAAAAAATAACCTACTCTCATAAAAGTGGTTTTTTTTTTTTTTTTGTGGTACAGGATGCCACCTCATGGACATTTTCATAATTCAGATACTTCTAAACCAGCCAGTGACAGAACTTCTCTCAAGGAGACACAGAAATTCACCTGCATGCTGAAACATTTAAGTCTCATATGAGGATTTCTGTAGTCCAGTCGCAAAAATGAATGTGGGACAAACTCAGACCTGACAGGTTGATATATATGATAACCTGGGTCTTGCCTGTGTTACTGGCTCCAAGTTTGATTCCCAGAGGTGGCCACCATAGAACCTGGATACTGCCTTCCTTCCCAAGCAGTAACACACACAAACTGCTCCTTTGCCTTTCAGGCTGCTTCTGGACCTTGAGTCCATGTTCCCAAGCCCTAAGGACACAAGCTGTTATTTGCTTTTAACCACCTAGATATGCATTCAGCTCTTACAGACATATCTGAAGTCAACAGATACAGTTACTAGACTATTTTAGACCAATAATTCAACCAGGGAAGTGTAACAGCTACTTTTGTTAATAAACCAAAAGCCTTCTGCTTCTTCACAAAATTGATTCTCACTATGTAAATAACATTTAGTGGAGAAAAAAAAAAAGGATGAAATAGACATAAAAACTAGCCTAAACTCAAATCTCTAGCTATAACTCTTCTCAAGTAATCTATAAGCAAGTAAAGGCACTGATTTGCATTCTTTGTATTGTTATTTAGATAAGCACAGTGCACATTTGGATTTTAACTTTTTTTGCTTTACRATTTAATTACAGTAAGCCTGAAAAGTTACTGAAACTAATGTTTCTGGAGGCCAGTAAGAAAGTTGAATGAAATGAAGAAAGCATTCCTTGTGAACTCAAGGTATTGGACTTCACCACAGTCCAACGTAACACAAGTCACATTTCTAACGGAAAAGTTAAAAGTATARGGAGTTGCACAAGACAATCAGGTCAGGGTGGAGAGCACCCTCTGATATGTTGTCTCCTCTGATAKGTTTTCTCCAAAAGCTCCTTTGGCTTCAGTGCTAGCGTTGCCACTGGCACAGAGAAATCTGCAATTGCAACACACATCACCCAGCTCTGCTAGGTGACAATACGAGAGCACTGATAACCGAGCTCTGCTACCAGATGCTATGGCCACACTAGGCGATTTGACCATTACATTCATTACCAAGTAGCCAGTTATCAAGTGCAGTGCAAAAATTGAAGCAGTCCCAACCAACTGCTGAAAATCCTGCAGTGAATCTATGTGTTTCAGGGCAGTTTCTGGACTTAGAGTCTGGTTCCCAGGACCAAATAATCCTACCATGTTTGGGTTTGAAGAMGTCTGAATAGCTAGCCTTTGCTTTCTGGACTAAGAGTTTCTCAACAGGCCATATGAAGTGACAGGCTTATGTCTCACACATATGAGCAGCACACACTAAATACTGCCCAAGGAAGGGAAGTATGTGGGGAAAGAAAAAGGTCTCTCTGCTGCTCCTCTTTGGATGAGTGAGACTTGTGAAGAGCTTGGAAGGAACAACCAGCTAATCAGGCCCCATGGGACAGAATATTCTCCCTAAGAAAGTCTTCTTTTTCCTCCTCCTCCCACTTCCTCTACAGGGAGGAGAGCTTCTGCCTCAGGTATGCCTCTCCTTTCCAACCTGTGGCWAAAGGAACCCATCTATTCTGAGCTAACCCTGGCTGAAGCCCTCCCCTGTCAGAGTTATCACACCCTCCCAGCCACACACATGGCTCTCAGTCTGTACCCGCCAAGAGTCAGAGAGTTTGGGCAAACTCCCCAAATGCGAGTGGCCAAGGCACTGGAGTTAAGCTGGATTGGCTCAGCAAGTCTAAGAGAAATCTAAGAGAGATCTAATTTGTATACAGTGGTATGAGCTCTACAAACCAGCCAGTAAGCAGGGACAGATGGATTCACTTCAAAAGTGCTCCAARCTAACACTAACATGGATGCAGCTCTCCAAGCACAACTCATTGCAGGCCACCACTGGGACCTGGTTAGACCAAGTTATGAAGGAATTCTCCCAAATCCTCCCAAAAGGTTTACTAGTCTCTTTGAGGATATATACGCCTGTGACACCAAGCCATAGGTGGAGCAGAGAAAAAGACAAATTAATAGCAACACAAAATAGGCAGAATTTTGGACAACCCTATTCTGATGGCATCTCTAAATCCCTACTTTTAAGCCAAAATTATTATTTTTTTTTTCTCAGGGGAGTTATACTGATTCGTACCAGAGGTAAACACAGTGTGACCTCTGTCCAGTCACTGGAACCTTATGCAAAGAATTCTGCCTTACTTTAAATTTAGAGGCAAGAAAAGAAGATTCCAGACTCAGGAAGAAACTTAGAAACTGTCAGGAAAGACTAAGCCTGTGGCAGACAATGCTCTTGTGTAATTTTCATGGCAGCTCTGATTTTATTAAAACAAGTCCTTCAAAGACTCCATGAAGCTTGCCAAATTTAAGTGAATTTAATCTAAATTCTTCACTGAGATAAGCTTGGTTCCAGCAAAGCCTGTTCGGGGCTATTCCAAAGCCTGTCCTATGGATATCTCTGAGCACTGGACAAGAGAGAACATTTTCACACTAGGCAAGCTACAACAGAGCAAAGGGTCAGTTCTGCAGCAGTAACTTCTCATCCCTCGGCCCTCAACCACTAGATGGCGACGGCAGCCCAGGCCAATTCCACCAGGAAGGACATTCTCACCCCCCTTGCGTTAGGTTCTCTCCGTTAACCAAGTCTTTAAATTCTCACACACATGTGAACTAGACAAAACACGGGCAGAAAGTGACTGAGGCACCTTCTTACTCAAGCTGGTCGAGGCAAATAAAAGCCTTGATGGACGGAACGCCAGCTTGTTTTTGTACACATTAGGCAAGAGGCCTGTGTAGGCCAGATTTAAGTAAGGTGTTTCCTCTTACCTATTTCAGCAGACTTATACTCTTAAATAAGGCCTCTTGTAAGGCAAGCACTGCACTTCTGGTTTCCTTTGGAAATGTACGTGTGTGTTTGTAAAGCTCTCCAAAATCCCTCGATGGAAAGTATTAACTGCCTGGTTTTCATTCTAGTTTTAAATATTATCTATTAAGACATAGTTCTCACTACATGCTCCCCGTCAACATTCCAAGAAAGTCATACAGTCTGTTTCTACAGAAGCTGCAAGAAAACTCAGGAATGGCAACCTTAAGAGTGTAAGCATAAAATATTCTCAAATAGTTAATGGAGAATTATGGATTTCTATATTCTTAAAGAATACATATACTCAACCTCTATAAGAGAGGGGAAAAAATCAGCAACTTAATTTTTTTTTTTTCTCTTTTGGTAAACATTTTAACTTACATTGACTATCTGTAAGAGACTGGAAAAACTGCAGTCCTATCTGTTCATTTTACTTCCTATTTGTCAGTAACTTGAATTAAAAATACTGAAACTTAACATCTGGGCATGACGAACATTTGTCAACAGGATTTTCATGTGGTGCTCATTTCACAAGCTCTGCCTGGGAGTGCCACGCTTTTCTACTCTAAACCAAAACTTGCATCTGTGCCTGGAACTACCAACTTGCTTTTGCAACTCTTAGCAGCTGGATCCAGTTAGCACCTATTTTCTGACATGACTGCTCCTACAGTTTGAGTTTGCAGTAAACTAAGCAAAAAACTCAGGCTGCAGCTGGTTAAGGCAGCAAGAACCCAGGAAAGGGGCCATGCTAAGCCCCATGTAGTACATATATGTTATTCTAAGCTCCACCTATTTGGACTATTTTGGACAGCTACAAGAGGAGTTTTCCTTGAAAGACACTAGTTATATAATAATAAGGGCTTGACAAACAAATATTTTTAATCTTTCTTTTTGTCTGTTTAATTCTCAGATTGTAGGACATAAGGGTACACAGATCAATCTGAGTTCAGACAGGACACAAAACAGAATGAAACTTTGTCCTTCCTATTAAGTATTAATGTATTAAGTATTTTAACAATTTTAACATGGTGGATTAAGATATAAAACAGGCACAAAGGGGGCCTGGTTAGTTCAGCAGCTTCAGAGATCTGTGAGGAAGTTGCTCAGACACTACCAGTTTCAGAAGTCTACTCAAAACAAGCATCTGTCAGACCCATAATAGCAATCAGTACAAAAAAACCATGTCTTATCTTGATAACAGATTTATCTACTGTCCCAACACCAACTTACTGTCACTTGGCTTTCCAGTGCTCAGTCCAAGAGGGTTTGAGGTTCCTTCAGCCTGGATCATCTGACAGAAGCAACGAGAAGAATGCTGGGTTATATGCCCATGAGTTGTACGCAGTCACCTGGTTAGATGCTGTGTTATCAAAACCTTGGCCAACCTTCAGAACAAAGCAAAATCACTGTGTGATCCAGGAGAAAAATGTGTTCAACCCCACTATGGGATTGCTTGAAAAGTGTTTCTCTTAGCAGAATCAAACAGATCACTCCAAAAAAAACCCAACCAAACAAAAAAACCCACTATCTGTGGCCATGCCGAAACAGTTCYGAGTCCAACACTGACTCACTGAGCCATTTTTTAACTGCTAAGCACAACTACATGTTCTGGAGACCGTTCTTACGGCAAAGAATCCTCCACAATCCTCCAGACAAAGAACTGGAACTAAAGTATAAACCAGAACATGAGTTTCATCTTGAACCTGTTTTGTATAAAAAGACCAGGTTGCTCTCTGCAGTATTGTATTAACCCACACAATTCAGATACTTAGACATTTGACTAGTGCTGTAGTTATCTCTGCTCCAACATAAGGCAGTACTCTTGCCCTTGCCTTTATTCCAATCTGTTTGAAGCCAAGTAGCCACAATAATCCTCATGCACACTACAAAGCAGACAAGCCAAGTTAGAACTCAAGTAAGTTAAAACTAAGTATTAYGTTGACAGTATCAATTTGCCTTTGCTCTTTACTGGCTGTAATGCCACCTGCCAGGCCTGCACAGGTGGGTTAGTCTCCCACGAACCTGACAGYAGGGAAGTTTCCAGACACAACAAGAATGGATACTACACTGGCAGCTCATCAGTAAGRAAAGACACATTAATTTAATGGTCTGCAGCTATTATCTGTGTAGGCCTCTAAGAGTGTCCTGTTAACCTCTGAGCTTTACACCAAATAGCAAGCACAGGGTACGCACGTTTGTCATACGTTCTGCAAGTTCCACCTATCTAAAGCTGAGCTTTTCTCAAGTCACTTTCAGATTAACCATGTTGGATAGCAATAAACACGTCATTTACACATCTCCACAGCTACAGAGCTGAAAAATGTGTTTGTCAACCCCAAATCCACCACCTACAATTCCAGTAATTTGACAACTTCCACARTGGCAGCAATATCCTTTTTGACTTATCTAGATCCTCTGATGCTCTAGAAACAGGGCACCGACAGGGACTTCCTCACATAAGAGACAGCAGCCTGCTGCTCCTCCACTGTTTCCAGCATCCATAAGGCTGGCACACAACAGAGGATTCCAGACCCCAGGAACTGTTGATGCCAATGACTAAGGCGAGCAGGACTGCCATCTTCAAACAACCTCAAAATAGGGATGCAGCACATTAACAAGGAAAGCAATTCAGTARGTCTGAAGAATTTCCATCCGCGATGGAGCAAAACACAGGCATATGATGAGCCATGTTTTAGGTTTCTATTAGCTTCTCTTGATAGAAAATGCAGTCTTTGTAGAAGGATCCTCAGACTGACATCTTGAAATGCATTTGTAGTTAATCTCAGTAAGCTAAAAGCAAAGAGACTGAGATTTTAATGATCATGAAATACTYCTATATGTTTAGACTCAGCAAACTTATGTTCAACTCACTAGTATGCAAGTCCTTTTAGTGTCTTCAATGATCTTCTACAGATTTTTCTGGAAATATATAAAATTTATATAAAACAAGTCTATCTAAAAAGATGTGTTCAAGTTGTGAGAGCAGTGTATTAACCACAAATGCACACTGCAGAAATGCTTCTGTCCCTTCAAAACAGCCAACAATTACAAATATTTTATGCTTAGAAACACATCTCACCACTACGAAGCACAAAAACCATCCTCTCCCCCAGCAAAACACAAGAATCTCTAATCAATGCTCAGTCAACACAAATGATACCAAAGCAGTGGCATGGTACATTTCATTAAAGGTCAAGATCCATTACTTCTAAAAGTACTACTAAAGATGGAAAGGCCTTTATGTGCCTTTCTATATTTTTTAAAAATTCCTAAAGAATTGGGAGTATTTGATATTTGCCATTCATTTCCAGTACACAATATTTCCCCTAGTACAGAATCATGCGAGGTGTTAGCTAGTCCCAACCCTCCAGAAGCCCAGATATCAAATCGGGTCCCTTACAAGTGACTGCTACCATTCAAGTAAATAGCACTTCCCCAGGATACCAGCAAAGCTGTATTTCTAGTGTAACGGAATTAGTTAAGAATCCCCTCTTGCTTCTGGACATGTAAGAAAGCCCAAAGACTTGACCTGCCTTTTGAAGGAGCATCAGTAGCTCAGTGAGCCTGTGAGCTGCTCACGTAACAGTTCTATGCCCAGACAGTCCAGGCTACAGAAGGCTTTGCTTCAGCAACTAAGTAAAAAACCATCAGTGGTACCGGGCAGCTGGATGAATATATCCATGTCTGATAGGAGAGGTTGACACTCGGCAAGAACAGCATTTTCAGAACTTGTACAACTAYATCTCAAAGAAAAGCAGTGACTTAGAACCGGAGTTTACTTCATTAGTGCTTASTAAATGCACACTTCATCCATTACCTTGTCAAAAAATAAACTTATTTTCACCTACACAACTGCCATCAATTTCATGACTAAATACCTTTGAGCAATAGCAAAAGAAACCTATTTCTGTTTTGTACTATATATTAAACCCTGGTGCTTTCCTCTGAAGTGTAAATCAAGTTCTTTTTCAAAACCATACATACAACAATAAAAAAGTCAACAGCAGATACATATTCTACACAAGCCTTTTGGTAAACAAGAACTCCACACWTGAGCAACAAAATGTTAAAATAACCAGTCAGACTTCAAATGAATTAGACAACTTTTACTAAATGAAAAAACTACATTTAAAATATGCGTTTAAAACAAAATGGAATTAGAAAAGAGACTTAAATCCATTTTAAAGAACTTGTTCACTGTGTCAGAAATCAATATATCTCTCGCGTTATATAATGTGCCAGTTCATAAAATGTAAGTTACTAGAATCCTCAATTTTACATTTCCAAAGACAATATTGAAGTCAAGAGTTTTACATCTACTGATGCACATTTAGAATGGTATAAATCTGAAGCCTTCCCCCAAAGAATCTTACAAATTTGACAGTATTCAATAAAAGCTTTTATAGTTATATTTAGTAAGTATTGCATCCTAACGCATCACCAATCTGTGCCTTTCATTTATCCTACCACAAACCTTTTCTCCAGACCTTGCCATTTGTCAATGTTAACCCTTTGAACAAAGGGGAGAACTGGAAAGAAATACTGCATAACTCTTGATCATGTACAGAAATTATTGCTACTATAGTACACTACAAAGCAGAAGTCTATACAATAGTATACGAAATTTGATCATGAAAACCCAAGGAATATAAGTCTTTAGTGACGTAAGCCTTACGATCATGTGGGACATTCACATAGCAACATCAGCTCACCACTTGTCAGTTAACTTACTGTTCACTGATGAACACCCCTTTAAATACACCCTCTTACAAGAAGAATGCCGGCTTCCAGAGGCTTATCAAATAAGGATCTTCATGGCTGGTGGACTATGCAAGATGCATCTTGACGCAGGTAGGGAGTTACCTGGAAGCTAAGCATGCCAAAGGTGTCTCATGCTAATAAAACCTAAAGCCAAGGTACCACATAATCAAGTTACCAACTAAGAGGCAATACCATTTTTGTCGTAACTCAGTTAAATGAAGTGCCATAGCACAGTGTAATGTCGATAATTTAAAACAGTGTAGTGCACAAATTCATTCTGTGGCAGTTTTAATTAAAACATCAAGATAGGTTTTTCTGTCTCGACTTCTTGGCTGTCAAGCTGGCCAGTCTAGGCATTTTGAACTTAGTTTGCCTTGGAATCAATACCATACTACGAATTTTGTATCACAATGGGGCACACATTTGGGCAGCAATATTATGAACGGGGGCAAGGGGAAGGATAAGAGATAACTGGCTGTTCTAAAAAGCCCCTTCCTTGTTTCAATTCCAAAAAGAGCGCCAGGGAATATGACTAAATACCATATTCGCATCATTCTAGCTACAAAAAAGTAAAAGCAATCAAGCAACAATAAGACCACATTACACAAATGGAACATCATGCTCTCATCTGGTTTAACTATTACATCAAGTTTTAACTGGGATGTTGGTCAACTTTAAAAACCGTGGTAAGTGTGAATATGTAGTCGCAATAGTTTTTTTTTTTTTTTTTTTTAGACTTTTTACTTTATGCTGGATATTAGAACTTGGAGCTATACTTGTTACAATACAGTGTCGCACATCTTCCTACTAGAAAAAAATTAATAAAGATCCTTTACCCATCTCTTTAAGTTAAACGTGTGACATCATAAAGGGTGTCAAATGGCTGGATGGTTTTACAGTGCACACTTATTATATACTGGAATATGGAGTTTTGTCCTCGACAGATCTGATGGTGTTTCTACGTTATTCCTTTCTTCACCTCTTCTTCGGTGGATTAGCTGTGCGAGGTGGAGTGACTGGGCGCCCAGAATTCAGTCCACCATACTGGTACTTGGCTTTCTTTTCAGATGGTTTCAGTATCTTAGGGAAAATAAAGAAGTTCTTTTGAGTCAGTGACAGCTGAGAATATGTCAGATACTGTTAAGCCAACATGAAGTCTCATTCAGCAGAAAAAGAGGGGAGAAGAGGAGTACACAACCATTCTACAGATTTCTTAATCTGCCTGCTGCACATGGAGTGATAAGGCAACAGGTTATGCTACTTCTAAACCCTTCCGATTATGCTGCTATATGTTAGGGGGTGGAAATGGGAAGAAAGGGGTGAAAGCATCATGTCCAAGGTGAAGGAGGGAATGAAATCTGAGCAGAGGAACTTAAGTAGAAGGATGCCCTTAGACTGAATAATCACAAATTCTGACCACTAGGTAGAACTACAAGAAAGATTTTTGATTAAAAAGTTTGAATTAATGATTTGAATAGAGAGAATAGCTTAGTACTCAGGAGCTTGGAAAATGGCAAAAAACACAGGGTTCTCTGCAGAACAGCTGGTTGGCAGTCATATTAAACTCTCAGACACCAGTCTGCTGTACAGCATTTTCTGTAGCTCAAGTATTTTAACCCCAAGACTGGCCACAAGCACATCGAGTAAACTAAACCAGTTCACGTATTCTTTAGCTTTGTGCACATTTAACAAACAAATACATCATACCTGAAAGGAACACATCAGCGTTTCATCCACACTCATCATGCCCCCAGCATTGTCAAACTCTCCACAATAATTTGGGGCTGAGAATAGGGTGACCAACTGTCGTTTAGCAAAGAATTCATATCCATCTTCAACCACCTGTCAACACCAGAGAAATCAGTAGGACTCGAGCAACAAAAAGATCGATTTTGTCAAAAAGGACAGTCCTAGAGCAAATAGGGCTTATATTAAAGGGATGACAAGGACGCATTAAAAAGGTATTTAATGTTTTGACTTGCAGAAAAGAGTGGCTCAGCCATTTTGTCTATCTGGATGCTGAATGCCAAATTAAACAGCTTAATCCGTGACATTTCTAATGTTAAAGATGCATCAGTTCGACAGTTCAACTCTTTCACACTAAATCTAATTACATACTGCTAATCTGACTATTCCCAGCATTTCMCGGCCTGTATAGAAAATTCAGGTAAGTCTGAAGTATTATCCAGACATTGTGTGTTGGCAGCTACCTGCTTTAGCACAACTAACAATTTTCACTTGCAGTTTGGTGCTAATCAGCCCATCCTATGAAGGGTAAGAACTTCCCCCCTCCAATTCTGATGCTCTACAAGCAAAGTGATTGTACCACAATTTCTAAGAACAGTTTAGCTCCTAAACTAGTGAGTGTGGAAGGATGTGCCAGTTCACAATAAGTCTCCTTCCCCTCATATTATAATATAGCAAAAGCAGTGTACAACTGCTGTGTACAACTGCTTGAATCTAGTGACTACGTTATCTAGAAGATGTCAACTTCTCTTATAAAGGAGTAAGGTGATTGCATGAATACTGGTAGCWGTTTAGAAAGCTTAACATCCATTCCACACATTGACTAACACTGTCTAATATTCAAGGCAGTAAGAGGCAAGGTGAAAAGTTGAAGATTCTGAAAAAGCGCCCAGGCCAAACAATAACACATGAGAAAACATTTTTGTTTCACAGCAACCCAGAGCTTCAARAACTGCCTACATAATGAAATGCTGTACAGGAAATTGAAACCTTATGTTCACCTAGCTAGGAGACCTGCTTAAAACTTCATAAAAACTTTAAATACACATTTTTGTTTGCCTAGATTCTGTTCACGCCAGAGGTAATCTTTTCTGCACATTTCAGTAAGTCAAACAAGTCTGTGCCAGATACTCTAGGTAATTGAACCAAATGTAGAAATAGGAAAAGATTTTTTTGCACCRACTTGTTTGTAAAAACATTTTAAAAGCATCCAATATTTGCAGGAAGGCAAGCACAGAATTTAAGTCAAAACCATCAAATATTGAAACAGGACTCTGAAACCTCAGTTTAAATCTTGACTTTAAGTTATCATGTCACAATCTTGATATTTCACTCCTATTTTTCACATATACGGTAGTCTAACAAAGTAAAAGGGGTATATATTAAAGAAGGAAAAAAAAAGTAGGTCAGATGGTAATCTAGTGTTAATATTTTACTTCACTGATATTAAGTAATTCAATAAGTGTCAACAGAAAGAAATCACACTACGACAAGGCTTTGGAGTCCCTTTACAAATAGTTTTTTTTTTTTCCTTAAGCAAAACATAAATACTAAATGTATCATGAGCAATACCAATGAAAAGGTAGAAAGCCTAGAAACAGGGGTTTTGGGAAGCAACAGCAGTAATTCACACCTGGTGAGCTCGACAGATCAAATCAAGATCATGGCGATTCAGAAATTTGCTGACCACATCAGCACCGAAAGTGAAGGAGACGCCACGATCATTTTCACCCCAACCTTGCACATCTTTGTCTGGGTCCGACCACAGCAGGTCACACAGCAAACCTTGAAAAAATACAAGATGCTACTCTTAGAAAGTGTCATCCTATAACAGAGTTATCAAAGATCCCTATATAATTACCAGACCAGCTCTCCTTTAGCAAATGAGCCTTGGCACCAAGTTGAGCAATATTTCAACTATGACTCAGATAAGGTGCAGTCTGCATCAGCCTAGAGAACACAGGAATATTTCCTCACAAGTGATAACATCTTATGAAAGAAATCAGAGACAAGCATGACATCTTGAAGTGATACTTGGAATGCTTAGTCTATGCACAACTATCAGTTGAGTTTAAAAACCTGCTTTATGAACTTTAACAAAAATTGACAAACATATTCCATTTATGCAAGCAAAATGAAATGATGTCACATAAAATTTCAAATATGTCATGTCCACCACCGCAATGGTGGTTCAGGTTGACCTTYAGTGTATCAAAACAGTTGATACCAGCTAATACATAAGAGGAAGTTACAATTTCCTGAAGAGCAAATAGAAATGCTCACCAAAACAAAAATCCACGCCTTGGCTTCACATAATGTAAATATTAAAAAGTTACTAGAAGTAGTTTATGTTAGAATACAAAGCTGGACTTGAKCAAATGGCTTCCAAAGTCCATAAAAATACAACAAAATAAAAGAACTTTTAAATTTGCGATTAAAGTTGCAACAGTTTCTCTGCCATACAACATCATGCCTGAAGAAAACAGCACAGCAATCTGCTTGTAACAAGTAAGTTCTTTGATAGTGTAAGAGGTTTAGATTTACCTAACCAAGGCCAGGAAAAGAATGAGCTGCTTCAAGGCACGTTTGAATGATCCATATTGACAAGCAAGAAYATAGGCAACAAACTCAGATAACTGAGTCTGAGGTACAAGACCAAAGCCCCRAGCAGAAGCGAGGGGGAGAAACAGGGAACATCTCATTGCCAACAGAGAACGCTTAAGTAAAGGCTTAATTGCCTTGACACAAATGGCATCTGTTTCTTGCTCATCTTTAAGGACCATTTAGAGTAAATTCCATGCTATTCACCTGTGTCTGGAACATCTGTGGGTCTCATAATTCTCCGGATCTGCTCCATGGATTGGAGATCTGGAGACAGTCCTATAAATACAAGGAAAGAAGCAACTTATCTCCATACTTTACTTGTAAAAAGGGCTCCAGTGAATACACAATTAGAATTTAAAAGTAATACAGCATTCATTGCTCCTACTAGAATGTAAACAAATGGGAATTAAATGTTCCTGAACACAAAGGGATACAATACCAAGCAAAACCACTAAGGCTCTTTTTCATACTATCTTTTAGCCACATGGTTGTCTGTTCTTAAAATATTATGAAAATATAACTTAAAATATGGCCTTTTTTTAATCTTTAGTTCCTARAAAATTAGCTGACTGCACAGGAAAAAAAGCCACCAACTCAAACACCACATGTTAACATAGTCTGAGATTTATGACTGCAAGCACAAGTCGCATTGTTGCATTTCAATGTGTGCTGCATTCCACTTGTGCTGCAGCAAATGTTTTGATTTAAAATTCAACTTGGCACTTGCAGTAGATCTGGAGTACAAAGATGGTCCACTACCATGACTCAGCTCACTAAGCAGCATAGTTTGATTACTCAAATACAACTTTATCTGARATAGCTTTATGCAGAGTTTTTCCCATAGTAACATAGATTTAAAACCAAACTGTCAGAGGCTTAGAACAATTCAGACATATTCCAGAACATCTTTTACTTAAGGTATTTGGACATGAAGAGTCTACTAGTGACTCCAGCATCTTTATACAACCTTAACTAAAGGTCACTAGCACACTATCAAATACAAAATTAGGTTATCTTCGCCCACATCATTTAAGAAGGCAGCGAATTTAAAAAGAGAACTCCAAGTACTARGCTGTATTAGAGAGCACACTCCACATTAGCAAATCATATTTAAGTTATTCAGTCCAGAAATTTAAACATGACAATCAAACCTGCCTCTGGAAAGGAGTCACTGTAGAATTTTTTAATCTAACATCCTAGTTTGGACAGTGACAAAGTATGTGCTCTTTATCACATGCATCAGAGGCACTGTTCCTAAGATCTTCAAGTATTAAAAAACAGTCTGAAACCTTAAAGAGGTCTTTGTTATAAAAACCGTGTATTCTGATCAGTCTGCTAAACCCAATCTCATCACCTTGAGTTAAGGTTGYAAAGTATGGTAGAGATTAGATATTTAATGTAGTATTCACTATTAAAACATCAGATACCGTATCAGGGGGGTTTTGGTTCAACTCATTAATAGTATATATGCCAGTATTATTAGTAATCAGCTTGAACTTTGACCAACCTATCACTTATTCTTCCTCAAACCTGCCCCACTTGCAGGTGGATCACATGCATGCTCCTGGATCCTGCTCCASTGCTGGAGTAGGATCTTCCACCACAGCTGGAGATAGAGGAATGGGCAACCCCAACACCACAAATTGTGACCTCCTCAGACAACAGCTCACAGCACTTCAGTTACATCCAGAACATGAAGAAAAGCACACTACTGCAAACACACACATCTCTGTCTTATAGCAGGATTTGTAACTGCTGTTTCCTACTACTACATATCCTGCTATCCTATTTTCACAGCTTTAAAAATACTAACCCCTTCACGAAAGTTACCTGCCATGTTTGTAGACCTATCTTTCTGTATCTTCAAAGCCCCTCTTCCCCAAGAAGAGGGGAAGCGAGCTGTCCTTACTACTGTAAGGCTCAAATTCAGGCCCTACATCTAAACCACACTCTGGTCAGACAGAATTGGTAAAAATAGGAATGACATATATTAATGTCAGAAGCTCCTCAGGTCTCTTTAGACACTCCACAGGAATATCAAGCAGACACTTCCCCTCCACACAAGATCCCAGCATACTTTTCACGTCAGTAATGTCACAAAAAAGAATCCAAGCACTTGCAATTGCTACATTTATCTAGTATTCTACTAAATTAACCTGACTCATCTCAGAACTTAAATTTACAGTGAGCAGACCAATGTGTTTCATCAACATGACACAACACAAGCTAAATTTGCAAAAATATGACAGTAATCACAGCAAGTTGTAAGGATCAGAGGTACAGTGTGCTGTCATGGATAAAAGGAAAGATGCCTTGATCTCAAAGAAACTTCATTGTAGAAAATACAAAATAAAGCAAAAAGAAGTCAGAAATGGTTATAGAACAAATTGCATGATGCAAGATGAAGGGCAGAATCAGAAATAAGCTGAAAAGACAGCCTCAAAAAAAGGCCAAAATACTGAACTATGCATTAAAACAGGAAAAAGACCTGGCAGGGAGATGAGAGCACGAAGAGTACAGTGACAGATCCTTTCAACAGCTTCAACAATAGAGACGGAATAGGCAACAGAGGCTTGACTTGACTTCGGGGGATAAAAAACATCCCAGAAAAAAAATGAAGCAGAATTTTAGCTGCTGCAGGTACTCTAATGGGGTAGGTTAGGTGCCTTTTGTTTACTTTGTTACGTGGTTTTGCAAAGTTTTATTATATATCCCAGAGGACAATATTTTTAAGATAAACTATGCAAAAATGCGCAACACAGTAAAAAGGCACCTACCTTATTTCTCTAAGCTGGCTTGAACCTCCAGCAGAGCTGTACGGTTTGTGTTGCTGCCTCAGTGCTTACTACCGTAGTAACACCATGAAAAACACACTGTAGTCCGTGACTCCAGGGAGTCTGGAATGCAGTTTGGATAGTGTTGGAGATCACAGGGAAAAAAGGGTAAAGCTTATCTAGTGTGCTGAACATCCAGTTTTCATTTCCCATGAAGAGTGCAGAGCACATTCTGTGAACTTTCCAGTTTATTTCACTGTTGCAAGTCAGTTTYAGCAATAGCATTTACAGCTGAAAGCTTTGCAACTTTCAGGGACAAATAACATTCCATAMGGAATTAAGTTCTACTTTTCATGTAGTGACCCTTAAAGCATATTATGAATAAAAAAGTTTTCAAACCTTAATAAAGGRGAGGAATTAACCTCTCATTACATCTGTGCCTTCTAGGCTTCTTGCTGCTACCTCAGGTTTTAAGTCCACACGCGCAGGGAACTGGCTTTGTTTCAAATCACAGTAATCTACTCACTCCCCCTATAAAACATCTTTGATGCTTTGACTCTCACCTCCTAATGTTTGTTTGCTGAWACAACCCAATATTTTATCATTCATCCTCTATTTTCTTTGGAAAACAAGGGGCTGTATGAAGAAGTAAAAGAATAGTTCCATTAAGCCAACTTTAGGAGAAACAAAAACTCATATTRTTTCAGCCAGTGATAATTTTTGTATCCTTATGGAAAAGCTTTCTTATTTTACATTCTTAGAATTCTGAAATCTAGCTTTTATGGCAGGTACCAGAACTAAAGACACCCACATAGACCGAATGAGCTCAAGGGATACCCTGTGAGAAAACAAGCATTTCCCCATGATGCCAATGCTGCTTAGACTGGCGCCGACTCAACTATTTGTCACTGCAGTCATGTTGACAAGAGAGAGACTTCAGAGGCTGCTACCAGCCTTGTGCATCGGCTACATTAGTAAGCACTGAAGGTAGAAGCTCTCAATACAAGATGCAAAAGTCAGAAAGAGTTTTACTGCATAGGCAGAGATTGTTTAAAAATGCTCGAAAACAGCCAAGACAAAATGAGAGCCATCAATACTGCCACTGGGCAAAAATCAACTCCAAATGGAGCTGTTGAGACCAGGAAGAGCGCTCGTTTCCACAGACCTCCAAGCATCTCTTAGAGCCAATGCAGAGATACCCGATGCAACACCTCAGGGTAGCTCAGCGTGAGGCAACAGGCTACTTCAGAATGGGAATAGCTGCAAAGGCAGCTGCAACTACTGCAGCTGCAGAAACAGGATGGCTGTGACTTCTACTATAAAAGAAATTTGCAATTCATATGACAGGGCTCTGCAAGGTCCTGAAGAGCCTGTGAGCATCACTACCTGGAAAAGCACAGGTAGTCCCTTCTACAAAGGAAGGCTCCTGAGTAACTTCCATTATGTAGAAGAGTCACAAAAAGCTCTGGCAGATCTAAACATCTCTGTCACCCCAAGAGCAGTGCAGCACAGGTTGACCAGAGACTGCAGACCTCCATCTGTGAAGGTCATCCAGAGTCAGACACACTCAGCCACAGCAGAGCTGATCTAATGTTAACAACCTGTTCTGTCCAGCAGGAAGCCAGGTGGCCTCAGACATACCTATCATCAGCTTCTTACAAAAACCACTAAGGGGCCAAGCCTACAACCTTTGCCAAGCAGTCCCAAATCTATTCTTTGACTTSACTGCCAGGAATCCTAACATTACCTAGGATGGCACTGGTGGATATAGGCTGGACCTGCATTGAATGACAACTCTAGCATTCAACATCCTTAGAAAGGGATATAGAAAAGGAAATATGTATAGATGCATATGCTCTTCTGGCATAGAGGGCATATATATCACAGGGCACCTGCCTGCTTCTACATGCATAAGRAAGTTCAAGGCATAACAGTGACCTTTATAGATATCTGGATAAATATCTCCTGCTAAATATCAGCTATGTATGCTCACACTGCATTGGATATAATATTAACTCCCAGAGTAACTCAGATACAGCCTTTAAGAGCACTTATCAAGCTTACCTCCATGGCAGCAGAAGATCTTCTCATCTACAATGGCTGCAATAGGCAGACAGTTAAAACAGTCCGTGAAGGTCTTCCAGAGCTTAATATTAAATCTCCGCTTGCCTAGGAGAATAGTTTGACATTAGGTACAAAAACAAGTTGTAATTTTTTTTTTTTTTAAATAATCCACCCACAGCACAGATCACATTCAGATCAAGCTTTATTTCTCTGAAATGCACTCAGGTTTCTATCTTCTGTGACATGATTTCAAGGACAATTAAAGTACAAACAGCAATACTTTAGAGCGACTTTAACCTGATTTTGAGGTGTTTTTAGAATGTTTCAAAAGTGAGTCCACAGAACACTTAAATCCTTGCAGCATAGGAGTCATGTCCAGAAATGCTTTGAAAACACATTATTGCATTACTAAGCCAAAGTAATTCCAAACAAGTAAGTTTTGCTTACATTCATCATAGAATCCATAGATCCGATTGATGCTAGCACATTCATGATTCCCTCTTAAGAGAAAGAAGTTTTCTGGGTACTTGATTTTATATGCCAGTAGTAGGCAAATTGTTTCCAGAGACTGTTTGCCTCTGTCCACATAATCTCCAAGGAAAAGGTAATTAGCTTCTGGTGGGAATCCTCCATATTCAAATAATCGAAGTAAGTCTGTATATTGACCATGAATGTCACCTGAGTAAAGAAAGTGGTTACCAAGGATTAGTGTAACAAACCAAAACATTAATCTACTTTTCATTACTTGGCATTTTAAGAAAAGTGTTAACATTTCCTTTAAAAACAGATGGACAACAGGCATCTAATRGGTGACAGTCACATTAGCAATTCAAAACTGAAGCACACTTCACTAAAAGGAAATAACTTAATCTTTGCAGAACTGCTATGTCAGTTATGAAAACACTCTGAACACTAAAAGCTACAGAAGTTCCAACTGAGCTGAAGCTTTCTAAAAAAGTCCTAACTGTTCAGATTAAAACAAGAGTAGAGAGACAATCTGTAACTGAGCAATTACATGGCCAGGAAACCAATGTATTATAATAAAAAGTTAAGACACACTACTTACTGCAAAGCAGATCAGTAAGGAACTCAGACAGAGCAGCTGAACATTGTGCTGGCTGGGAATGCTTACTTGAAAGGTCAGCTGCTTGTCCTCCCGTAACATTGCAGCACTATGATTTCCATCCCCCCTACATTTAGGATAACTCCTCCTTGGAAGTAATTATTTATACAAACACAGTACAGAGACTAGAAGGTTAGTGTTTCCTTACAAGTTATTCAATCCTGCAAGCAGATCTTAGGAAAAATAGCTGCTATTCATATTACTCCATGTGAATTTCGCAATGCTTCCCGAGCAGATTCACCTGCTACCACTCATCACACTGCCATCTTTCAAACTAAGCAGGCTTTCCATTAAAAAGAGCTCTGGGTAGCAACTATGACAGCAGAGCAAATCATACAAGACTAACCCAAAGTAACCATCTGTGAGCTACGTGTAAGGCCAAAGAGGATACTAAGGGTACTTTAGCTTGTACAATAATGCTACGTATGCCTGCTGCCTGAAGGATTCTTTACAAAATGACTGAGTGCAAAAAGACTAYCCAAAACACCTACAATACATGCTGTATCCTGTAGATTATTTTATATACGAAGTGTTCCACTCTGTATACATATGTACAAAGCACATCTATTTTTCTTTATCGAGGAGTAGGAAGACACTATTATAGCATTTTTTCAATGTAGCACAAACACAAAAAGTGATAAAACTGGATTTCTACCTTTGGCTTCACTGATTAAAGAAGCTCTTTAATTTTTTTTCCTCCACACCTCACCAAGCAATTAGTCACATAAAATGACTTTGCCATTAGTTTAACTGGTAGTATCTTCTCAATGTGAAAACATTGCTACATCAGGTCTGCCAGAAGGAGGCCAAGAACCTAAGCTATCTTTGGGCACACTGATACCAGCAAATTTAAAGACTGTTTCAGTTCTAAGATGGTGAAAGTTAGCTTTCTTTAACTTAAACTGTCTGCTTTCTACAAATGCATCTGCTGTTAATAATTCAGAGTATTTCAATATCAGTATTTCAAAACTCACGCTTTCAACAAGCTTGCACACTGATTAACAGTATGCCTTAAGCTTTATAACATCTCTTCAAAAGTAGTACGGAACAAGTAAGAGTTTAGATTTACCTATATTTGATAGCAATAAGTCTGTCAATTCTCTATAAACTTTAAGGCACTTTACATAGTAAGTAATACTAATTTGGAGTTCACATCCTTTTTTAGTTATAAGACTAAAAGCATTGAATCTTTTTTTAAAAAATTAATTGATGTGAACTTCTAAAATGATCTGAAGCAAGAATAACTGCCCTTGCAAGAGGTCCCTAGGGACTACAAGAGTTCGGCTGTGAAATTCTCTCTAGAAGAGAGCACAGGCAACTCTTATTGCCAACAGCACTTGGTCCAAAACACTGCTGAAAGCATCAAAAATGCATCACATCTCTTCTTGACGTTACCAAACCCAAGTTGAAGATTACATTGATACTGCAGCGACCTCAATCACTAACCTGGTATCAAAGTCATTCTCCTRTTCCCCAAATCTTCATTGACCTTTTCCTTCATACCCAAAACCACCCAATTAAATTAAAAAGACCATAACRCACACACACAGACAAATAAAGTTTACGTACCACAGATTTTCAGAGGCGCCTCTAGTTCCAAGAGAATAGGCTGGCTAAGAAAGATTTCCCGTGACTTTATGCACAAGCCCCGAACTTCTGCTTCTGTCATTTGAACAATCTTCCCGGGACGACATCCTCGTACTGAAACGAGATGTATTCACAGTTAACTATCACATAGATACACTGCAACACACAAGTGCACAGCTTCTGCATTTGATAAAATGTCAGCAACACACTCCAACATATGTACCAAATCTTGCAGAATTAGGCATATCAGAATTACTCTGATGCAGCGGTAATCAGTGCTTAAAGGTTTATGTGCAGTCCTGCTAAATCAGTTCCTCAGAAGAAAACAGTCTGAGCTTTGCTTTAGTCTATATTTGTAAAAACAGCAACTTCAASTGTTTGAAATCAGCAGTCACATTGCTATTTATAACAAAATCTTGAGAATACAAAACCTGAAAACACTTTTCCGCTACAAAAAGCRCATCTTTAGCTAATCATATTGAACTCTGCGGGCTTAAAGACAATAAAAAGGCAGAGAGGCTTGCATCCTAGCAGAGGAAACTGCCCATATTAGGAGCTTCACATTAAAAAAAAGCTGATTTCAAAGTTGATGAAATTTTCCATTATATAATAGATCTAGTGTTATTGCAACCTTTACATCCAAAGGCATTATAAYTAGTGCTAAACTCAATTCCTAAAACCACAAATCAGGTACTCAGATCTATATTTAGCATTCTAAGTTTTGAAAGCCTTCAGATGCCATCGCACTCCAACCAGCATCCATCCAACATTTGCAAGTGTGTCTGCAGCTGCTCCTTTCCACAAATATCTATATAATTCCTCTGTTAGAGGCTTTCATGTGTACATGAAGCTGTGAAAGAACAAATGTGATCGCACTTTGGTTGATCCAGTTCAGTCTAACAACTCAGCATAAATCAGTCTTCCCAGTTCAAACTAATAAACCAGAACTTATCAGTGTCTATAACAGGCAAACAACCTGTTCTACCATCTGCTTAGACACTCAGCACTAAACTATGGCAATAAATACATGAGAAGGTATATGAATGTGCAGCAGCCCCAAATGCAAGGGATTTCTAAACTAAACACATAAAAAATCACCTGGCAAAAAAATTAGCTGTACCTGTAGAAGTCCAATATGACAGAGTTAATGATAAACCAGCACAAGTTAGTTAGCAGCTAAGACAAGTTCCTGGACTCCCTACTTCTCCCTTCACTGCAAAATAGAAGATTAACTTGTAACCTTAACTAATTAAATCTGTGAGGAAAAAGAAAAAAAAAATTCATGAAATGAATGTAATCTCCACCYCACTTTTTTTATTTCGGCTTAGCTCCTTAACAGCTCAAGATCCTTTTTAGAGGAAATCTGTAGCATTAACAATAGCTTTCAAAAAGGAGATGATGAGAGATGAAGCAACTTCCCCATGGACTACAGCACGAGGTGACCTAGGCATTAGGCTCAAAAAGGCATTAAGCTCAAAAGGCTCTGCTCTGGTTATCATCACATGTTCCCAATGTAACTGCTCATCTGACCATTTCAACAACGCTCTAACAACCAGCAAGGTCTAACATGCCTCGTTTAGAATTGTTTTGAGAAGAAAGATTAGGAAGAAGTCACAGGAACAGAAGAGAGAAATGCAGAAAAGTTTTGCAACTAGATCCCAGAACAGGCAGCAAGTGCCACAGGAGCAGGCAGACCAGACTATCTGCAGGGAGGCTACACAAAGGAGATACTTAGCTCACTACAATCCCACAGAACCAAGGCCTTTTTGAAGTGGCAGAGCAAAGAATACCACATSTGGTATTTACCACATGGATAAATCATCTTTCTTTTGCGAATTAATTTTAGCTCTATTTTAAAAACACATCTATTTAGTAACTCTTTCTGTCAACACGTTAGCATTTTGGCTAACATTACAAAAATACAAGGCCAAACATTAACCTCAACCAAASAGGCTGGAGAACAAATGCCTACAGGTCTCTGTGTAATATCTCAAACATCTGCTAGATGATGCACTCAGATATGTCTTCAGCCCCAGCAGCATCACCAGTGAAGAATTTCAGGCTCAACWGCTTTGCATAAGATTTTATCCAATTTGGGGACTCCAGGTCCCACTTTTTCAAGCTTTTATAGACAACCCATTCCTAGATCACAGCTTCATTATGCCAGGCACAGTCACTGTATTCCAGACYTCCCACCTGAAAGAACGTGGTATAAATAACTGTTTCAAGAAAGAGATAGCCATTGAAGCTGGTAAGTTATACTTTAAACCCATAGCTGGGAGATGCTTGTAACATCAAGGTCATGTTGAAGAGGCTTCCTGTACACACTTAGTTTTTCAATCACATTTTTCTGCTMAAAATTCTTTTAACTCGTTTCAATAAGCAATGAAAATGTATTCCATATTTAATTACTGGCACAATACTTTGCTAGTTTAAGCTGTTTATGTAGCTTATAACCAAGAACTTYACTACGGATTTGAACACATCCTGCATCCATATTGTTTCTGGAATTCAAATCTAGTAAAGTCCACCATATACAAAAAAAAGTTAACATAAACAGTACCAGAACAAGCACAGAGCCTAAACCCAGAGACAGCAGTTCAACAAGAGCTCCAAACAACACTTAGATCCAAACAATATTTCCTATAGTGGAAGTCTTCAGTTATGATCAAAAGGAACTTTAAGTTTTGGACAATTGTTTTAGGAGCAAAGGATGAAAGGCTTTGAGCACTGCTGGATTTCTACACTAGAAAACGCAGTGAAGGAAGATGCAGCTTATGCCTTGAAATTCAGTTACTGTCGTAGTTGCTGCACCAACTCYGTGTACAGGTACTTTCCTCTTACACCACATTGCAAACTCAGAACAGGTAGATCAACAACTCATTACAACACTTTGGATTCTCTAGGTAAGAGAGGTTTCTAAAACTAATTTCAAAGCGAAACACCAATGATGAAGAGAAAAGAAATTCACCCCCCACAACCATCACTAATGGTACTACTACATATTGAACAAAGAGAAACCATCACGTCCACAGAAGCTTCAATACTTAACTGGATTCACTTTCAAATAGACTGAAAGGCTGGTGYGCTAATCATCTGAAATAGCTGTGCCATAGCCATGGCTAGAAGTACACAGGCAAGAATAAACCCATCTTTCACCAGCCTGCACTACAACTGGCTTTTTTGGAGTTTTCTTGATGCAGCTGGGTATTTTAAGAACAGCAAGAGAGTATTCCTCACCATATCTGCTTTTCTTTCAAAAGCCTAATCCTCAAGAACAGATTTAAGAAGTTATAAAAAGCAAACAAGTATAATTAATATTTCTTGGGTTTATTTGCAATGGTTTGCTATATCTATCTGTTCTTAAGGTATACAAGTAAAAGCTGCAAGCACTATAAAAACTGAAACTCGCAAGAATTTCAGACAAACCATTTWTTTCTAGCAGTTATTGCTTAGCCAGGGCAGGAAAAGCATCTCAGCATCGCAAATAAATTAATTCTCATATAATTCCCATGTCCCAGATACAGATGTTGTAAACAAGCTCTGTTCTACACAAAGGTCTTGGGTAAGGACAGCGGCTCCTATTGTAACACCATCCCACGTGTGCAGAGCTATGCCAGAACAAATCTCTGCTGCAGGAAGCTTAAAATAGTGACACAGCAGGGAATAAAGAGATTTAAAAGTAACTATATACACTGCACTGTCAGGGTATTATTTTAGGACAGTAGTTCCTAGATTAATCCAAAAACTGTTCTAATCGATATTAAAATAGTCTCAGCAACTTCATGACCTCTGATAGCAAYCCTATTGCATCTACTACAGGCGATGAGTAAACACCAACCTGCACAATAGTAGGAATGAAAAACACTCACAAAAACCAGATTTTTATCCTTCTAAATTCACAACATGAGGCAATAGATTATGTAAGGCAATCCTGGAGAGGAAGAAAAATACTAAGTAGTCAGGAATTGGCTGTTCAAAGTTCTGTGAACATTACTCCTTTTGCCATAATTTCACGAACTGGAAGAAAACATGTATTTAACTATGCTGTCAAACTATTTCTGTCACATCTCCTGCTAAGCAACTAAGCCTCTTATTTTGTGGCATCACTAATAGAAGTAACTTCAATTACTACATCAACTAGGGCAGGCACAGCTGACCTAAGCATTTATTCCATGTTCTCCAATATCACACTTATATCCCATTTACTGGGCAAAACATAGGYAGCCTTAGCATAACATTAAAATCCTTCTGAAGTCTCAAATATTTTGGGTCATCACTATTGCTGAGGAGCAGCCTTTCTTTCTCCAAATCTTTTTTCTTCACACGTACATTTGCAGGCACTATATTAGGGCATTATTCTTATTTCTAGCATGAAGTCACAAAAAATGTAGACAGCTTCCCAAGCTGCAAAACACATTCACAGTGAATGTGAGGTAAGCATGTGAAGAGAACAGGACAAAATTCCATGCCTGCAAGCATGCCCCCTTCCCATAACAGTCCCTGCAATTTTTAACAATTGACTATTAACTACAACACTTGATATGAATAAGCTTCTCAATAGTAGGAACTGAATGTTATTTGGAAAGCAGATGTGGCATTACCTATGCTGTGGAAAAATCCTTTTTATATTTTGAGTTTTGGAAATACGTTCTGACAAAATCAGCCTTCAGCATCTTAAACATTTGAGGTGCTTTCACAATCCAGTTCTGAAGTTAGGAACTCAGGGTTTAAGGAGCATTCTCCATTTAGAATGCAAAGCTTCTATTTCAAAAAATATTTTCTGTGTTTAAAGTTGTACATCTGTCATCCACAAGTAACCACTCTCCCTATTTTACAGGGAAATACTAAGAGCTAAGCCAGCAATGCCAATTTTTGGAGTTTCAGAAGAGACAAAACAAAGTTTACCTTAAGATGGCTCTCATACATCACACTATCAAACAATAACATAAAAAGAAACATTAGTTAATAACCCCCTAAAGAGCTTTGCTCAATACAGTAGGAAACTGAACAAAAAACCTAGAATTTTGGCTTCTTTCTCGAAGTTTCATTTCCTTTTCCTCTAATGCATCGCTAACAAAATTCCTAACACTGGAGAAAGGGAATGGTAAACTGCAAAACTGCAAAGTTACTTCAGAGCTCCTGCAAAGTAACAAGAATAAAAGTTAAAAGCTGTAATACACACACACAAAAAAAGGGGTTCTTTGCATCTCTTCAATTCTTACCCACTGAAGACAACTAATATGCTTGTTATGTTGAATATACATGTACAAAAGTTTTGTACCAAGTCTGGTATTAAATTGCCCCAAAAGTCCATAAATTGGTACCGTGAAACTAAGATGATCCACCYTACACTTTCAATACAAATCATACAAAAGTACAAGAAGTCAATAAGCAGGGTTATTCCTATGTTAAAATTATGAGCAAGACATACACATCACACTAGAAGTACTCTGGACTCTAGTTACATTTAGACTCTTCCATACACTGTTCATGGCTTACAGCATCTGCCCTCACTGRACAATAGCCAAATACAGCAGGCTGGACTGTCGAATTTTGCAATGCTCAAATTTAGCTGAAGAAAGTCAGTATGTGTTTAACACATACATCTGTAATGGCCACTGACAAGTACTTCTTTACAACTATCAAAAAATTTAACATGCATCTTGCTTATGTCAAATATAAGCAGTGCTTTCTTTTACACTATGATTTAGCTGTACTCTGAGCAAGAAAACAAAAGTAAGTCAAAAATGTTCTTTATGTGCTGCACAATATCCAAATGAAACAGTTACTGAAACTTATAGGTTTCAAAGAGGGAAAATCAGTGGAGAAAACAAAGGAAAAGCAGCATACATTGTGTGGCACTGGGCGCTTGGCTCCTGGAAGAACCTTTCCAGCCAGCTATCTGATTCGTCCCGCATTTCTAAAGCCAAGGATGAACCAACGGGTCAATCTGTGCAGCACTGTGCAAACTGAGAAGCAAATGACATTTTAACATCTCTTCTGTTTAATACGGCATCTGTCCTCTCAGCAACTACTAATTCTTTTCTCTAAAATAGAAGATTCAAAATCCCGCAAGTGTACATCTCTTTTCAGAATCTTCTTTTTAATTGCTGTTTATTTTTTTAGTAGTAGGTAAGCCAGTGATTCCACAGTAAAGCAGGTGACAATCTTTGCTTCTCTCATTTTTTTTTATTTTATTTTTAAACTATCCTGCAACGGAGTATTGAAGTATATCTCCTCCCATTTCAATATCCACTCTGAAGCCTGCAACTCCATGCTTTACTACTGTATTATAGCAGTYCACCAGCCTGGCTAGGTAGGTTGCCATTTTTAAGACACTAACAAAATAAGAAACAAATTCATCAATCATAATATATTAGCCCAGTAGCCGGATAGCAGAAAAAATAAGGAAAATGAAAAAATATGGAAAATAATTCCATTAACATTTCAAATTCAACTTCACTCTTCATTTTAGAATTATTCTTACTTCAGTTTTTATCTGAATCTAATTCTCTGAAACCAGAATGTACTGAAGTTTTTAAAGAAAGCTATTAAGGCAAGCATAAAAAATATACCTTTTGCTACATTTGGCAAAAGTCTGGCAATTCCTCTACACGTTAAGGGTTTCCCAACTTCCTTTGTGGATCCAACTTTCTTTGGATTATCGCTACGAGCAGCCATTCTAGCCCCACTGAAAACTACTTAGCTTTAGATAAGTTAGAAAACAAGGCCCATCAATTGAATTCAAGCTGTTAATTTTAAGTAGGTTTAGCTAGACCTAGGCAAGCAATGATTCTTCTCTAGACAAGGTGAGTTTGTTTTGCATGGGTACATAAGTAGACTCATCACAGAAATGCAGCTTGTATTTAAGGCTACATATGAGTGTTTCCCCAGTATATCCTCTTCCATACAGTAATTTCCTTAGCGTTTACCAGAACAGATGCACCTATATTGCTGAAAAKGCAAGTCCTAGTGAGCTGCCTGATACTCAGAAATTTTAGAAGACCTTTACAGCAGGCAAACAGCAAGTCCATGAAGAGTATTCTGTGCAAGAGAGGGGAAACGTATTCCTGCATGTTGTGGAGAGACACAGGCCATTCCCCCACATTACCAAACCTTAAGCAAGCTGAAATTGGAGTTTCACTCAGCAGACTCAGTGTGCCTTGCTRAGGCAAACCCCTCACCTATTTCACATCTGTTGTCTTGATACTGCATTACGTATATTCCTGTGCTGTCCACAGCTAGGATGGACTGGGAAGATCTATCCACCAGATGGCATAGCTGAAAAGGTAGGAAAAAAGTTTGACTAGAAAAGAGGACACAGAATGAAGCTAAAAAAGAGCAAATAATATTTTTGTAAAAGGTAATACAACCAAAGCTGACACACTACTTAGAATTCTGCATATGTTCAAAAGGAAGAGTCTTAACAGTAATCCATCTTAGCAGCTTGTGTAGTCACACCAGGCTATAAGTATTTTAGCTACGCTTAGGGAATTCTGCATTTCTATGTCCCCTACATCTTTGTGATTCATGTATGAGTGATTCCTGTATCAAATGAAATCTTACTATCGGCAAAAAAGGTATCACCAAGTTGAGTCAAGCATCCATATCTTCCAATAAAGAAGCAAGAATGGGAAGTCTAGAGACAGGAAAAAAATGACAAAGCACTGTTACGTTCAGATTTTACGCATACTCTACTCAGTTCTATTTTCTCCAGCTAGAAGTTACTTATAGGGTACCAATATCTTGTAACCATTTACATTACAAAAGAAAGTAAATTCCAAACAAGTTCTTATTTCTAAGTTAATCGCTCATGTAATGAAGAAAAAATTTAATGCTGTTTACGTAAGAACATAGAAATTAAAAGTTAATGTGAATTACGTCACTTATTACACTACGGCTTCTAGCATTCAAACAATCTCTTTTAATGCAAGAGCACATTTAAAGTAACTGTGCATCCACAAGAACTGAGGGTTGGGGGAGTGTTTCCAGTGAGGGTTTCCCCAAAGAGGCTCTTGGCTACAGGCCTCCTTATACTGATAAGTAGATAAAAAAGGAAAAGTGTTATGCACGCAGAGACACACATAGGGTAAGATGATCCAAGTAGGCAATCCCAATCAAAAGGCAAGTCAGTGTGTCACATAACCTGAATTCCAAGTGGTCTTGAGCAGCAAGGGTAAAAACAGTTAGAGCAAACCAATTAGAGGAGGAGCAAGGGCTCATGACAGCCCAGTCACGGCTGTGACAGTGTCACAGCCTACAAACAGGTGTCCCCAAACAGCAACTCAAGGGCAGTAGGGAAGTTTCCTGTTGCTATGGCTTTCAATACGTATTGCTACACATTAACATTTACAAGCAGCAACAACTGAGACAATTGGAGACTGCTGTTTGAAGACAYTTTTAACACTGCCAGAAGGACTAAATACATATCACATCCCAACATTTCACTAAAATGCCTTTCGAGTATTTTAATCTGCACTTTTCAAAATCCACAAGTTCAAAATCCACAATTCCTCAGCATTTAAGTCAGAGCTGAAGTGGAGGAAATGCAGCCAAAAAAAGAAAAAGAACGCTTATTTTAAGCTAATTAATTGCTCCAGAGTAAGGGTTGATGGAAATTTTTCCAGGCTGCTGGGGGAGGGCCACGCACTCACYGACAGGAGCAGTTTCTACTCACTTTACCAGAACAAGTCAGCTAAGCAAAAAGCACAAACACCAGAGCTACAAAAGGCTGCACTGTGAAGGCTAATACCTGAACCGCGGCATAAGCTGCAACACACCAGCAGAACAGGAAACAAATGTGTTTAGTGTAAGCAAAACAAATTCATGGAGAATGCATGTGCTCTTTCACCGGCTTTTCAAATACAACCTAGGAGAATCCATCCCCTTTCTGAGGGATGATGTTGTAAGAGGCACTCCTACYGCTGAATAGGTGACAAGCAGGGGAAAAACAGGTCCTGTTTTCCTTAAGAATCTTCCTAGTCTTTGCTTAGAGAAAGAGACTAAGAGACACAAAATTAAAAGAAAGACAATTCAGATGTTTCACATACATGTCTTTAAAGATTAATGTACTACAGAATAAAAACTGCAGATTATGTTGCTCYGATTCAAGATACCCAACCACAAATCAAAAGTATTAGATATAAATACTTTGTATTGCTGCCTATAAAAAGCAAGGAAYAAGTATTTCAAAAGTCTTTAAAAAAAGAAATGGATAAGCAGGGTAGCTTCTACAGTAACTGGAAGCAGAACAGTAAAACAAGTTGCACAGCAAAACACCACGGAACCACTTATTCTCAAAGCAACCCCTAGTTAAGTAACTACCCAGATGAGCAAAGAAAAAGAGAGGGAAGAGCACCCTTCAAAGATCTTTCAAGCCTATCTCTTTACAAAACGACACACACACACATTTTGAAAGCCTACCAAAAAAACGTATCAGGAAGTGAGTCTTTACTACGTTACTAGGWGGTTCGTCTCGAGAAACTGCCTTGGTTACCAAGCTGGGTTTTGAGGTGCAGCAAAGGTGAGATTTACCGCCGCGGGCAGACAGGGCAGCCGCGGGGTGCCCTCGCCTCCCCCAACGCTGCAGACCTTTCCCAGGGCGCACACGMGCGCGACGGGCCAGAGCCTCGTGCGTTTCTAACGTATGGACTTCCATTATTTAGATTAACCGGCAGTTTCATTTTTTTTTTTTTTAAAGTGATTACCTAATAAAAACGCACAAAACCACTGCAGTAACTCCGTTAAACAAGACATTCAGACTTTTTCCCACCCCCTGCTATCCCAGAACGGCGCACGCTCCATACATGACTTCCCGAGCGCCTCCTGCCAGGGGACCCCGGCGCCCCCAGGGGACCCCGGCGCCCCCAGGGGACCCCGGCGCCCCGGGGCAGCGGGCGGGCGGGCCAGCACCGCCGGCGCGGCGGGCCCCGCCGAGCGCGGAGCGGGAAACGAGCGCGAGAGGGGCCCGCGACGCCTATCCCGGGCACCGTCCAGGATGGGGAAACGCTGGGAAGGCCCCCAGCCCCTCCGAAGGCGGCGGAGGGGGCAGCGCCTCCGCACCTGAAGGGCAGGGTCCGTGCTGAGCGCACGCAGGCCCCCTCTGACAAGCAAGCAGACGACAAACACCACGCGGCTCCGCGCGCGGCGCCGCGGCGAGGCGAGGCGAGGCGGGCAGGGCGGCGGCGCGGCCGCGCTCACGCACCTTCGAGCAGGCGGGTGATGAGGCTGTCCACGTTCAGCTCCCCGTCCGCCATTTTGTGGCCACCAGCCTCGGCGCCGGGCGCAGAGCGGCCGCTGCGCGGAGGAGGAGGAGGAGCAGCGGGGCGCGCGGGCGGCGGCCGCGGCGCGGGAGGGCGGTGGGCGGCTCGCTCGCTCGCTCGCTCCCTCACTCCCTTCCTCCCCTCGCTCCGCTGCGCTGCGCTCCCCGGGGGCCGCGCGGCTCCTCCCGCCCCGCAGCCCTCAGCGCCGCGCCGCCTCCGTGCGCGCGAAATGGGGCGGGGGGNCGCGCTCCGGCTGCCCAGCCTTGCGGGGCGACACGGGCTCCTGCGCGGCCCCCAGGCCGGGACTGCGCCCCGAGGCGGGCGGGCGGGCAGCGCGCATGCGCCGGGCGGGCCCCGCCCGTGCTGCGCGCGCTTGGCGCCCGCGCGTCTCCTGGCAACGGTGGGGTTTGTCATGGCGGTGTGAGGCGGGCGCGAGCGAAGCGGCCGCGCGGCCGGGCCCGCTGCTCCCCGGGGCTGCCCCTCCGCCTCAGGCGGCAGCGGGAGCCGTTGTGCCCTCCTGGCATTGGTTACGGGGTGGCAGGGCGAAAAAAAGAAAAAAAAAGACAAGAAATGGGTCCTGGCAGGCGGCACGCGGGCTGTGTGTCAGCCCTGCTGCTGCCCAGCCAGCGCCTGCGAAAGCTTGCGGTTTGTTAAGTCAAAATAAAGTCCCTCCGAACTGGAACGGCAAGGTGTGCGCCTTGTAGCCCTGCTGGAGGCGGCTCTCAGGGAGAATCGCCCAGCTAACACAACTGAGGTTGCATCCTGGCTACAACTGCAAAAACTACTTCTTGTTTCCCCTCCTAAAAGGACATTTCTGAATGGTTTCTGTAACTTTTTTCAAAGAAGAGTGCTGGAGAGCGCGTTAGTGCTCCTGTCGGCAGATCTGTGCCGAGATGACCAGAAAGGTTCATCCAGGAGCAGCTGCTGAGAGCTGCTTGTGGACTGGGCCACCAGACCGGCACACATCTGTACATGTAAACCCATACATAGGGTAAAACACAGCTCGTCACCCCTTCTGCCACTGTTCCGGAAAAATCAGCTGTTCCGGAAAAATCAGCTGTTCCGGAATAATCAGGGCGTTGCTTTATGTGCTGACTTACGGATACTGATTTAGAAGCATCTCTGTGCACTGAATTTTGTTGGTTTTGTTGCGGTTGTTTTTCTTAAGCCAGCAGAACCCTTTCACCTTAGGCCATTGCAAAACCCAGCTTTTTACCTCATGATTAGGAAAAAATGTGTATGAGCAAAATGCAAGTAATTAGGACAAGGTGAGGCAGTGATTAGATGATAGGTGATACTAGGTGGCTGGATAGTCTGGTAGACGAACACTCTTTGGAAATATATAAGTAGTGATAATAAGTTTCACCGGGCACACTGGAGGAAGAAGAACCTCTGAGGGAAAAAACAACAACAAAAAAAGAGTTGTATTCCTATTTGTAGGCAATACATATGAACATAATTCTGACTCATCTGCTGAAAGCATATATTTCTTTATTTTTCAGTTTTTGACAGTAGTGAAAATGTAAATAATGTTTTTTTTTTTTTTTTTCAAATTAGGGAAAGTAACTATTCAGATTTTATTCTTTATATTGGCTATTTTATTGCTGCCAAATTTAATAGAAATGCAGTCCCTCTTGGGTTTTTAAGAATTGTCCAGATTTCATTTCACATAACCAAAGCACCGAGGAAGTTATTTTAAACCAACATAACATGAAACTCAGACATAACAGTATTATGTAGTCATAGAACATTTTGTATTGACAACAAAACAGGAATATGCAATAATCTCACTATGTCATAGAGATACAATTACATTGTCTCCAAGAACTCTGGAAGATATTAAACTTTGAGATACGTTGAGCAAAATATAATCCCATAATAATTGTTTTTACTAGGCATGTCAGCATGTTCCAGAAAGAGTTCAGTGGCATATCACAATATCAAAATAATTTAATAAGCAGAGATGCTGTGGAACAGAACACGCTGCACTAGGGTTGGAGAAACACCGTACATTTTGCTTCCTAGATCCTGTGCCAACATCTYAATTTTACTGCATCACATCTGAACACATGTTGACCTACACAACTCATGCCCTCACGTTCTCGAGGAACTGGCAAAYGAGCAAAATTTGATTTTTACTCTGTCTTAGTGCTTTCCAGTTCTCTCAATATTTGTGAATGTAACAGGGGTTGTGTTATGACGGGTTATAGGACGAGGAAAGTCCTCTTGGGATACCAGAGGAATGAAACCTTACAGGATTCCTCGCAGGTCCTGACTCTTGGGTGGCTCTCAGCTGTCCCAGCCCTCCAAGGCCTCTTGCCTTCTCCATAACCCGTGCAACAGGAGCCCAGCTGAGCCTCCCCAGCGCTACTGAATCACAGAATGGTTGAGGTTGGAAGGCACCTCTGGAGATGACCTAGTCCAGCTTCCCTGCTCCAGCAGGGACACCCGGAGCACGTAGTGGTGGGCAGGGAGGGCGGTCACGGCGCCGTGCCGGCAGCTCTGGGCAGTCTGTCCCCATCGAGTCCCACAGCTTGGGCAAGGCACGAGCACACGTGTCTCCTGCTCAACGAGYGAAACACAGCAGGTCTTGCCCTCTTTACTGGTGTAATTCCACTGCAGCAAATAGAATTGAAAGATCAGAGAGTGAGGCCCATTGTGTGTGATGTTTCAGAGAGAAATTTTTAATGTGGACTGAGATCATTTTCTTTGATCAAGGGGAATTGCAAAGTAATTTTTGACATTCTAGCATGCACAGGTGAATGTACCAAAGACACCTAGGTGGCAGCTTAAATTGCAGGAGAAGCTGAACATTGTGATGCCTTTAGCAAACTCATAAATAATGCCTGTCTTTCTAAACTTCCTTTCGGTTATTTTGAAATTTCCTCTTATATCCATAAACGTGTCTTTATTTCTAACCTTTTCCCACTCAGTCTCAAAGCCACTTACCCTAACTGCTCTGTCTTATGTCCTTACCCACATGCTGCCTTGAGCTCTCCCTTGAATTGCAGTGCTTTACTGTAGAACTTTTAAGGCTTGAGGGACAGAGATTTCCAAAAGAGATAGTGAAAAGCAGTATGTTAGTGCATGGTATTCTCCAAACGTGGCTCTTTAGCAAGTTGTCACCTGCCCTGCTACCAAGGTTGTCATGTCTCCAACTGCAGAGCGCTGTTTCAGCGTCTCTCACGTTATCTGCTCTTTCCTAGCAGCCTGCCCTTGCTTCAGCCGGTACATCCAGTACCCCGGCACCAACTACATCCTCCTCTGAGTTACTTGCTATTCTGCTGCAACTGCAGCTTTCCAAAATCACAGCCACAGCTATACTGTCCTCCCAGCTCTAACATCAGTTCTCTTGGAGAAAACACACAGCCTTATTTTCCTTCATAGCATTAGTCAAGCACTGCAGCTTGCTTCTAAACCCTCCCTTTGCTGACTGCCTCTTAAGCAGCTTTTATGCAGATGGAAAAGGAGGAAGCAGGGAGGAGCCCCGGGACCTGGGGTTAGTCACATAATTAGCAGCACCTTTGTGCCAGGCAGTGGCATCTGCAGCATTGTTGCCTCCTCCCCGTCCAGTGTCCAGGGACTGGGGCACTGCGAGTGGGTTTTGAGTGCCTTGCTCCATGAGGGATCACAGTCAGCAAATTCTGTGTTTCCATAGGGCCATTTTTGTACACAGTGTTCACAAATCCTGTTTCTTTGTACAGAGATGGTAAGGAAATCCATCAAGGCAATCTCAGAATATACAAAGCCTGCAGATAAATTGTAACTATTCCAAAAGTTACTCACCTTTTTTTGGGCTTGGGTTTGGAGGGAGTTTACCTAGAACTTTTGGAAACTCTTCTCTGAATTTCTGCATCCTAAGCAGGGCTCCCACCATCGCTTTTTGTACAGCCACTCTTTGCATAAATAACCAAATATCCATTAGAGCAAATATTTGAGTTTGCATCTGTTACATATCAAATGCATGCCCTAATCATTCAGCCAGAGAGCTGGTCCCTCTCCCTTGGCATTTACAGTTTGCATAAATAATAAAATATTAATAGAACCCAAGAGAGGCTGTTATTAAACTAATACCCTGCAAATATTCCACTTATATTTTACACTTACGATTTCCACTTCAAACAGTTAGCAGGTAACTGAGATTCAGATGCTCTGGATTCTTATCATGCATTTGCTCTTGATTTGCTCTTCAACAACTCGAGTGAGCTCAGTTTTAATTCCCACGTTTATACCACAYGTGAACCTCTCCCAGGAGGCAAGAGACGTAACTGAATTATTTGAAAAACCTTTTGAGATCTTTAGCTGATGTACAAATGTCTCTGCTGTGATCCTCATAGCTTTAGAAATGATTTCTTGAGGCGATGATTTTGGTTTTCATGTATCAGCACTACCCTTTAATTCCTATGAATGGTATATGTACTGCTGGCCTTTAAAGGAGACTTAAAAATGATACAGAGTAGGTCTTAATGTCCCACTATCTCACTATCTTTCTGGAAATAAAACAAGAAAAGAGTTTGTTATGTCAAGGACGAGCACTGAAAAATAAAAGAAGAGATCCACTAGTAAGGATCATCCCAGAACATCTCTTGCTGCCAAGGGCAGCCAACCCTGCCCTGTCCCAGTAGTTCACAATAGCCTGGAGAGACTGGACAAAAGACACGGCAGGGAGTTCTCCAGGAAACCCGTACAAAGCAAGGAGGAGATAAGTCCTATCCTGTGGTACCTATCACAGGTTACTTCATCTATCAGTATCAGAGCTATTTTAGAAAGTGATGAGTTTTTCTCTTTTTTTGTTTGTTATTATTTTTGTTAGCGTATGATACAATCTCAGTTCTTCTGTCCGACTGCCCACAAGTAAACAGACTCCCTCTGTGAAGAAGGGGGAGGATGTTGGAAGCAAAACAAGGCCAATAATTTGGGCCTGCAGAATCGGCACATTTCCAGTTTCTGGCGTATCGATCCAGCTTGCTACCCCTTTGCTTGGGAAGAAAAAAAAATGTTCCTGTCCTCCTGTCTCCCAGGAAGGAACAGCTGTGAGAAGTGAAACGCCTGCCTTCATCTTTCCTAAGTAAACACAGGAATATTTAGTTTCTGCAAAAAACAGGTGGTTTGTGCCCTGTGAATATGCTGGCATTTGACACCGGCAGCCAGGGTTTCACAGACATAAAACATGTGCAGAGCACTGGAAAGAGCTCTTTGTAAGCTCAGGGACTGCACACAAGCCGTGTAAGCTACCAGGGTTAAGAATAACACTTCCAAAACCATCCTTATCCAGCAGTCTCCAAACCTTCGCCAAATGCTATTAATTAGGCTACATAACAGTCCACGAAGTAATTAGATTTTGTTGCACCTTTCTCGCAGAGGGATAAATTAAACAAGGAAGGTAAATGAGTTCCTTCGGATTACGCAGTGAGTCACGGTCTGGGCTCCAGGATTATTCGCCTGTGTTCTCTGACCGTCCATTTTCTTTCCCTTGCCAGGGCCTCYCCCGGCTGCCGTGTCCCCACCACGTTCCCGGGACACAGTGTTTGCATCCAAAGACATCAGTGTTTGCATGCAAAGACATCAGTGTCCGCAGCGCCGTGACAGGCCTGCCGTGTGCATGGCAAGCGTTTTCCTTCCTGCACATTCCATGGGGAATTTACAGTGTGCTGAAGAGACTGGTGAACAAGCCTCAAAGCTCCTGCTAAGGGCAGTTGCAGTGGCTATTAGGGGTCTGAGAATGTCTGATTATTTAGTGATTCGTAGTGATTCATATTGTTACTGCTTAATGTAGCTCTGTAGCATAAAGAAGTCTCTCTCTCCTAGTGCTCCCAACATGTTTAACAAATGATAAGTGATAAACTGTTTTAYTGGACAACTGGGTGCTCAGGGTCAGGCTGAGACCTACAGGGGGTCACTGACGGCCACAGCACGGGCGCCCGCATCGGATCCCAGACCCTGGCACCCGCTTGTCAAAACAAGCTTGGAAGGGATTCCTTGTTCCTTGTGCATCCAGAGGAAAAAGCAATGAGCAGCGCATCGTTTTTCGGGACCACTTAATATAACGCATACTTACCCAGAGCACCATATACGTATATATTTACATATATATGTGTGTGTGTGTGTATGTGTATATATATACCTTTATATATATATATATATATATACACACACACACACATATATTTTAAATATACACATATATATATATATATATATATTCCCACACGGGCAGGTGAAGCCTCAGCAGAGAGGCCCGGCCGCGCTCGGCTCTCTCCCGCAGTCGGAGGGACGGAGCGTTTGCCACGGAGCACCCTGCCCCACGGTGCCGCCTGCGCAGTAATGTAACCTGCTCCATGATCAGCACTTTGAGAGCTTGGATTTGCTATTTCTACATGATGAAATTACCTAATAATAATAATGATGACAATAATTTAACACAATGTAAGTGTCTGGAGTTCTGCTGTTGCTCCTTATGTAAATTAGGAGATATTTAGCAATATGTTACAAAATGGATGTGCATAATTCGGTGCTGGATGTAAGAGGTTATTTTGATTCAAGGGGAAAAAAAAGGAGCTGTTGGGAAAACCTATTTCATAAGAMAGAAATATTTAGCTGTATCTCCTCATCCTGAGGCTCCCTCGCTAATGTAGAAACTGCAGCACTTCAYGCTATTGAAATTAAGAAGACTCATAGTATTATTATCTTTTCAGAGAAAATTAGATATTTAATTTAGATTCAAAAACTGAAATGATATGTGTGCGAGGAGTTTGAAGCTGAGTTTAGGGGAGGTAACCATGAATCACTGTTATTAAAATGTGATGACATATCTAATTTTTAGGTGCAGAAGAATATTTATTTTAGCCATTAGTCTACTTAAAAGAGAGGATATTCTTTATATTTAAAGTACACTTCAGAAGAAATAGCGAGAAATGTAGAGTCAAATTTAGGAATCGGAGCACGGCGGGTACCTTGGCTTAGACCAAACTGTGAGAATGGGATGATCTTCCCTATGGGCTTATTTGYGTGGATTTTCTTTGTATTGGCTATCGGATGGTCCAGCTGATGCTGCCTGATCCCGAAACGGCCCCTTTGCAGCCAGAGGGGCAGGAAGGAGCAGGAGACTGGAGAGCCTCCAGCGTGGTGGCTATGGGGGACGTGGGGCTGCCAGGGCCCTGGTCCTTGGGCGCCAGCTCCGAAGGCAGCTCTGCTCCCGCAGTAGCCAGAGACCAGAGCGGGAATTATCCCGAGGGGAGGGACAAGACCTCGCGGCGCCCGGAGCTGCCTCGTGCCGCAGCCGCCACCTGCAGCTCGGCGATAACAGAACSGAGGCAGCTCCGCAGGCTGCTGCAGGGCCTCGCTGGGCTGATAACGTGGGCTGGGCTCCTCACGGGACACCTCAAGGAGAGCTGCCTTTAAGGGACTGCCGCTGCGCAGCGCCGGGCTAGCGGTGCCGCCTGCCTTCGGTGGCTCTGCAAACCGGCTCGCTTCCCGCAGGACTTGCTTTCCTTGTCAACGCTCAGCCCTGGTGTCCCTGTGCTGCTTGGACACCTCCTAATTCTCATTTCATATTTTGGTTCCTGCGTCATAACTTCAAACACCAGTTTTCTTCAGCCACACTGTACAGCTTTTTTTTTTTTTTTTTTCTTTATTTTTTTAATGAAACCTAGCAACCATAATGTAAATTGGAAATAACTGCATCCCATTAGACTGTTGAATTCCCCAAAGACTTGAATTATTCACTATTAACAGAACTCATATAATTATAGGTTAAGATATCACTTAGGCATTTAGCATACATCATCCCCACTGATAATTTTTAGCTCTTGATCTGTATTAGTAACCTCAGCTCGCTAAATTAAAGGAGATGCCTCCAATTAGCCTAAATTTAACATTCAGGAACACATCTCTGGTGGGATGATGCTCATAAGTTTAGAACATCCAGGCAGTTTCAGCTGAGTGATTGAGGCTTTATCACAACTGGAAGATAAGGTACTGTATTATAGAAGCTTCCATGGTTTTCCCAGTGGCAGAAGGGGAAGGGCAAAGCTGCTTTGGCACCAGCCCATAGGCAAAGGGATGGGAGCAGGGCAGGCTTCTGCCCCTGGATCCTGCATCCATTCTGTCCCTGGATTAGAGCTCGCACCCAGCGTATGGGCAATTGAGTGAATGGGACCCACAGAAGCAAAACACAGAGCCTGGCCAAATCAGCAAGAAAATTGAGACAGATATGGAGAAAGAGAGAGAGAGAGATGACATAGCAAGTTAAAAAGACATACATAATCCCTTCCCTAAGAGCCTCATCTCAGTTTTGCATTGTGGGGTTGGGACCCTTCTGCTTGTCCCTTTAGGCACATACAGAAGGTGGAGAAGCAAGGCCGGGCGCTTGGCACGGTCCCTTCCACATGTGGCGCCTTGCAAACGTTGCCCTTCCCAGGAGGGTTTTGGAGTTAGCCATGTGAACCCACCTTCAAAGCTGAGCTCCTTTGCGGGCCATCCCTCTGGACCTGCAAAAATGAATGCCATTACTGAGCATCCTAATTCCACCTGAGTGACCAGAAAAGCTGGACAGACAGATAGCTCTAAGTTCACATAATTGCACATTAAAACACAAGCACTCCCTAATCGGAAGGAGCTGTCACTGGCTGATCAGTGATCATAGCAGCAGGCTTCCAGCCGCCACCGAGCAGGTTAACTCTTTCACAGGGGTCAAAAATACCATGGCACATTCCCTGCTATGACACAGCTTTTCTCCTGAGTTAGCTGACCTTGTTTCCTCAGCATACATAAACTCTTTATTTCTCTGACTCGTTTAGGAAGGGAAGATTCCCACTAGCCATCTGTATACTTGTTATGCCTCTTGGTACTTGCTGTAGATGATTAGCTCTCTCTGCATAATCTTAGGTAACCACATTTTCAATTTGGCAGGTCCTTTAAAAATGTGTATGCCTAGGAAGATGTTTTATGGCTTTGGGCTGATATTTGTGATTCCATTCCCAGGTACTAGGCTGCAAGTTTAACGTTTTTTGGTCTTCACCAGCCACTGACAGCTCTGACATTGCCCTCTTCTCTAGGTATGAAATCCAATTAAATACATTTCAGTAAATAGCAGCGAGCTTGTTAATGGAGAGAGATGCGGTGCATTTGGTAGCTGCATAATTGTGTCAAAAATAAAATTCCAAAAGCCATTGCTCATATCACCAAATATCTCCATAGGAAAGCCCTGGGCAGTACAAAATCCTCGTCAGGATATCTGCTCATAAATTTATAATGGCAAAAGCAAAAGAGAAGGCAGAAAGCACTAAACTGGAAAATGCTATTAGAAATTGTAGTAGAATACAAATTATTCAGAGCTTAGTCATGACTCATGCAGCAAAGCTCGTTGCAAAGTATGGATTTTACTGAAAACAATCAGAATCAAAAGATTACTCTTCTAATACCTTGCTTTCTGTTGAGCCCAGAACGAATAATTAAAAGGCAAACTTAGAAAACAAAAGGTATTTTCAGATTGCAGTGCATTAAAAGCTTTGTTTTTTTATTTTAATTTTCTTCCATCAAGCAGATTGAACTCCATCATATAAAGCCCTTTGTCCTGTAAAGCAGTCACTACAGTGCGTATATGCTTAAGGTCAGACCTCCGAAACCACGCAGGTGCCTCGGGCTTACTCTGTTCATGGGAATCGATGCACTTATCCTTCCTGTGTCCCTATTGCTTGTTCTGCTGCCAGGATTATATCCCATCTTTTATAAAGGCTCTGCTCTCTGACGTAAGATGCACAAATCGCTATGAGAGTGGAGGCCAAGGCCCCGGCTCCTGCTGCCGGGTCGGCTCCCAACCCATGGTGCAGGCCCCGCGATCCGGCACGTGGGACCCTCAGCAGCCTGGGGAAACATCTCCCTCTTTCCCAGGCGGCAGCCTCGGCGCTCGGGTTTAACAACAGGCATGAGCGCCTCCCTCCTTGCTCGCGCTTATCTCAGGAGCCCTGTGGATTTCTCTTCAGAGCTGTCACATGTTGAGGAGTTTGGGTTTCTCTCATCTGCTCTGGAATTTCAGCTTCCGTTATTCAGAACAAAGACTTTTCCCACTCTAGTTTAACACTTCTTGCCCAAAGTTTGGCTCTCCATATCGTTGCACGATCGTTTGCTTCAGAAACTGCCTTTTCCTCGCACGGTGATGTGCGAGCAACAGCCGGTCACGCTCTTGCTTCTCCTCTCTTGCTAAACCCAAGCATTTCCAGAACACCCACGGCACACAGTCTGAAAGATACCTCTTGGTCTACCTGCCTACATCATCCCAAACTCCTGCTCTTTGATACAGAAGCGGCAGAGGTATTTCCCTCTTGCCCCCATGGCACCCCCGTGCTGGAGAGTGTTCAAGTCATACAGACGTGGAAATAGAAGCAGGGAAAGGATTACAGTTTGCATGGTTCTGTACTTCCCCCTGGTTGCTTTTCTTGTTATTCTGCCCTCTTCTAGCCAGGCAGCCTTTGAATTGCACTGGTTCACCCTTTTCCTGCAAGAGGCCCAGTCCCCTCACACCAGCACCCCAGTGTGATGCCCACACGTGGGCATCAGGCCCCGAGCGTGAGCGGGGAAGGGGAGGCTCGGGAAGGCAAATTCCACCTGCCTGAGTGGTCAGAAGACAGACCGACTGACTGAAATCACCACCGAGCTGGTGTTTATCCTTGAAAGTTTTGTCATGCTGGCGGAGTTACTCCGGCAAACTCCTGCTATGGAATTAGAGTGCTTGCTGGAAAACGCGTTCCGGCTTGGCAGGCAATGTAAGCCATAACATCAAACGCCGCTTTTTGCTGCCATAATAGCATCCACACTGGGGCTTTTGTTGCAGTAGTTAGGTTATAAAAGCCTCCTGACAYGACACAAAGCAATGGAGCGCAAAGCCAAGTCTTGGRCCTTGCCTGCCCAGCGAGCTGTCCCGCAGCGAGCTGTCCCGCAGYGAGCTGTCCCTGCGCCTCAGCGCCATCAGGGAGGCCCAGGTGGGTTTGTTGGGACCTGCTGACCGCAGCCCAGCCGTCAGCGCAGGCAGAGGTGAACCCCAGCCAGCATCACATTAGCCGGCCGCGTATCTGGTGTCCTGTGATCCGGCTTGGTTTCTGCATAGCTGTGGTTGAGCTGGGACTATCCCATTCGCCCTAAAATATACCATGCATTAATAGGGGGGAATTTGCTTCGTCTCAGATTATTTTTCCCTGGGCCTTACCTCCATATTTCTTCCAATATCAATTATGTGGTTGACTTCTCGGTAACATGTGCTAAGTGTAATTTTTCCTTTTAGATTTCTCCTACTCATCTTCAATTTTTGACACCATGAAATATAAACATATCTGACCTTCCCAGGAGAAAACGTCCGTCACTTTGATTGATATTTTGTTGAATCTTTAAATATTGTGTCCCTAAATTTTTTTGAACAGCTTAAATTGAACTAATTGCAAGCATTAACACAGTTAATTATTTTAAAATGTCATTATATCTTCTTAGTAGAAAATCTGTTGCCAAGGGATATCATGAGCCACACACACAATTGTTTCCCCCGGTAGATTGTAATTCAGCTTGCATTTCTAATATTGCACCTCATTTTAATTATTTTTCTTTTGTATGACTGTTGCTAGGTTCCCTCAAAAATGCAAATGGCCCCAATCCAGAAAACAACACAAGTTTTGAATATTGACAAAGTTAGGACCTGAAGAAAGTTTCTTGTAAAATCATATACAAAACCATTCTCCCACTCTGCTAGTGGATTTTATCCCCTCGGCTCCGAAGCCCATCCGCTAGTGAAAGGCTGGAACCAGATTTGCCCAGGAAGCAGCAACAATTTATCGCTGAGGTCGGAGGAGGCAGATTTAGGCTTTTCATTGAGCAGAATAGAAGCTCCATCCAAGCTGCAACCGGCTCCGTGGGCCCTGCTTATCTGGCAGACGGGGCCGTGTCCTGCGTGGGGCTCTAAGTGCTGCTGAGCAGCTTGTGAACAGGGCACGCCGTGTCCTGGAGACACCACCAGCAAATGGGAATAGACACCGTGGATACCCACGCTGGAATTAAGTTGGGGCTACTGTATCTTTATTATAGAGGATATCAGGGGATTCCTAATTGCCCCACATTGGGGTTGTGGCTCGTCCAGGGCAGGTACAGCAGTTCACGAGGTGTTTGTGCAGCACCCAGCGAGGAGCCTTGCTAATGTTACCGTGACCTCTGGAGCTGTAAATTAAAATAAGCGCGTGAGAAATCGCCTCCCCTGGCACCAAATGTTACAAACTAGACAAATCTACAGGCCAAAGTGGGAGCCAGGAGTGCACGGAGCCGTGGCAGGTGCTTTTGCCCATGGGACACGCAGCAGACTCCGTGCACAGCAACGCTTTCGGAGAGAAGAAAGAAATATTGCAGTACTTGAACATTGCTTTTTTTGACCGCAGGATCACTAAAGGGGTGGCTGCTATTCCACTCCGGGCCTCAGAGTCTCATATTAAATAATGAAATTCTTGCTTCGCTGCTCAAGCAAACAGACCCAAGAGCGTTTTTACAAAAACAAACAAAAGTGATGCAAATGCAAGTTTAATGCTAGCACTCAGCCCACATGCGTACTGCACCCATTGCCTTTGCTTTGATGGCAGGCAGAAACCAGAATATAAATAGGCCCACACAGCCATTTAAGGTCAATCCTGCTAAGCTAACAGTGGGGTTTTCTCTGGCCATGTATTTACCATTTATCCATGTCAATCAATATCACCACAGGAGAGCATCGTCTCCTCTGCTCTAAGTGTGTGTTGTTATCCGCTGCAGCACCAACTGATTTCCCAGTAGAGATAATAATAAATAACAATCCTAGCACTGATATAACACATCTGCAGTTTTCTAAGCGGGGGGATGCCTATGAAAGGCAGGAAGTRGCTTATTAAAAGAACTCTGCGTACTTTTGCAAAATATCTTTAAACATCATAATTTAGATAAAGAAGCGGGAACTTGATGATTTCTTCGTGGTTATGTCCCTTCTATCCGCAGGCTACTGTTTGAGTCTAGAGCAGTGACCAAAGGTTTTTACTACCTGACAGGCAAGGAGAAAAGAAGCAATTTTCTGGTATTTCGTGAACTCCTGAGCACAAGGGAAAGCTCCAGCACTGAGCACTGCATGTGGATTAAATATCTCTGCCAGCTTTCACCTAGAGATAAGACCTATAGATCAGAGCAGGGAGGGAAGAACATGGGCACTTCACCCRCTCTGTACCTGTCTTATGAAAAACATGTACAGGCAGATCCTGTCCCTGGATAAATTGTCGGATTTTGGGTCATTGATTTCAGAGCAATTACCCTCATTTACCCTGCAGAGGAGTCTACTAACAGAGCTCATACACACCGATGCCAGGCTGCAGCTCTTGTGAGCACTGCACATATTTCTTGAACATGACTTTACTGCAGATTAATTGTCCCATCTTTTAAAGTTACAAAATAGGCTCCTCAGATGAATTGCATTGGATTTTTTCCCTCATTCTCACACTATACTAGACTTGAAATTCATTTTATAATTTTGTGTATTGGAACAACACACATAGATTTTTTTTTTGTAGTGCTTTATGTCATTTTTTTCCAAGAAAAATACTTTTAATTGGTCTTTTTTAAAAATTATTTTCCTGATCCTGTATTCACTAATACAGCCTCAAATTCTGGTATTTTGTCCTTTTCAACCTTTGGGAGATATGAGAAGAATATACCACAGTAGACAGAGAATTCCCTTTTAACYAGAAACTTATAACTTTCAGCTATAGAATCATCCATTCTCCTAGAAGTGTAAGATATATTGCCCCAATAAATGACATGCTAGATGTTAAATTCTAAGGCAAAAACATATGAAAAAATCCATGTCATTGCCTATTAAAATATATATAACTTAAAAAGCTCCAAGAAACTCTGTTGCAATCTTATTGCAAAGTAATAAACCCTTCTATTGCTCCACAGCAGGTAAGCACAGAGTAGACTTTGTGACTACCAAATTTAACTAATTAAAACCTTCTCCAAGCTGATATGAGCACTTAGTTAATCAAAGGAGTTGCTTGATTTTCATACTAAAAACCTTCGAGGGCTACTGTAATTAATTAAAAGTAGTAATAAATAATTCGGAATGCCTGGGTTTTACATATATTCCTTGATTATTTAAATACTAGGTTTAAAACCCACACCCTCCTCCACATCTCAGCACAACCCCCTGTTTCCCTGCCCCATGGTCCACTCCAGCCTGGCTCTGAGCACCATTAGTGCTTCGTATCAACAGACTGCCCCATACCTTTTCATATACTCAGAGCCTTTAAGAATTAAAGCACATTAAATTATAATATTTTATATATAAATTGCATATTTTTATATATAAATTACATATTTTATACATAAATTAACCCTCAATCCCAGAACATCTCAGCCACAGTTGTAAGTGGCTTCTTGTCATTTACCGGACAAGATTTCATTTTTCTAGAAAATAAGTATTTCTTTGGGGGAAAGGGGTAAGGGAAACTTACTGATCTACAGCCTTTAATGTCAAACGATGTGAGTGATGATGCTAACCTCCCCAAGGCCCCTTTGCTGCTGCCTGCCCTGCTTTCCCAGGAGTTTAGCAACCTGGGCTCTTGTCAGCAGGTTTACTTGAGGAATGGGCAACTTTTTCAAGTACCACTTCTGCAGATGTCTGTCTCCATCATGAGAAATTCCAGGCTCCTTAGTGCCCCTGGCTTCCCTGTGGACCAAATACACACTTGTGTATGTTAGGAAAACTGGGTGTTTTTATAAGCGGGTGAAGCAAAGAGCTGACTTGGGCTTCAAGGGAGAAAGCTCACTCAGTCAAAATCTCATGATTGGAATGGAGAGGAAAGTAAATTTCACTCATGTTGAATGCTGCCTTTGAAATAAAGAATACATAAAATACACCTTGGATTGAAGAATAACCCATGATGTGTTATAAAGAAAGCTGGTGCATCAGGTAAATGTTCATGTGGATCTTTTTCAGCCAGCCTCATGCAGGGGAATTTCCTTCCTTCTGTACTGACCAGATGACATCGAGGTCATCTCCRAATCTTTGGAGAGAGCCCTGCAGCCAGCTTGCCAAGCACCCAGTTCTCTTTGAAGTCAGGGTCGCAGATGTGGCTCTACTGCACAGGATACCTGAAAAAATAACAACAGTCACGAGAAATACACATGCAGACAGGGAGGGAGAACTATGACCTCATCCTCATTAGCCTGACATTTTAGTTTAGTTTTTCCATTTGTTTCTTTTTCATTCCAGTTCTCCATTCTTTTTTTGCCTTCTCACACATAGACAGCATTCCTTTCCATAGACTTCAGGTCAACTCCTATGAAACATTTCTATCCCTTTACACTTTTAAATCTACTTGCTCTGCAACTTGGTGCTGTATTTTCCTTATTCGGGTGAAGCCATGAGAAAATTTGGCGCTTTGGTCTCATTCCAAAGAGGGAATGATCCTCTATCCCGGCCAGCTCAGCGCTTTAGAAAGCTGGGTCCCTCTGAGAGCAATTTTTCCCTGCTGTTACGCAGCTACATTATTCAATACAGTGTATTTCTTGTTCCTAGAGGGAATTGTGATCACAGAAACATGGCAAATTCTTGCTTTCTCAGGGGAGAGAGGGAGAACTTTTTTTTTCCCCTCTTCAGTCTGATGCGCTTGCTTTGGTGCTGTTTTGTGACAATGTATAAGTTCTRTATATTCACTAGATTTTAAGACTCTTCACCTTTTGAACTGTATTTACTKCATTTTCAGTTTGATCCAGGCAAGCTGAACCTGTCACTCGCAGTCCCTGCCCACATGAGCCCCAGGCCCAGTGTACAAAACACATTAGGGGAGTCTAAATGTAAGGCTCAGGCTCAGTATTTGAAGAGYCCGTTCAATTTTCAGCAAGGAAAAGGTTTCTCTCCTGGTTTAACCTAGTATGTAATAATAAAGAAACAAATGAAAAGGAAGAAAAAAATAGCTTGAAACAAGTTTATCCTCAGCAAACACTAAGAGACTATTAAAGACTCTGCTAGGATTATTTACTTGAAGATGAAGCTGGCATAAACAAGACATATGAACTCCCATGTGGCAAACAGCGAAAGTAAAAACTTGGAGCAAGGAACCTTGTCCATATGCACCAGATGGTGAACTGTTTTATCCTGAAAACCATGAGCTTGAATAAGATTTGATATTCTGGCAGATGATCAGCCCCTGAGATAGTGCTTTGGCCAAAGCGATTTAATCAATGATTAGAGTAGTAGGGAAGAAATCAAGGGGGTTCTTTTTCCACTAAATTGATCAATACTAAAATACTCACCTTTAGACACCAAAAGAGCCTGAGCTTCAGAGAAATATTTTGCCCATGACTCTGCACATTAGCTGTTCCTGTAGCTCCACAAAAGCCAGCTCACCAGCAGCTGACTCAGCCTAGGGGAGGCCCCAGATCAGGGATTTTCCAGTGGGGAGAACCTAAATACACAAGGTAGGAGCTCTAATATCTCACTTTCCCTCCCACTTTGACTTCTTATTTGCTTTGGTATCAAAGACCTTCACCTTGCCCTACCTGAGCTCCAGCTTGTTACCTTGAACTCCTGCACAAATGCATTCAGTCCTTCAAATCTCCCTTCTCCTTTACAACTGAACCACTTTTGTCCCCTCTGGTGGAGTTGCACAGGAGAAATGCTGATTGCAGCACTATGCAGAGAAGSATTAACACTTCTCAAGGATAATACTCTCGAAGTAGGGTGCTCTAGGTCATTGGCTAAAACACACGGAACCAAACAACAGAAAATTTCCTAGAGGGAAATGCTCACCCATGACAAGCAAGTCTCTCATCTGCAGCAAGACCTTCTAACTGTGTGTGCACATCTGTCATGCAGTCTCTCTMTATATATATTTGCTAGGAGTTCTATGACTATCAGAGCCCCTAAGCAGATTTTTCCCTTCAACACCTGTGGCCCAAATTCTGAAGAAGACAGTATGGTTCCTAAAATGCACAGATGTGTGCGCAGATGTGCCCGTGTTTGAAAGGGCAGCTGATGAGCTGGGTTGTGATGTCTTCGCCTGTGGATCAGTGGGAAGCTACCTGAATGAGGCCAACAGAAAAAAAGATGCTCCAACAGGTTTCTTGGCTTGCTGGCCAGTAACTACCACGCAGGCAATGCCATTCACATCGGTTAATCCTGCCAACACCGTGTGCTAGGGGGTTATGCCTAGAAGTCAGGTCAGCAGCCACCTCTCTGGCCTCCTCAGGTCCAAGAGACCTCCAGTTATGGCAGATGATATCTCCCCTTTTTGATCATTTGGCTACAAGAGTTTTGTTAGAAATGCACAGAGTAGCTCCCTCCTCCAAGGAAGGTTTCTCAGTGTGAACTTTTTGGCTCAAATGGCTTTCAAACGTATATCACTGATTTAAGACAGCAATAGTTTCTATGCATCTTCAGTGGCCGTATACATCCATACTGCTATTATTGTTCCATGTACCCAGCACAAGTCAACTGATTATACTTAGCAGTTTGCTGTATGCCTGTAAATTATTACACTGTCATCTCTAGAAGAAGTATTGCTGGAAAAGAATGACACGGTCCTTCCTTTTTAAKGTATTGTCCTAATAAAATTAATTACCCAATATCCAGCTCCTAGAAAACTGCTCAGCAGAAATAAAATTCTAGAGATGATCTATTCTTATCAGTGGTAAATGGAGTAAGGAGTGAGTCATTGCAGGCTTCAATACAAAATACAAATGACGTTGGAAGAGCAATCAAACTTTAAAATTCATTTTTCACAGAACCCATCAAAATGAATAGTTGGAAGAGGTTGCATTGAGTGGAAAGTATTCCCATGCTTTTAAGTAATTTTTGCTTTAATGTAGTTTGTGGTTGTTCCAGGGTGGATAAAACAAGGAACGCCTGTCCAGAGCCATTGCCCTAATTTCTGATCTAGACAGACTTATGTGACCATGACATGTCATTGTCAAATGAACAAAAACACAGAAAATCTAAACTAGGATTTGCTTTGGATTTGGGACCCATTAAAAATCAGTTTCCAAGGAAGGTTATGACACTGAGCCATGATGTCATGCAGAGTAAGGGGGAAAAGTCCCAATAAATCAAGTTTTGCTCTCTCTTATCAATTCAAGGCAGAACATCACCACTATGGTTACAGCAAGGTGTAAATATAAAGAGGATGATGAAGAGCCTTAGGCTCCTYGACACGGCCACAAATACCAAGATGGTTCTTTTTAAATGCATCCACCTCTGGAGCTCACCGTGCGGGGGAGATTTCCCAGGAGCAAAGGGAAGGACAGCACTCCTTGGGGCACTACAGGCACTGCTTGGTGCAGCCCGGGTGCTGCCCACAGCTCGGGGGAGAGCAGCTGCACCTCGCGCMGCTTCGCCCCTCGCTCCAGCAGGCAAAGATGTGCTTTACAAACGCTGATGAGCAAAGCAGATCAGCAGCTCCGGTTTCATCTGCACCATTCAAGCATGAGGAAATTTAGACTTGAAAACCCCACAGCATTAACGTTTTCCAGTGTTTTGTAGTTATTTTCAAMGAGTTTTGAAAGGAAAAATAAATGCCAGAAATTTTAAATCCCATTACATGCTACATCCAAGTCCATATTTGTGCCATAAGAGATAGACCAAAGCTATTCAACTTAGTGAAAAAGGACTGCAATGTTTAAGAGTCTTTAGAGGATCTGTGGACATCAAGAGCCCCATCATAGCTTTGCTGCTAATTTGCTAGGGTTAAGCCACTTACACTCTTTGTTCTCCCTTGTTCCCACAGGCAAAACGAGGACAATTTTAATGACCGCTTTTCCTAGAAAAATACTGAGAGATTTAATGAGCTAATGTTTTTTTTCTCCCCACACTCCCTCTCTCTATATGTATATAAACATACAACATTYGTTCGATAGTTACCATGAGGGGAAGAGCACTGGAGGACAGTGAGAGCATGAGCAGCACTTACAGCAAAGGAAGGACAGGGTAAAGCTGTTTTATCAGACTTGGAACTGACGTTCAAATGCCTTTAATCTTACAAGCCAATTATGGGCTCACAATTGCGTGTCCTGGCATTTGTCTGAAACCTCAGACGTCGCGGAGTCACCAGGGTGTTTGCTGCCGTTCAGACCTTGAGAGCGCGACTCCCTCAAACCTCTCCTCAAACACATCTCGTCCTCGCTTTCATGGCTGGTTCGCACACAGCCTGCCATTACATATCGTAAATTCTCTCTTTATGCCAGAGGTACTTAATGAGGTCAAATGTCTTACGGAGGAGAGTGTTACAGACTGCTGTGCTTCAGCCCAGGCTGGCTTTCCCTTGCAGTGGAGCTGATAAAACCCACCAAAATGATTATAATACGTAAGACAGAAAACTCAAACAGTGCAAAAGTAACTTCAGTCGGTCCAGGATGATTTATACTTTGAGGGTCCAGCCATAGGAGAAAGCTTGCCAAGCATAGCTTTTCCTTACAGTCTGTGTTCCTTTCAGGAGTCAGTCCAATCCCTAGTAATTTCCTCTATTAAACCCCCCTTCCAACTCAGGAGTTCCTTCCTTCTGCAACAGCAGTAGAAAAATGTGCCCAACAGCATCATAACCATCTGTAAAAGCAAGCTAACTGCCCAAATCYATGGTTATTATTTTGATTTGCGTAATGTACTTTCCAAAGAAGCTTGAGACCCATCTACAATTCATAAAGAAACGTATTTTTCAAATTCATATGAGTTCACATGTTTAGTAAAGAATATTTTCTGACTCACTGAAATCAAGATTCTCTTCAAAGAAAAAAAAAAGAAAAAGAAAAAAAGAGAAAAGATGTGGGAAAAATACCCAGATCATGAATAAGCTTTGAACAAGGGTAACACATGCACTGAGCAGCAGCCGCCCAAACTYACAGCATGGCATCAGCAGTTATTGCAAGTCTTATCCTTGCAGAAGTTTTAAATGCATCCATTACTTTGCTCTTTTCATAAATTCCATTAAAATCAAACTATTCATGTGAGTAAATGTGCACGTGTGATCAAATAAACCTTCATGGTAGGATCATGCCCCTGTACTGGACTTTGCAAGACAGCAGTGCTAACCACAGGTTGGCCAGGATGAGCAATTCTATACCAGTAAGTGATATACATATATATTATATATTTTTTTTCCACTCATTTCCAATGTCTAATGTCCAATATAAATAACACATCGTTAATAACCTTTCAGCAGAAAGGCTTTATGTGTTTGCAGCAATTTGAAAAACAAGCACTAGCTGCAGAAAGGTGCAGTYGATGTGCTGGAGGTCTACCCTTCCCTACAACCCTCGTGCTCCCCAGGCTGGACCAGTCCTGTCCCGAGTGCCACCTCCTTGGCCAGGCCCGCGACAGGCTCTGCTGTCATCTCCACCGTGCGGGCTCACAYTAACCTTTCTTATTGGCCTCTCTGCTGTAGCACACGGGCCCTCAGAGAGCTGCTAAGTGATGGTGACTGTCATGGGCAAATGCCCAAGGCAGAGACAGAAACAGACAGAGCAGGGCCTGYGTTTACTCCTTGGCTTGTGGTCACTAAGGGGCTCGAGGCAGCAATATTTTTCTTATTGCTCTCTTTGCAGCATTTAATTTCATTAGGGCTATGGCTTTCATAGAAAAATAGAGTGCTAATCATAGATGAGCAAAACATGCAGTGTAACATTTCAGGACCATTTTTAGGCACCATATTCTTCTGATCATAAGGCAGGCCCCATACCCKCTCTGGTCTGCATGCAAGATGGATTGCAGGGCAGCTCGAGAGGCCCTCGGGGGGTAAGGACAAGCCCCACCACAAGCCGAACTGCCCAGGCCCATCAGGTCGGTGACACAGGAGCCACCAGGGCACAGGGGGAGGCCAGTGGTGGCCCCACGGTAGGGCAGCCAGGCGGGAGCAGCCGACGGGGACACGGGCAGTGTCCTGCTCCAGCAGGAGAGGTGGCAGCCAGGGTAGGAGCGGTGACAGCCACCCCCTCACACGCCCAGAGCCATTTAATTAAGAAAAGCATAAAGTCAACATCTGTTCACACCAATACAACAGAGGAACCCCAAAGAATGGATCTCTCCCATTTGTCCTGACACCAGCTCTAGAAGAGTCATTTACTTAACTACAACACTGGCGTACAAATATTTTGGCCTCAAGTACTCGCAAGCAGCTGCAGGCACCCTGCTCTCAGGGTCAGGTAAGAATATACCAGTTTCTACCTCAGCAAGAGGAGTAATGTCATTTGATCTCAGTCTTTCTACCTTTTCTAATGCTTTGTCTCCCCAGCCTCCTCCTCCTGTTACGCAGTGTGCAGTATGCTCCGTAAGACACCCGGGATGCACAGTCTGGGGAAAGCAGCAATTAATTATTAAACCTGTCCCTGTAACAGCCTTCCTGGTGTTGAGACAATCTGTAAGCTAAGCACCGATGTTTATCTTGGTAACATGGCACCGCTCCACGAAACATGACAGGTGAGCTACCACACAAGGCAATGCAACAAGGAGGATAAAAAAAAGGAGCCTTTCTGCAAGAGGAGAGGGGAGAATAAAACGAAGGAAGAGAAAAAAAAAAAAAAAAGGAAAAAAAAAAAAGAGACAGAGAAAGAATTAACCTTGCACTGACTTTCAGTACTGTCCTCATCTCATGTTCTGTATGCCATTAGCAGTCAAAAATCTTGAGCCAAGTTTGGATCTGCTACCTGCCATTAGCAAAATATTTATTTATTATTATTATTATTTTTAAATGGAGGTTAGCCATGATTACATGCCATCTCACTCCTTTGAGGAATTTGTCCCTGGGACAGGAATGGAGTAGGGGAGAGCTGGGAATCTGGCACTGACAAAGCATGAAAAACTAGGAGGAAAATGTTGTGTTCTGGGGGGGTTCTCAAGAGCTGCAAAGGTCAGATGAGCTTATGGATGATCACATCTTCTCAGTTGCACAGACCTGGGTAAGAGCCAGAAAAGACTGCTATTCCCAAACTGTCCTTCTTCTGGACCCCAAAGATGCAGCATGGAGATTGTCCTTAGCACCTGGGATCCAAACTGTAAGCAGGTAGCAGTAACAGTGAAGAAAATCCAAACGTCCTTCCAAGATCTCTTGTGCCACCATTTGAAGTGAAAGAGGCAAAATTAGAGCACTAAGGCTGAATAAGGTTTTTACAAGGCCGTGCCAGAGAAATCTACAGAGAAGTGCCAAACCCAGCAAGACTGCAAAAAGATGCTGCCCTGAAAATACTCTCTTGGGTGTAAAACACTCATTAGCACATGTTGCCTTTATTACTGTTATTTCATAGTTCAYAGCAACACATCTAAAAGGTCCAGGTTCCTTATGGATTTGTGTCTTGTGGTCATTTGCAGGTACAAACTGAGGTGCTTTCTTGAACTTTGACATTTATTATATCTCTTCTTTATGAATTCTTTTATATCTACTAATCCTTTGCCTTTCTATTATATGACTGTACATCTGGTCTCTCCCTCCAGCTTGCTGCCTGCTTCCACAGAAYCTGTAGCAATTCAATTACCTTTGAGCCTTCTTTCCACAAGCCAAGTTACACCAACCAGTGCATTCAACAGTTATTTGAGGACATTATCGCAGAAGCCTCATTTCCTGAGGAATCCAGACTAGCAATTCCCATTCCTAAGAGCTAATCACTTGCTACGGATGCATGAAATAAGTGGGGAAGCACAAAGAAAAGATGGTAGAAAGGCTGAAGCTGGGTAATAACAAATGAAGAATACTGTTGTGCACTAAAATGCACATTAGTCACAGCCTCTCCCTGACAGCTGGCATCAGTGTGGCATCCTGGAGAGGCACGAGAATGGAGCATAGGAAGTCAGGAAGGAGGCAGCAAGGTGGATTTTTGTCCCGGATTTTCTAACAGGTGTAAGGCAGAATGTTAAATACCAGAAGTACTCCATGGAAGAGTTATCTAGCAAGAGCAGAGGGCAAAATGTGAAACCAACAGCAACCAGGCATTTCCCATTGCTTTCAATCATGCTAGTCTCCCTCCAGCCTTCCCCTTCCAGCCATCCCTGCCTYGGGCTGGGATTTCTCTGCCCCAAACTTCCAGCCAGGTTCCTGCATGCCTTCCTCCTGCTTCAGCTGGAGCTCATCCTCATGTGAAGGGACTGAATTTGGGGCAGAACAATTTTTACCCCCACAGCTACTTGGGGAAGCAGTGTCTGTCCACAGCCTCGGTCCGGGTGAAGCTGTGCTATCAAACACCTTCATTACGACAGCACAAAACTTGGGTTTTAATGTGTAGAAGGGGAGTGGAGACATCCTTGTTGAGACACATCTGAACATATTTGTAGCATTGTTTTTGTTATAGGAGACTGCTGGGCTCTCACCTTTGCTTGGGAAAGATAGAAAAAAAGTGAATTAAAAAAAAAAAAAAAAAAAAAGCTAATCCTGTGTCATGCTTTGGCTGACAAGGGTCTGCAGAGAAGCAGGAGACCACCAGCACCAGTGGTCAGGTGGTGGGAGGTACAGACCACGATGACTAAGAAAGGTAGGAGGAGGGCTAAATTACAGAGGAATATCAGACTCTCATGCAGGCACTAGTTGCCAATTTGTGCAAGATTCTGTTAACCATAAGGCAATGTGAAGTTTTACATTTGGTCATTTGGAGGCAAGCCTGGAATGGATAAATCTGCAAATTATTAGCTGAAATTCTGAAGACTCAAACATATGCTCTGCCTCTAGACAACCTTCTGCTCTCCTTCCTCTGCTCGTATTGGGAGTAGGAGAYGACAGACTGATCAGAGAGCCCCTTTCCTGCTTTCTCCTGGCAGTTACCTTACCTTGCTCCAGGMGGTTTTTTTCCACTGGCTAAGCCCAATGCTTTAAGGCCCATGCAGGCTTTAAAGCTGCTTACAGATTGCCAAGTGACCTTWTAAATTAGGGACTGAGACCTGCTCTAGGAAATGCTGAAAACACAGAGCAAATTTGCTTCACGTTTCTCAACTATCTCACAGTCATTAAATATAGACTCTAGTTTACAAAAGGTATACCCAACTTATTTATGAACACTCAATCCTTATGGAAGAGCTTTTTATCTTAAAATATTTTTGGCCTCAACCAATGTCTCCCTTGACCTCAGGACTACACACAGGTGAGAAGGAAGAAGAAGGGTAAATGCAGCACATTATACTCTTATRTGTGAAGACAAGACATAGGGTAAGCCAAGGCAAACAAACTCAAAACCAGCATGGTCAGACTCACACGTGCAGCGGCCACGGTGATGAGCTGGGACCCTGCAGAAAGGCAGGTACTGGGAGGGCAGAAGTGGTTTCCCTCTCTCCCTACCAGCTCACTAAGTTCACATCTAGCACTCCCCCATTAGCAATTGAGCCCCAACCTCGGTGCCTTCATACGGCCAAGTTTGTTTGCTTTCTTTTTGAGAGCTTATTTAACATCTCCTTACAAATGAGCTTGGGCTTCTTCTGTGATATGCAAGACAGCAGTGTCACAGGCACACCGGGGCCTGAAGCAAATGCACTGAGCAGTGGGCATTTCAAAGGGTAAGTGTTTCACTAACAGAAGCAGATAAATAAACTCAGGAGCAGCCCAAACGTTGAAATTGTGACTAAGAGCAAAGCATGCAAAGGTTAACTGGCAAAGTGCCACCAGAGCCCTCCTGCAACCAGCACCTTGGGTTAACCAGCACGCCAGCAGAAGACTGCTTCAGTCACTAGATTACACAGAATACTCGCATGTTTAATAGAACTAATATTTTCCCTACTTTAAAGTCAAAAAAAAAAAAAAAAAAAAGTCAAAAAAAAAAAAAAAAAAAACTCCCTTGCAAAATGTAGAAATATGTAGTTCTTACAAATGCCATTTTTCTCCCCAAGAAAAGCATTAATACTACGAATAACCCCATGGGCATCTCTGAGATGAGGAAAAGCAAGAGCAAAATATCCACCTTGCCTTCTTTTGTGTCTTTCATAATGAACTGCCTGAGGCTCTGTCCCCACTTTTCCCTCTACTCTCCTCTGGATTATTTTACCCTTTTCTTGGGAGGGAAGCAGACATTACCCACACACACAATAGATATTTTTAGGCCCAGCACTGCTGGCCATGCTGGAAGTTCTCACTGCAGGGGCTTGTGTAGAACTTGCCCTGCACTCTCGTTGTTGTCCAGGACCTGTTGGATGCCAATGGACTGCCTCAGCAGCAGGTCCAACTGGGAGCCTGTCAAAAACAGTATGTTACATATTCTGCTGTGTGCTTAAACTGTGATTATATGAACTATCAGTCAGCCAGTCCCTAAAAACATTAAATCCAGTTCCATTTAAAGAGAAATAGAATTGCTACAGACCTCAACTAAATTCAATTAGGTCTATAATATTCAGTAGGTCCAGACTATACCTGCAGTCAGGCTATACTCCTTATATTCATCACAGAGCTAGACAGACACAATCAGGAGCAAATCACAGATTGGTCTTTTAGATTTTACTAGATAGGCCTCACAGCAACCTTACCTTTATATAACAAGATTCATGGGCGTGACATCAGTATGGAGCTAACATAAAGTAACACAGAATCAGCCTCAAAACACTCACAACTGGTGAAAATCAAAGCACAGAGGAAAGCCTTAGCTGCTTCCTCAAGCTGGAGTGAATGACTGAGCTGTTGCACCACTTTTAAACTCTAACCTCCATGCATCTCTGACCATAATTGGTCACAGCTGGRTTCCCTCTGGTTGCCTTCAGCTAGAAGCAAGTCTGGAGCACGAAACAGAAAACATATGTGAACTACAGACCTTGTTAAATGAGTTGCAAGGAGCATTTTTCATTCTTGATGTGGTGGCATTTTAAGGAGCATTAGAGTGTTTTTATCAGGACTGCAGCTTCGTGGGCAAGCGCTCTCTTTTTAGTCATCCAAACTTAATTTACGCAGCCATAGCACAGGCCACACAGGCTAGGACACAGGGATAAAAACAGGTAGCACTGGTAAACAATAGAGCAAAACGAGGTGCATGAGACCTCTGTGGTCATTGGAAGCATGTACAGTCATCCTGATTTTGACTCTTAGGCCTAAAGTGAGTTATTTACCCTCTGAGCTTAGGTTCCCCAGGCAATCAGAGTTTTTGTTTGAATTTACCAATTTGTCAATAATATTTCCAAAAGTTAGGTACTGTAAGTAAGACATTCTCAGGATAAACATTTTGCATTCTGAATTTCACCAGAGCAATGGTGCCAGAAGCAGAAGTTGGGTGTAAGACAGACAGCATGACGYGTTGCAGGAATGCTGCTGCCTGTTCTCTACATGATCGACACACAAGGCAGAGCAATATTAAGCACCGTATAGTCCACAGATTTGCTTATGCATGCAAAACCACCTCTGCAAATTTGGGCAGTGTCTATACCCATTGTGCAACAGGTTAAGCTGTGAGGCAAGTTGCTTTTTCTTTAGAATTGCAGTTAAATCCCATCTTTTCCCCCCTTTCTTCGTCAGCTATTCTACAGAAAGCCAAACCACAAGCAATTTTTTCTACAAACCAATTCAATTCGCAGAGATCATGGACAGATTCAGACTCCACAGGGAAGTCTAGATGGACATTCTTTAGGTTGCTTTTCATTCAAAAAGCAATCAAACACATTTGAAAGAGTCAAAGGTTGCAGCACACTCAACTTAGGGATTGGTGGGTAGAGACCCTGGCAGAAAATTGAGGGTTTCTGCTTTATTATCACCCTTAGCAAAGGGAGAGTCATCTACCCCACGCTATAACCAACTACRGGCAATGAGAGGTATGCAGATTACTGTGTCGTACTGAAAGATGCAGAGCAGGACCTGAGCAGTGGCCCATATGTGGTGCCCTGGGGGAGAGGAGGCTGCCCAGACACCTACAAGAAGAGCCCTGGATCAGGGACCACAGAGGGGCCACAACCTGAAGGAGAACCTTGTGCACAGCCTGYTTGTGCCCCCCTGGCCCCTGTCAGGAGGGAAAATCTCATTGATGAAGAATTCTTAGGATTTTGGAAAGCCAACGACAGGGAGTGCAAGCAGGTTGTGCAATTGCACATAGGGCATGGGTGATTCCTCCTGCTTGGTCCTACCACATCTGGAGTTCTCTCATCCAGGAAAACGKAGATCAAGAATGGAGGAGGGAGCTAAGATCTCCCTGCTAAGGCATGCAAGACAGAGAGCAAGGTGGATAGGAAGGTTTCAGCCTTGTGTTTCTGGGAACGGGTTGGGAGAGCTCCGAAGGCAGCTCCGCGCGCGGTGAGTCATCAGGCAGCCTGCAGCTCCAGCTGGAGAACTGCTGCATCTCCCAGGCATGGAAGGTGCCAGCGCTGGGAATGGGCACAGCAGGCTTAGAAGGGAGTGTGTGATGCCACCCTAGAGGAGCGGTGCCCGGCGGGAGTCACTGAGCACCAGGAATGCGGCTTCCCTGCCGTTTACCTGAATAATAACAGTTTGTAAGGAACATTCGCCACCAGTAGGGCTGCCTTCTAGCGGAGACCAGGACTTCAGCTGTAAGACAAAATCTGTGTTTGCAATTTGCCTTCATTTCATTTCATCTTGGGGAAAAATATCAGAAAGTTTCAAAACTCTGAAAAAAAATCTTTTTTTTTTCTAGACCTGATCATAATATTTCAGATGAATGAAGTTTGTTTGTTTGTTTGCTTTTCTAATCTGCCTTCTGAGTATTTCTATGACTTTATGAAAACAAACCTTTCAYGTAGAAAACTGAAATGCTTATTCCAAGAAAGTCCCTGAAAGTTAAATTATGGCACTTCACCACTGTTCCAAAATTTCAAAACMCGTGGGTTTCTGCAGAACTCTTATTTTCTGCTGGATTGCAGCAACTGTGGTTGGTTATTGTTTTTTTTGTCTAGTTCTGATCAATATAGCAATATCCAGCAAAGGTGTAATGAAAAATCACACCATGTTTCTGTATTGGCAAAAACCCTTCTTTTGAGGTATTTATACTGGGAAAAGAATGTGTTTGCTTATGGATCCTGTTTCACTCAGGGAGGTAATATGGGATCGTGGCAAAAAGCTGGTTTGCATTAGCTGAGCCGTGTCTAGAAGTGCTGGGAGGGCCATACCCCCAAATCTTTACTGGGGAGCAGGAGGCTATGTCAAATTTCTATACTGGGACATATTGGTCACTATGAGCAACATTGTTTTGAAAAAGACTGGCAAAGCAGCAAGTTTAGAGAGACCAGGAAAACAGAGTGAGGGTTCCCTTGTTAGCAAGTCAAATCGTGGGCTGACATCAGCAACAGTGTGATGATTTTATCATGAATTTCACAATATTTGGTGTTGTTTATACGGTCCTCGCTTCTGCAACTCCCATTACATGAGAATTGCTATTCTCATCTGAGAGTGAAAAAACGTTTCCAGCCTCCTGACTTTAAAAACACTAAGCAAGCTTTCCAAATCCAAAAAGGCACATAAAAAAAGCACCTCAAGCTAATTATTAAAACCCCCAAAGCTGTGAGCGTTTTCCAGGGGACAGCTCATGCTGTGTGGTGGTCTGAGTTTAGCTGATAGCTCCAGGCTGTTCAGCTCCAGGAGTAATTTTGGTTTCCTTGAGGGGGAGGCAACTAAGAGGGAGTATCTGTTTTCATAAGATAAGTGAGTAAAGCATGGTGGCTCTGTGGTTGGTGCTCTGCAGGATCCACCACGGTTTTTGTGTTTTTTGGTGTGAGAGATGGGGCTGGGAGAAAGACTCAGAATGGAGTCTAGYTGAATCTCTAATAACAGTGTTCGCACTTGCTCCCCCTCTGTCTTTCCTACCCACCACCATAGAATTTTTCATATATGTGGGAAACGTATCACTAACTGGGAAACAGAGAAATGTATTTTTATATGTATTTACGAGTGTGCATGTGTACATGTGGATATCTATGTTTTAAATGCCTGCAAACCTCTTAGCCACCTAAGGCCTCGTAAGAGGCCACAGGCGCAGCACGCAGGAGCCGTGAAGCAGAAATCTGGCTGCCACAAATCCATCCGYAACCCTCCCTTAGTCACGCCGGCGAGCAGGGCACGGGCGCTGGGACAGCCCTGCGCGGCACCCTGCTCCGAGAGGCACAAAGGAGGCAGCAGCACCCGCTGACGCACGGCACTACAGGATGGCGAGGCTAAAGCCAAGGCTATAATTAGGAAACCACTTCATTGTGGAGCGGGCGGCCTAATGAGCGCAGCTGAGGCTGACTGCATTTACAGTGAGAGCAGCCTGCCAGTATCACCAGCGCGTGTCATCCTTGCCGCTGCCGGGCTCTGGGACAGCCCTGTTTGCCGGGAGGCGGCCTCCCCGCGCCGCYGGGACTGAAATCCCGCCTCAGATTGCGCCAGCGAGACCCGTCCTGGCTGTCCTGGCTCGTGCACCGGGGCAGCCGTTGTGCCAGAGCGTCACATACGGGCACACCTATGGCAGGGAGCCAAGGCCGGCGGCTCCGCCGTGCTCCTGCTTCCCACATGCTCACACACAACATGCGCGGAGAATAAATCTACTCAGAGTAGATGAGGAGAATCAAGATCCAAACCTGCTAGTTCTCAGTGCTTTGCTATGAAAAAGAGGGTGCTTTAGATGCCTCAAAAAGACCTTCAGAAGTCCCTACGTCATCTGTCCCTCATGTTTGCTGCCCTATACATTTTTTTTTCCAGAGTATTTTTCCCAGTTTTGGCTAGAGGGGCTATCAGTATTACTGCACATAGGGGCTGGMCTGGCCTCTTGCCTCCAGCTTTCAGTGCAGGTGGAAATACATAGGGAAAGGCACTGGTCATTTTGCTGTCTTGGCTGTACCTAGCCTGAGCCGACAGGAATTCAGCTGTCCCGGACTCCCAGCCTAGCGACTTGTAAAGGCATTACCAGTCTGCTACGCTTTTAACCAGCAAYGCAAATAAATCCTCCTTGCCATAAATGCTGATGTTCGTGCTGCGGGGCCGCGGAGGGCGCGAGGAACGTTCCCCCCGCGGTGATTAAAGCGCCGGCCCGGGGAGGCTGACGTCAGCGCGTGCTTTCGGCGAGGCAGAGCCCTTCGCGCTCATCCTCGCCTTGTTTGGGCTCCAGCTGGACCAGCTCCAGGGGGAAAAAATGAAGAGAGTAAAGGAGAAGCTAATGCCTTTCTAATACTCTGCTCGATTCCTTCGGCTGCCYGCAGGGAGAAGGTCCCAAAGCAGCTCGCTTTGATTGCCCAGCGCCATTAGATAAAAGAAATCAAAAGCAGCTGGTGCCGGTGGCCAAACTAAATTGTAAKTAGCCTGCCACAGCAAGCAGGCGGCTGGTACAGCTCCAGGGATGGCTGAAGGAAAGCGCGTGGGCAAATCATAATCCTGGGTTTCAGTAGCTTGCAGAGGCAAACCTGCTTCCCGTCCCGCTGAGTCATCCCAGCTCACAACTGCTTTTGTACAGAGATACAAGTGTTCRAGAAGTGAAAAGGTAAAAAGAAAGAATGAGATTTCTGCTGAGAATGGTCCGAGGGGAAGGCGGGAAGCAGTCCCTGAGCAGTTCCATGACCCAAGCGTTTGCTTGGAGCCTCCGATTCAGTGCTGGCAGTGGGWCACCAGAAGCAGTTTGCTGGCCAGTACAAGCTGCAGTCGAGGGGCTGCTGAGGCTAATTCATCCACATACCAAGAAACAAAACTCTGAGGGTGGGTATTTACCCGTGACACATATACCTCAGACAAAAACTCTGAGAATGGGTGTTTACCCGCAACACTTGGGCTGGAGCTACACGTTGATGCTGTCAAGCTGGGCGGACGCTAAGCCTGACTTGTAGAAAATGACTTTGAATCAGCTGAACTTTCCTGAAGAAAAGGTTTTCCTTCCTCTGGCACACGCTGACATTTTAAAATTAGCTCCCATTTCAAAATCAGGATGGCAACACACAAAAAATCAAAAGGTCCTAAATCAGTAACATCCTTCAACTGTATGCTTTCAACTGGAAAATAAATCCAGAGGCAAACATCCCGAGCTTCTAAATATTCTGAAACTCGGCAGGCTTTGAAATACCATTCTGAAATGAAAAATTTCACTGCAGACMAACTTTTCCTCACCAATTTTTCTCTACAAAATTAAAAAACAAAACAAACAAACAAAAACACCAATAACCTTCTACAAGTGAAAAAGAGGGGGTCATCCCTTTTCTCCATTTTCTACAAAAAAAGAGCATTATTTTTTTCCTCCCAATAGAATATCTTTCTGAGAAAAAAAAAAAATAGAAGTTCAATTCAGATTCAATTCAGATTCCTCAGGACATATGTGGCCACGTGCAGCAAGATTTGGAGGTGTGTGCGGGTGCCTGCAGGGGTGCAGCCAGGTCTCTCCTTGCTGGGTGTGGAGGCGCGCGGGAGCTGGGCCTAAGAGCTGGTCATTCCCTGGGCTCCCATCCCCATCCTGCCGTGGGGATGGGTCGGATCCCTGCCCAGGTGCCCCGTGTGGATGGGGCCCGTGGGGGCTCCCGGGCCCCACGGACACAGACCCACCACGCTTTGCTGCGCCCGCCCTCGAGCAAAGGGGCAAAGAGGCATGAAGCCGGTTCAGGGACCAGTGTGGTGACGCTGCCGCGGTGAGTCCTGTAGTGGTTGCACAAGTGGGCTGCCTCCGTGGAGCCAGAGTCCTGGGTTTAATTTCCTGCTCRGGCACTGACTCATCGCAGAGCCCAGGGCGCATCTCTTACCTCTCCGTGCACAAATTTCATCATCTTTAGTGCGGGGGTAATAAGACAATCTCCTAGGAATGTTAGGACACAGAAATTACCCTCATAAACATTTGCAAAGTGCTCTGGATGATGCTTCAACAAAGGCATCAAGTATTTCACCGTGGAATAAATAGCAGCCAGGGGAATGTCCCAGTTGCAAGGCAGGCTTGTTTACGTACCTTGCACCATAGGGTTCTGGCAGCCCCAAAGGACATCTCAAGTGGGGGAAAGGGTGAAGAGGTTGTACAAGAGGTGCCATATGAGCGGCAGCAGATAAAGAATCAGCTTGTGTGTAATGGATAAACATTACATGGAGCAGTGACAGGCATTTGTGTGATATTCAGACAAGAGTCAGAGAAAATGTCACGTAGCAGACTGTTGATGACAGGGGGATTGAGACACCGAGTCCTGTACAGGCAATTCACAAAAATCCATGCAACTTTTCCAGAATCCATAGACGTTGCGGATTTGGGTTTTAGAAATTATTTGGGCAGTGCAAGTTCTGCTATTGCACGTCCCTATTTGCTCACAGTGACCATCTCCTTGTCTGTCTCACATCTGAGGCTCTCTGGGATCCACAGCCCAGCTGTGTCAGCACCTCAGGCCCCAGAGGAGCTGAGCAGGGAGGGATATTCCCATCGTACCTGAAATACRATGCTAGTGTTAAGTCTACAGCAGCCTCGGGAGTCAGTGACCTTTGCTCAGAAAGAGGATGGGAAGTTTCCACAGTCTGGCCCTTGGAGCAGGTTTCCAGGAGTTAAGGAATCCACATGCCAAGCTCCATTTAATGCAAATTTAGATGGACATTTTATACCTGTTGGAAGGACATTGAGACACCAGGCTAGGCAGAAATTGTGGTGGTAGTTGGAAACTAAGCCACTATGCAGAAACCACTGTAAAACACAGGTAGAGAGGGGAGAAATGGACTAGAGAGTTGTGGGATCTTTTTGTTTGTTTCTGTTCATCGGAGAGTATTGCTGGGTTCTAGGCCCCATTCCCAGCATTCTTGTATTTAAACTTTAATCTATAGCACATAAGCAGTCCTGGGAGCACACCACTCATCCTCTGGTACCTTCCAAAGAGCTATTGCAGGCCAGCAATTCCACCAACAGCCTTTCCCTCATTCTCTGGCTTTTGCAGGAGTTGAGGCTCAGCTTTGCACCCTGCAAACCCTCCCCGCTGTTTCAGTACTTTTCCTTGCCTCACCCCACGTGATGACCCASTTTTGCTGTGGGATGGTGAAGGGTGGTTGCTGCGCTCCTGCCCCTAGAGGTGGTATTTGCCCAGGTGAGGTTTGTGATAGTCCCGTGACAGCTCTTGATGTTGCAAGGTCGCTGCTGAAAGGACACACACAAACCTGAGAAATCTTCACAAGATACTTGACTTGTGCTGCCTAGCCCACCTAGAAATGTGTCTTCCCCAATATTGCAACTCTCCTGGTTTACTTTGGTCCAGAAGCTGWTTCAGATGAGGATGCTTGTGGAGCAACCTGGCAAATGCACATAAATCTCTGGCAGGCCCCTGTGACTTTAGCAGAGAGCTCTGACCGCAGAACCGCGTTGGTTTCAGAGTGCCCAAAGGACATTCTGCTTCACTCACCAGCCGTGAAGCTGGATTTAAACGGATTTTTCTGAAGTGCCCATGTTGCTGCTGCTCCTCACCCAAAGCCCTGCCTAGCAGCTCCAGCAGCAGCTTTGCTTTGGGCACTTTGTCCTGTTCGAGCCTGAGCCCGTCTGCACCCACAGGTAGTGCTTCCCTTCACCTACAGCCTCCGGGGTAGCATAGGGTTAAAAAGGGCTAAAAGAGAATTAAAAAAACTTGGTAGCTATAATATGGACACTTTATAGGTAATAGTGCACTTGCCTTCTTGCCATCAATAACCATTTTACACAGATGAGAAAGCAGCATTAGGTATTTGGAAGCAGCCAGTGTCACTAGCTGAAATAACTCACTCCAGGCTCAGCCTGTGGATCAATAGCAGAATACTCCTTTTGGTGCCTGCTGACCCACATCCACACAACCCTGCTCATCCAAAKGGCTAATAAATCCTTCCTGTAAGGATAGTACATTCATGGGATACAGCATGACACTTTCTCCCCTTTGAAGCACAAGTCTTAGAAAGCCTAAGAACCCAACACAGAAACATCTTCACAGATCCCAAACTCCTCCTGACAGCACTTTCCTGCACATTTTCTTGCCAGACTTTCATAAATCCTGCTAGCAGGCTGTGATTGAAAAGGAAGGCACAGTCCAGTGAATCACTAAGTGCCTGACCTCCAGAAAGATGAAGTTTCTCAGTAAAATCCACCTAAGTGGGTAAGCCTTTTTTTTTTTTTTTTTTTTTTTTTTTTAAATTCCCTGCACATTTTCTTGCCAGACTTTCATAAATCCTGCTAGCAGGCTGTGATTGAAAAGGAAGGCACAGTCCAGTGAATCACTAAGTGCCTGACCTCCAGAAAGATGAAGTTTCTCAGTAAAATCCACCTAAGTGGGTAAGCCTTTTTTTTTTTTTTTTTTTTTTTTTTAAATTCCCTACCCTGTTAAGCAGGTATTGATAGCATTGGGTTTCAAAGTGCTGGGTTTCAGCAAAACTTACCGATTTCAGACAGGAATTCAACAGTATCCATAAAAGTTAAGTTGTGGCAAGGCTGCTCATTTATAGTTAAACCTAAAGGTGCTGAGCCCGTACTAAGCTTAAGTAGGACAACCTCTCTCCTCTCTTCCACCACCCTGTTTTCTGGTTGCAAACTAGTGCTGATACAAACACTTCCACCTTACCCTTTGCTTCTTTCCAGTTGCTTGCAAGTCACTTTTGGGAGGACTTTTGTCTCACTTCTTCCAGAATCCCAGGCACCTTTAGAGAGACTAAAATGAGCAAACAGCAGCAAATTCTTTAATTCCCACAAGGAATATCAATTACCTGATTGCAGTGCTGTGAGAAGCTAGAATTTTTCCATAGCTGTGTGGCAAAATTCCCAAAGCCCCTCTCTTACGGATGAAGAGGGATGTTTCACCTCAACATTTCAGCCAAATGCCCCTTCAAGTAATACATCTCCTGCCCAGATGCCCCAACATAAAACATACTGACAAAGAGTTAAAAGTGAATGCCTGCAGTTGTTTTATTTATATCTAACCAGCTAGGAGGGGTTGTTATATAGGAAATACCAGCAATTGCCAAAGTGATGCAAAACTTTTCTTTGCAGCTACTTTTCAGAGTTTTTTCCTCTCTCTCTAAGTTTGCTGCACATCTAAACTGGAGTATGGAGCAAACTGATGCTAGATGAAATTCTTTTGTACCATTTGATTATGCAAAAAAAAAAAAAAAATGCAGACACTGTACCCTGAGAAGAGGGAGGTCCATCAGCAGTGAAAAGGGGCTAGAAATTGCATTTCAATTGCTAAACTCTGCTGTAGGCAAGATGCTTGAAAACATTTCTTGGCCTCCATATAGCATTTGGAGCCTGGATTACTTCCTGAGTCAAAACAAGAGTGTAACACTTGCTCCCCCGGCCCTTCACAATGAGCTGAGCCAGGTGGCCGAGGCCCATATCCTAAAACATCCTGGGAACAGTTTTTGCTCCCGAGGATGGAGCTGTAGGTCTCCTCCAAAGCAAGGATCCATAAAGCAACTTTTTACAGGGGACTATAAAATCACTGATACGTCAGAAATGATGCTTTCTGTAGCAAGTAAGAACAAAAATGGCCAAAACATAATCCTAGGTTAACGTAGTAGCTATTTAAGGCATTTTTCCATACAGACTTGGAAGGTGCTTCCAAGCACCTCTTCATGTTTTGCTTCAGGAGAGGAGGGAAGGAGGAGAAAAAAAAAAAAAAAAAGGAAATGAAGAACTAACACTTCAGGAGGCATAAATTACATTCTGATTTAATGTTGCACTAGATGAATTTGGACCAAGATTGAGACCCAATAATTCATTATTCATTCCAGCTTAATGTTCCCTCTACTTAAGCACAGAAGGAATGCTCTGCTTCGATATTTTTAAGAAAACAATTTTGCTTGGGAAGCAGCTGCAAACTGCATGACTTTTAATTTTTTTTTTTTTAAATGTCAGTGCAGTTCATCACTTCAGTCTATACAAGTGAAATGCCAATAGGTACTTCTGGAGACTAAATTAAGGGGCCCCCCAATTCCTGCTTCAGCTCCTTTGTGGTGCAGTAGGGCTATGCTGCAGGTATAGAAACTAAATGAAACCAAAGGAAGAGCCCTGTGTTGCAGGAGAAGCACAGAGCAAACACAAGATAAGCTCTATAGTGTCTATAGAGAAAACTTTCCTTATAGAGCTGAGTGCTGAAGAGAACTGACTACCTACGATCTTGCAGTCCCACCCAGGARTTATTTCTATTCTGTGAGGAATCTGGACTTCAGGATGCTAAGGGAGCTGGGAGTCTCCTGGGTTCTTCACTTCCCAACAGGCTTCATCTCCAATATTTTGGCTTTCAGAAGCTGAGAACAAAATAAAGCCTTTTAAATGAGGAAACAGTTCTTCTATCAAGGGACATGAGCATGAAACCCAAGACACTTTTGTACCCATCTCCAGAAAAAAAAAAAAAAATAAAATAAAAAAGCCACCAGCATGAGCAGCATGAGAAAGTGTATGGCATTTTGTAGCTCTGACTCATGCTCTAAGACTTCCATCCTACTCCCTGCACACASAAACACATCATTTAGAAAGGTAAATCAGCACTGAACTGCTTGAGCTTCCTTTGAGAGTCCCAGTGTAGACGAAAGGTTCTGCAGAGAAYGGTATCTTTTTATTTTCCTCCCAAGTGCAGCATTAGCAGTGCAAACGGGGACAGAAAGAGCAGGAGAGAGGGGCTGCCTGAGCTTGCGCCCAAGCTGCACTCAGGCGCTTCCGTCTTGCCTTCCGAATACCTCTCTGTTAGGACTACATATAGTGCTCACAGGAAAACTCCAACACACATCTCCAGACAACATTTAAGCAAATAAATATTCTACTAGTAATAACCCAAGCTGAGAGAGATCAAATTAGTGGCAAATGCAACTACAGTTCCTGAGACTTGACTATATCATCTGCATTTTACCCACTCTTTCCACACTTATTTTTTCTCTCCCAGCAAATACAAAGATGGGATGAAATTGGAGAACGGTTGAGTTTGAATACTGGCTGTGTGGAATACTGTCCACAGCGAGTAGATTTATTGATCTTGGCACAGATTTTTCCCTAAAACCATTTAATTTTCAGCTCATTTGCATTTCTGGAGTGGCAATGTAGCACACTTCACAAAAAATTAGACCAGAACACAGCACGCTTTGGCTCCAAATAAAAAAAAAAAAAGCACAGTATTTATTAAAACATAAGAAATTACAATGAAATGAAAAAACAAGACAATAGAGAACCTCTATCTGCCTACAAGAATAAGACAAGGAATATCTAAATTCCAGGAAAGAGTTTTTCTGAACTCCCAATGAGAATTTTGGAAGAACTCAACAAATTCTTCCCTGGAGAACAACCAAAGAGACTCCAGTCTGGGGGTCCTGGAAATGCTACACATCCTGCAAGAAGGGTTACGGAGTTTAGCTTGCCACTGCCGGTCCGATACCTTACACTTGTTTGGACTTCATAACTTCATGCTGTGCTGCTGTTCCTGAGGAATCATTCTGGAACCAGTGCAGCCATGGCCGAGATGATACCAGACTAGTGCAGGCTATTTAGTCCAAACAAAGAAGTTGAAAGTGGGACATAGTTCCATTCTAACCCCAGATAGAACCAGAGTCCAAGGCAATATTCCAGCTCAGCACCACACCATGGTTTCCATGGGTATGTTCTAGGTTGTTCAGAGAGTGGCTTGAAGACCTTGCCATGACATTGTATTTCCCAGTGTAAAACGCCCTTATAGCACCTCCTACTCAATGGTCTTGCTGGAATCTAACACACAAAACATGTGGCATTTCTTCTCATCTCACCTCACTTACCTTGCTTTTGAGAAACATCAGGCAATAATTATGGACTCTTTTCTAACATTTTAGATCCAGTGTTTCACAAGAAAAAGGAGCAGATGTGCAAGAAAGGGGTTAAGAGGTTTGAACAGTTTCCTCATTTCAGGTGAACAATTGACATCCTGAGTAATTTTCATGAAATGGAGAAAGGTTTCCCATCATGAAAAAGTTTTAATTCTTTCAACTGCTTCCTCCATCTGGCTGATCTGCAGAAGTTTATGTTACAGTATATTTCTGATTAAAATGCTGGACCCAAAAATCACTGGCCAACAAAAGAGCTTGATTGATATTCAACATTTTTTTTTAATGCTGCTCTCTTCATTACACCAGAGCAACCTCAGTGGAGATAGATATTTGTTCTTCTTGCCTCAGGTTCACAGAGATGTTGACTTCAAATTCATTGCTGTGCCTGTCTCATGTTGGTATCTCTTGGCTCTTCTTGCTGACACAGCCCAGACGAGCAGCGAACCTGCCAGGACTCCAGCCACGGCTGCCACAATAACAGCCCAGTAGGGAACTGAAGGTTCAGTTTTCACTGAAACGGGAGCTGCATTTCCAAATCCACTGTTCCTTACTGTGAAAAGAAAGGGTTTCTCCTACAAAGARAGATCAGAAGGGCTTTACCGACCACAGATGACTCAACAGGCAGCATTCACACAATATGCCATCACCCTTTCCCAGAGAGGGAATRTCAGTCTTCAGCAGATTATCAACCACTTCTTCCTTCTGACTTCTTCAGCCCAAAAGAATTAAAACTATTTTCTGCTTTATAGGCCGAAGGTTCTTGAAAGAACAAAAGAGGAACTGCTTCAGAACCAGCAGTGGTGGCATCAATTCCCAACTCATTTGCTGCAGTCAAATGGAAACACGCAGACTAGGTAAAATGAGCTTAAGTGAGAAGACTTCCGATAGAGAGGAAGATTTTTTTTTTTTTTTTTGCATTAAATCTCAAGTAGTTTTTCCGAAACACCTCCCATGTGATATCGTGTTATAGAACAGGAAGGTATTTTTGCTGTTTTAAACCTTCAGAAAAACACTCTTTTAGTGAACATTACCAAYAAGTAGAAAGGAGAAAAACTAAACACTTTCAAAGAATAGTATGTGCATCTTCACAGTACTTACCAGGGTTGGACACTTGAGTTTTGATCTGTCATGGGTAAAGTTGTTGTAACTCTGTTTCTCACCAACTGGCTCCAACTTAAAAAATAGAAAAGTAATAGTAAACATAATGCTGATGTTCGCTTCCCCAARCTCTCCCGCCTTGAGTAGTTACAAYTTCTTATCCAATCTTTTAATGCTTGGAACAGTGAATAAATGTGGGAGAAGGTAGATCACAGGAAAGTTTCCCAGTGTTGTGGCACTCRTGAACCAAAGGCACTGAGGATCTACTCAACTGCTCAGAGTCTCCTGGAGAGCTCCCTAGGAATGAGGTGCCTGAGAAGCCTTTCCTTCCTTTTGTGCCCAGCACACAAGAAAACAACACTGAATAATATCTTCATTAAATATACTGGTAAAACAAAGCGATTTGATGYATATCTATTTCTCCCTCGATACACGCATCCCAAATGACAGGAAAAACCATAGGGAGCAAACCACAAGACAGATGTCAATTATGTTACTTAGCATAGCACTGAAAGAAAGATGYTTAGATGCTTCAGAAATAATGTAAGGTTAGAGATTGGACGAGATCACACCAATCTTTACAACCTGTACTCAAACAAGAAATTTCCTGATAGTTTTAGCTCAGGCTATGTTCACCAGACTCAAAGAGCTGCGTTAAGCAGAGCCTTATATATTATCAGCTAAGCTGCACTAATAGACTAGGCTCACCCTAAGTGCATTTCGTATGCAGAATAAAGTAGGTCCAGGCATTTGTGGCTGGCTGGGAGCGCACATGCCATCAGTTACCRTGGTTAAGGCAACAAGCAGGAGCTTGCTCAGTCATGTTAGCCAAAGTGTTTACAACTGYGTATGAACACGCCTGAAGTAAAGACTTCAGGAGTGGTCTACGGAGAATAGCAGAACAGTCATCCAGCACTTCTGGGAATACAGCGCAGAGGAGTGCTGTTGCCTTCTGCTTTTATCTTTACAGGCATTTATTGTCCTCAGGAGATTAATGTGTSAGCTGTATGCGGAAAAGGAACAATTTCTCCACTACATACACTGTGGGGAAGAAGAAAGAAAGTCTACTAATAAGATTCCTCTAAGGAAACACTGGGAATACTCCCTCTACAATCTGATGATAAGAAGTGGAAGTACACACCAAAAAAAAAAAAAAATAAAACCACCAATGAAATTTGTGGAAGGTAGCATCTTTTATATTAAAAACTTAGGGAAAGAAAGTTAACAAATGTGGAAAGATGAGAAGCAAAACAACTGGATTCCATTTTTTTTCCAGGATTCCAAGTTCTGACGATTGCCACAGATTCTGCTACTGCATAAAGGCAAATGGTGCATAGAAGCCTTAACTATTTGGCCTTTCTGCTAGCAAATGTKGAGAAGACTGTTTTGGTAGTTTTGTTCCATTTTAAAGGGAACAGCCAAAATTCTGCTGCTATTATTTGTAAGCTACATGGCTTGCATCCTACAGTGTTCTGTCTGCAGTCCAACTGGTTATTTGTAGATAATTGTAACACTTCCCATGCCAAAGCACTTCGTAAGGAGCCTGGCTTAGAGCCCAGACATGGATGATAAGGTGCAAAATTCTGTAGCCAGTATTTGCCTCTTCTCTCTGCACCCTCTGCTTCAGAAGCATGAGCTTCTCACCTCTGAGGACAACTGCCTCACGCAGACCCTGTGTGTAAAGGCCAATTTTTGGAAGAAAGCAGCACGCAGCTCCTGCAGAGCCCTGCAGCAAACGTGGAGACAGAAGACAAGCTAAATGCACTGTCCATGGGCTCTTCTTGTAGGCCAGTAGACTGGTGGGTCCCTAAGACAACAGAATCTTCTGCCTTGGAAGTGTTTTGCTGTCCATGAAATAGGGCAGGACAGAGCAGCAGGGGAAGGAGAGGCCCTTTAAGCCACTGCCATGCCTGTGTGCCCACACAAGGGCCAGGCACAGTCCTGCCCTTTATGTGCACTGTCACTTGGCCACGAGCCTACAGCCTGCTGAGCTTTTCAGGGAACAAGAAAACAATACCAGCCTTAGAGTAGGCTTGCACAACCTCTCCGTACAAGGACGGAGAGTGAAAACAGAGATGTGTTACCAGAACTGTATTTAAATAATAAACAGCCAAATCTTTAGCTAACACAGATCAACAGAGCTCTGTTGGAGTAAATAGTTTTGCTTAACATTAGTACAAAGCTGGTTCCCACCACCCCAAGAGAAGGCTTTATATCAATATTCTTGTGTGCGTAGGAAATGAGCGACAGCCTGGGCAGGATGAAACTTGGGTGGCATAGAAAAGGGACTGATCATGATTCAGGAATGAGTAATGACCAGCAGAAACACCACGTGGCAGGAGAAGCCTGGCATAATGCTACCAGATGCCCAGGTACGTTTTTCCCCCTCCTTCTTGCACCTACAGCTTTTGGCATTTGCATTTGAGTGTTTTCTACATTTGTTTGGGGCTTTCCGACCACTGTTAGCCCTAATATCAGCAGCCTGATAGGCTTTACTGTGCACCTGAATGCCCAGAGAGTGAAGTCTGACATTGAAAAATAGGCAGATTTGTTGTGTGTGCACAAATCAATGGTTTACTGCAAGTGCACACACTGGCAATATATTGCTTCCTATAATCCTGGCCTTCAGCTCATACGCTACACTGAGCAACTGCGGGGGTTTCTGCTCTGTATTTCCCAGTCCTTGAGCTCAAGTTCACTCCAGAGAATCCTGCAAGTTTCTTGTTTCACTCAACCTATTGATTAAATCGAAAAGCAATTTGCCTCCAATTATGCCCGTTTCTTGTATTATCCAGGATACAGGACCTATGATAGCATGCACAGTGTGTTTGGGAACTGGTGTTTATAAGAGAAGAGGAACAAATGCAGCTGCAGCATAAAAATGCCATAGTATTCCTTCCACGGTGGAAAAAATATTGCTCTGAAAGCAACTACAGCCTTGGAGTCGCCAAGTTCATCATATGCCCTTCACACACTCCACCAGCACTACTCAAAAGCTGTCATTTCTTCCCCAAATGACAGAAGGAATATGACTGCAGAGGAAGCCTAGGTACAATCTCAGCTCAACGTTAGTTTCAGTGACTACTAGAATTGCCTGAGTTGCTAGAGTGGGTGGTACAACATGTCTATACTATTAATGGCAGCATAAACTCAATTGCATGTATGTAACAATTCACTGTAGAAGGGCAGGCTAATTCAATATAGGTATTTTTTGGAAACCTTCAAGATTGAATGTTTGGATAGACTGAATCTGATTTAACACAAAACATTTGCCAAACCAGGACCTCTTCTTAGAAGCTCAGGATTCCCCCTCCTTTTATTCCCTAGTGTTTTATTTTGAACAGCTTTCTCATGATCTTTTTGTGGTGACCCCCATCACAAACACACAAGTTTCTATATGGCAATTTCTTACCATATTATTCCAGAGAGCCACAGCCATCTCAGCATAGCCTCTTTCACTGAAATGAAAGCAATCTGTAGAAAAGAAACTCAAATCTGGCTTTCCATTCTGCAACAAAAAGCAAAATAGTTTTCTCAGCACTTATTAAACTTAGAGATCTGACATACCGTATCTAAAACCACACTGAAGTTGGCATATTCCCATCACAAGTTTACAATCTTCTTAGTGGTATTCTTAGTGGTGATATATTCTTATGTTGACACTGTACATAAACTTAAGTACCATCTATCCACAAGCTGAGTACTGCATCTTGAGACCTTCTGCATAACAGTCTGCTCAACTTCAGACAGCAGTTTCCATGCCAAAATTAAATTGTCATTGAACTGACAATCATAGCTCTTACAAGGACACTATCATTGACCCATAACCTAGCTCACAAAGAACTGATAGGAAACTGGATGCTTGTTTTTACTTAAGCTCAGCCTCAGAATTTGAAGTTTGTGCTATAATTCAGGTGAATGCTCAAAGTTGTTTGCTTATCCAGCTGTAGCAAGTATCTTTCCTATGGAAAACTTGCCTTATCATTGTCAAAATGCTGGACTTCAAGTCTGTCAGAACACAATGGTGGTGATATAATAAAAGAATTATGCACAATTGGGTGATCTGAACTAGGATTCATGCTTAATCTTCATTTACCAAATGGCACAGTATACAAAGTGTTAAGGCTCAAGAACAAGAGAATTAGGCTTAGGTTCCAAAGGGGCTTCCTATTTCTATGCTGGGACAAACCAAGCGTACAGCGTTTTCCAATATGTAATCTGGTCTCCACATGACAAAAACACGAGCATATTTCATAACTTAGACCAGAAGAGAATTCTGGCACATATTAGTCCTAGTCCCATATGCGGACTATAGGGAAACCAAAAGAGGAACCAATATATAATAAAAATTAAGCCACAGGGTGYTCCTATTTAATTCATGCACACTTGGAATGTTTCCCAAAGCCACTTTAACTCACAGGAACTACAATCCTCCCCATTTTCTTCCCTTGCTTCCCTCACTACAGGCTCCACACTGAACTGCTAGACTACATAGAGAAGACTCAGTCCTCATTCCGTGGATCATAATAATATAGACAGAACAAGATACTGGTCCCCGAATGACAAAAAAGAAAAAACACCACTCACACTGTCCAGGGGCACAAAGGTGTTTCGGAAAAATGGTTGCATGACAACTGCAAAGTCTTCACGCTGTTCATATCGACCACTGTTGACCATCTGTGAGGCTTCAGCCTGTGTGGAGTTGCATGGTCAAAAGCAGAAAAGTCACTTACAGGGTTCATCTAGCTTTTGTCAACAATCACAAAACCATGCATATTACACTTCTCGCTGTGTAGACAACCATAAATCATTAAYATAAATTCAGCCGGATAGTGTAAGGCATTCCAGAGTATGACAAAGAAAATAAATCTGGTTCATGAAGAGATTTTTCATGAGGAAAACGCAAAGAGGCTAAGATAATTTATCTGAAAAGTAGAGATGACAGTTTTTTTAAACATACTTTACAGCTTATAAAACCAGTGCCACAGAACGTGCAACAAGATTTAAAGTTTACAGAGAATTCAAATAAAGGAATAAACCCTGATTTTTAGCAGTTACAAATGAGTTCAGAGTGTCAGTCTGATGCTTTAGAARTCCATCTACTTTTTCAGAAAGCAAAGAAGGCATTGAAAGTCAGCTGCTACTTTTTAAAGTTACAGCCATGGACATTCATGCAGATAATGAAAGCATCTGATTACTACTTGGCAGTTCATGGGTATAAACTCTTGCGCTTCTGGTCATATCTCCAAATACTCTTAACTCCACTTCCTTAGTTAAGAAACATTCCTCCTTGGGCAGGATTATATGAATGTATTTTAGGATGGATTTTTTTGAGCATTATCAGACTCACCAAGCGACATCCTCTGCTAGAGGCAGAATGGTGAACTAGAGAAGATGATTTGAACTGTTACAGCGATTCCTACTTTCATATGAATAATGATGAAAGATTCTTCTGCTCCAGCACTTTAGAGCTTTTGTTAAGTTGGAGTGAATCCTATGCCTTAGGCTATGACAAGTTACTCTCRGATTACAAGCTGACCCCATGGTAAAATATCTATACATACAGTCTCAGCTTGTGGGGGAAAAAAATAYCAGGAAAACAAACTGAAATAGCCTAAGTGTTACCACAAAACAGCTGATGAAAGTTAATTTGTCACCCTTACAGTGATGCGTTAATTTATGAAAACTGTTCACCAGATTCATGATGAACAAAAAACCAACACAAAACAGATGTCAGCAACTCCTTTTCAGCTGCCCAAATAGTAAGTGGAAACAGGAGTGGTCTCAATCTCTCTCCATCTCAGAACTGGGATCAAATAATAAGGCAGCACAGAAAGATTTGTATTGCTGCTAACCAGGTAGCTGGCTGGGGTTTTGGGCTGGAGCCACACTTGATCCTACCTATCTGCTCAAGGTATGTCTGTACCTACCTTTACATCTGTACATACCTTTACATCCGTAAAGGTACATTTGAGAGGAACAGAAATGAGGGAAACTGCTAGAGGGGGAAAAAAATGTAGAGAAACGGGTGCAGGTGATTGTTTCAGAATTAAGGTGTTACCTGAAAATCTCTGTTGACTCTCTTCATTTCTTGCAGTTCAGAGGAGTTTTCCTTGGGGGTTAAGAAACATGGGCAAAAATTCCTTCAGAGAAAGAAATACTAAAATTAATAGTTAACATGGAACAGTCTATGTTTAGCAACAGATTTGGTTTCAAGAAGCTCAGCATAAGTGCTCAAAAGCTCAAATGGAGGACAATCACCCTACTGGCTTTGAGATGGGCAGACACATCAGAAAAATATTCCTGTTGAAACCTCTCCTGTCCAGTTAAAGCCAATAAGAAAGGCAGGATTCAGAATTCTTGAGAACCAGGAACAAAGTGTATATTGTGCCACGTATTAGCAATAAATAACAACATGTTAGACTAAGCATGTGGTGTGTAATAACAACAACAAMAAAAAATCTACTCTGCTTTCAGGAGAATTTTCAGAAATCTTGGAGTTTAAAGACAGAATCCAAATTGCTCATGAAAYATGACTCCTGAAACGATTGTGTTTCATTGTTACCCCGGTATCAAGGGATAATTATGTCTGCTTGACTGAAATGTATACTGAGAGGAGGATCTGGTAGTAATGTGAAGACATCAAGCAGGACAGTCAATTTACCATTTTCCTTTCTAGTGTCTTCCAGCAGTTAACTGCTTTCATTATAAAACAGGTGCCTAACTTCATTAGGCATCAGCTTCCAGCCACCGGTCTTTGTTATACCTTTCTCTGCTTCACTAAAGAGCTTTTTCATGCCCATACTGGCTCCTATGAAGTCACTATTGCTCTGTAAATCATAACTCAAAGAACACTGAGAAAGAAGAAGTCTTCTTTGAGTTTCCTCCCTTGGGTGTGAAAAGCAGTTTCTGATTCTTCATTCTGCTTACCAGAATAGGGTAGGCATCACTGAAGGGGGTGCCGGCCTCTATAGATGAAGAGGCTTTGAAGCTCAGTAATATGACAATTATGTGGTGATGTTATATGTGCTGCAACCTGTACCTCAGAGCTGAGCGAAGTGATGATGTACAACTATGGGTGCATGTCTTTTAGCCAGATTATTGGAAGAAGCAATAGTAAGTTGATGGGAACTAGTGCATTCACTTAAAGGCAGCAATGAAAGCAGCTTGAAAAGCTCAGTATGGATGTCATGCTGTAGCAGTGGTTTAGATTGATCAAAAAAATTGCCCTTTGAAAGGTGAACTTCTGCTCTACTCACATTTCTGCCACGGCACACTCCGAGGAGCTTGCTGCTATCTGACGCAGTCCAGACATCTCTAGGATCTCCACCATGTTGACAAAGACTCTGGGGAGCTGCAGGGATTAGAACAAACAGTCACAGCGAGTCAGTGAACACGACAGCACTACAAAGTGAGGAAGAAGTAAGATGGGTAGGTCAGAGAGCAAGTGCAAACTGCACTGACTGCACCCARTGGCATGTGGAAGGGTGGTGTATAAGGGCAAGGAGCAGGGAGGCAGGGAGGCAAGTCATGGATGTCAGCCAGAAGGTAAGTGGCAGCATGCATAAGCTGGCTGAAACGTGGGGGCTTCACTCCCTGGGACATTTCTCTTTTCTCTAGAGTAGGAAACACCTTGGGCAGTTGGTCTTGCCATCAAAACTGGTAGCAGGACAGACTCAGTGTTTATTTTACGGTGTGAAATACATTTTTTTTTTCTCCTGAAGCAGCAGCCCTCTTTCTCAGGGCATTATTTAACACACTCGTTAAACTTCTCCTCAGTGCTGCATTACAACTGCAGCTATTTGGAAGATGACCTTGAATGAAACACAAGCACTGACAGTCTATCGGGATGAGACAAACATCACCAAGTTTGCCAGGAACATAGTCTGCTAACATATCTTAAAACCTTACCTCATTATAGAAAATATCCAAAGTATCCTGAAGGTGTTTTATATACTTTTTTACTGAATAAGTTTCCTGTGCAAATAAAAACAAACAGCAAGAAAAGATCAGTCTCCTTTCAGTAATCAAGGAGCTTAACTGCTTGAACTGGACRGAGCCCCATGAGAAGATGCACAGATTCAATGCTCCTTTTTCTTCCTCTAGTAGCACAGATAATATTTTTTGGATCAAGAGATTTATTGCCACACACACAGAGGTTATACAGTGTTTGCTTTTCCAAGTAACTAATACATTCCCTTAATCTCTGCAGACCCATCCCCCAGGTTTATATAATTTTTGGCAGAGCCTTTCCACGATAAATGACTCCATAAATCACACCTCACAATTTCATGGTGTCTTTCATGGGGCCTAGGCTAGAGGTATTTGGTTTATGAACAAAGTAATTTTTTTTTTCATAAATTGTCAATTTAGGGAAGTGGAGATGGAGACAGTCAGGCCTCTCAAAAAATTCTCRGGCAAAACAACTTTGTGAGGGTAATTGTGAAGATGTAGCTAAACGGAGCAGGCAGAAGCGCAAGTTAGTGTCCTTCAAAGGGAAGAAAAGGAAAAGTGACTGAGCAATACCTGTCATTTCCATGGGCTGGAGTCCAGGCCCACAGTCTGTGCTATGGGAACCTTTCTAGAGGGGATGATAGCTGCCAAAAAGTCACTCCTCTCACTAGAAACTGTTGAGTTTCATTTGGCATCTTTTTGATGCAATAACCAGGTATCTCCAAGAATTYTTGCATGGAGACTCTTTCCAGAGTAAAACTTCATCCATGTCTCTAAGAACATATATAAGACACTATACTGTCTTGAACGCTTTGCCTAGCTGGGCTGGGAGACCTCTTCACTTTATACTCCATGTTTTGTTCAGTACGGTGCAGATTTCTGGCTTCTAAATGATGCATCAGTCCAGAGCTATGGAGCCCCAATAMTAAACTCTGCGTGCTCCCTTCTGGTACAATACAGATGAAAGGAACAGCAGGTCTAAGTGCTCTTTTAGACAAAGAGGAGCTTTGGCTTCCTGAAAATGTGCCCAGGCTACATTTCCAAAGCTGGTCACCTGCCAAGTGCCCAGACTAGCATGCCTAATTCGGAGATACCAACCTTGTCCAAGCAGTACTGACACAGGTCATTGCCTCCAACAAAGACAGTGATCAGCTTCCAGTCCTCCTTGAAGTTGATTTTCTAGAGGCACATAAAGAACAGATTGCAGCGTCTTCCTGGCTCAGAATTGCTTAGCCATGCAGAGGTAACAAGGAGGGTGAAACAGGCCGCAGGCAGCAGGTCAGAACAGCAGAAGGGAGGTTTTGAGTTAAGAAGGCAGAAGGAAACAGTCTGAGGGGAAAACATGAACTGCTTGCTCGCCTGGCCCTAATTCACTTGTTCTTTCAGAAAGAAATTCCCTTTGGCAGTCGAAACATTGCCAGGGTAGCCGAGGAGGGAGCCTGGTGCGTCTCCGCACCAGGAAGCACGCCGGGATGGATGCTAGCTGCAGGACGGCGCTGGGCAGGCGGGATTCGCCAGGCACGGGCGGACGCGGCCGGCGGCCGGCGCGGGGCAGGGAGCAGGATCCRTGTGTGACTCACGGGAGCAGCCCGGGCTGCCAGGGAGGGAGAGGCGCGCTCCAGAGGACAGGCAGCTGGATGGAAATAGAAGRGCGGCCAGGAGGCGGGCGGCTCCAGCCAGCTCATATAAGGGCAGCTGCAGCATCCGCGTCAGCGCAGCTAACAATAGGAGAGAGCTGGAACGCGGAGCGCTTTGTAACGCTCCGCACGAAGCGAGCACTCGGAGACAACTATTTTTGGAGCGGTGCGTTTACATAATAAACATCTGCGAGAGGAGCCCACAAATAGAGGAAGGGCCTGGGAATCGCTCACTGCTCCAAACTCCTCCTTAACCCCAGGCTTTGCTCGGGAAGCCTTTTACAAGAGACAAAGTGCAACAGGGATTTCCCCCCATTCCTTTTGAAGCAGCACAAAAAGCAGGGAATAAAGCAAAGCTCCTATTATTTTACTCCAGTGCCAGCTCCCCTCACTCTGCCAGAGAGTCAGTAACGTGGAGTAACCGATAGCAGGGCCAGCACACAGCACCCATTAAGTGTGCTGGTGCAGGGAGACACGTGCTTCGACAAATCCTGCTTATTCACCACCTTCCTTTTCCAGTCAGCCTGCGCCAAGGAGCACCAGGCACTCCCCTCCCTTGCACAGCCCTGTCCCCAGCCCCAAAAGATGACACCCATACAGCCATGTGCTGGGGCAAATGCAGCCAGCACGTGTGGAAGCCCACTGAGACTGCCCCCCATTTCTCACCCCCAGAACTCTACACAGCCCTTACCAATTTCCCCAAACCTTGTGTTCCCCAAACCTTCACCCCTCACCCCGAGCATCTTGGCCAGATATTACTATTTGCCAGGTAAGAACCAAGGTTCTGAGGGTCCCAATGCCCTGGGAGGACCTTGGTCACCCACCTCCCTAGCACTGCCRTGCCCCAGACTCAAACCCCAAACTGGGCAGCACGGCTGGTGTTGGTCACCACATCCCCAGTCGAGCAGCCTTGTGCTCAGTCTTTACAACTTCCACATTTAAGGTCGCTGCTCACCTGTACAGTCTGATTTCCTCCATCTTCTCATCCTCCCATCCACCCCACTACAGTTTTTAGAATCCTTGTATGAATTTAATTAGTCTCTCACTGATCTTCTTCCTTGTGTGCTCGCACAATACCTATGTGGAATTTTATAGGTAAATTTAATCCCCTAGTGGTAGTGACTGATCCATTGAGTTTTCACAGTGGAAAACACAGAAAAAAAAMCACTATTTTTCTTCCCTCTATAAAGCACTCTTTACCACTCAAATATCCCATCAGTTATGGTTACCTATCAGAGACCACAGGATCATTGAGGGGTAGTTTGAGTTCCCTACCCTGATGGCCCAGAGGAGTCATCCACTTACCGAGCTGCTTCTCATTAGCTCCACCAGTTCACGTGCTTGGGATGACATATTGCTACAGAGAGGAGAGAGAAGCACTTTAGATGCATGCTCTGAAAGTGCATCATCTTCCTGCTCTCCCACTCCTCCTGTCAGGGACCCTCAGGCAGCAGAAATCAGAACAGGGAAAGTAATGCCTCAAGAGGGAGTGAAGACAAACAAGGGTTAAGAACAGCAGCAGCAGCTGAAAAAGTGAATAATCTGACCTGAAAGGGCTTCAGTTAGGATGGCTGCCAAGTGGCAGGCAACTGCTATGAATTCTCATTTCAGAATTCGCTTAAATGTATTTTGTTTGGAGAAAATCACTTAGCCCTAGATGCACAGAGACATTTAGTTGCATAACTTTCTTCGAAATCCAGCAAGGGGGTTTGATGCTTACTCCTCAGCCAGGGACCTAAACAGCTTTCTTGATCTGCCCCTTAAATTCTTATGCCTTATTGCTGTGAGACACCGTGGTGATTTTTCCAGCTGGAGAGTCCCAGYCCCTCCCAGGGGAAGATGCAACATCCATGGAGTGAACCACAAACCATTTTGAGGTAGGAGGTGGAAACCTGACGTACTAGCACAGAGATACTTGGCCCAACAAGCCCTGCCTCTCTCCAGCAGCCATACAGATGTGGCTGCACTGGTTTACARTCCTAGAAGCATGCTGATTGCCCAAAGTCCTTGCTCGGTACATCCATGAAGTATTTCACAACCACATGCTTTCCTAGCTACCCTGAGACTCTCTTGTGGTAAATGTAGTGACAAAGTCTTAGAAAYAAACTGCACAAGCATCCATAGGGCAAGTACAGCATAAGCAATTTAAATTCTCATGTACTCTGGCTCTTGGACCAGGGGAGTTTTTCTTCAAGAATAGAAGGAAAACCCAACTGCTCATTCTGTTGTGCTTTGCACTTCAAATTAGGGCAACAGCGGGCTTCTAAGTGATCATTTGAGGCACACACACCAACTGAGAGATGATCATAAATTTTGTCCARTTAAAGACATGATCTGACAATGAATGAGGAACCTGCATAYCAAAGATCGGGTAGAAAAAGGAACTGATAGAATTAGAAGCATATTATCACTAAGGCATTGGCTTGGAGATACTGGGCAGAAGCCAGATGAAGGSGGGGGTTATCTCTTCCTCTAATTTAAAAAAAAGATAAAAAGAAATCCCTCAATGTTTTTAATTAAAAGACAACAGTCAGACCGCAGAAATATGCACAGTACAAGCAGACCAGTATTAACTCAGCCTTAACCAGCAGTTCAAAGATAACCTGCCAGTCCATGGGTTCTCACCCCTCTCTGCCCTCCCTTGGTGGCATTTGTGCTTACATTGCCTTGGCGCCGCCCACCGCTGCATTGAATCCAGCTGTTTCCTTGGCATGGCCAGTGGAGAAGCCAAAGAGGTTGGGGTTGAACTTTTTCAAGATATCTGAAAAGGAGCAGCAGATGTGATGGTTAGCCAGTCACAGGATAAACAGTATTGCTTCCTGTAGGAGTGCAAACCAATCCAGTGGGGAAAATATTAGCCTGGGCTTTCCCTTGATTTGTTGTTGCCGCCTTAACTCAGCTATGGACATCCCTGCCTCCGGGGCTTGGACATCCCTGCCTTGAGCATCGAAGCTCAAGTGCTGCAATTATCTCTCTTAAGGGTCTTCCAGGACGTGTGACATTCTTCGGTATGAGTGCTGGAGTGATCACCACTATCTGCCTTAATACTTGTGTTTGTTCAGATGCTCTAARCACAGAGATCTGCCTCACCCTTCCTCAACTACCCATATTTAATGCAAAGAAGTTTTATCTTGCATTTGGAGATTTCACCGAAACCCTCCCTGGGGAAGCATGATGTGTCTGTAACACTGTCTGAAACCTCTTCATAGTCMTATTTACAATGCTGCGTGCATAATAAAATGCGCTTTCTATTCCTCTTTAGACAAAGGCGTGGGGGGYACAAGCCAAAGCTAACCAATTTTACTCCCAACAATGACAGGCATTGTCAAGAGCGCTTCCCAGCATGGATCACATACAAAGAGATGAACTGTTGTGAACCAAGCACCCTCTAATTTATGGTCCCACTGACCACTTACAGTTTCCATGGCAACTGTACAGCCACTGGTTAAGCAGAATACTAGGACAAGAAATTTATAGTATTTTTAGATTTTTTTTTCCATTGCAATTTTGCAGCTTGAAATTGTTGGGAGGAACCATAACCTTGTCAACAGCCTTTGCTAGATGGGCCACTAATTGCTTCCCARTCCTTCATCTGTCCACAGCTAATATCATCAGACATTGGAAAGCACAAACCAAAACAAAGGAGGGGCAGGTCAGCCTTGARCTTCTATCACCTTTCAGCACATTTGCTCCTCATCAGTGCCGTCAAAAAGATGTTACAATTACATGCAGATCCTGTCGTGTTAAGGAGTGTACAGCTAATAAGTTCAGCCTGTGTTGCAGCTGTGACTCAGATGATCTGCTTGTGTCCATAAGAGTCAGGCATCCTGCACTGCTTGGGAGGACTCTGTGACCATTTCCAGATGTTTCCTAACATCTGCCTGGACTACTTGGAGAATAATACATGCCTTTCTCTTTCACCATGTTGGTTTTCCAGGATACTCACTGGGTAAAGTAGTCTGAGTCTCCAGGGTCCCGTCACCTCCAATACTACAAAGGGAAAGAGCAGAAGCACTAAGTAAAACTAATCCTGCGGCCATCTGTCTTATTGTCACCATATGTTGCTGCTGTAGCAGCCAAGAAAGGAAAGGAAGGAAAAAAGACAAACCTTGAACAGGACTAAGAAGATAAACCACAACACCAGTAGGAATTCAGGGAAAGTACTAAAAGGAGATTGGGATGAAATCAAACYGCTAAGGCAGGCACTATGACTACAGCCTAGTAATAGAAAATGCTGTTAGAAATAGCTTTCTCATACATATTTGGTGTGATCCCATCACTAAAATAAATAATAAATATATCTCAAAAATATCTTGCCCCCTCCCAAAGTATTTCCTCACCAAAGTTACTCCATGTGAACTTTCTGCAACAGCACTCACGTAGGAGACTGCATTAAATGSTCATTAATGACCGATCAGGGATTCTGAAATGTAGACTTCTGCTTCTAGAATTTAAAGCTTGCCTATGTTCCTGTCTGCATGAGCAATAGGTTTCTATACCACCCCTATTAACCTCTCCTGAGCAGACCTATCCCTACATTATACATGCAGGAGAGGAAAAAAAGGATGAAGTGTATATACGTGCATGTGCTTTTCTATGCACTTCTACACATAGCAGGCAGTTTCCTTCCACTGTCAAAGATATCAAGGTTTGCACCTACCCAGACATATATTGTCTTTGATCATTTTGCTATTCTTTTCAAACAAGTTTAGCCATGAGACACTTTTTTTTTTTTTTTTAATATACATGTAGCACTCCAGGACAATCTATAATCTCTATCATTAAACAGTAGATAATCATGACAGTAGATAATCACAGTATCAGGAAAGTTTTGAATCACCTGCAGAGGAATTAGCAGGAGGTTGAAAACACACTAKCATTAACAGTCTAATACAGTCAGACTGGGGCACACTGACAGCAGGCAGACCTAGGTGAGAACCACCTCCTGCAAGAGTCTCTCCCACTTCTCTTCCATCCCATCTTGACAAGCAGCTCTTCTTTCCTTTCTTTCTCCATCTGCTAGTCTTCACCAAGCAATACTTGCTCTTAATCTCTTATCTCCACGTTTACTCCCTCCAGATAGGCATTGGTTGGATGGAGCAGGATTTAGTTACTACAGCTGTGGCAGCAGGTCCTTATTTAGGAYATATCATTCTCATCTTCTCAAGTATGTGACTACAGACACCCAGGTGTCTGTGGACAAAAATACCAGAGCATTTTTACCTCCAGGAAAGCCCCCTCCATTCTCCTTGTGGGTCTGTTGCTTGAGCTCCTACAGCAGTCTGAAAAGGAAAGGAAGAATTGTTTACAAAATACTAGATAAAAAAAATGCTAAAGACTAATTACAGACAGATATTTTGATTACAAAGCATTTTCCTTCTGCATTCATCAAAGTTTTTAAATATTCGTTYGGAGCTTACATACTTCATTCTCTGATTCACCAATATTCTTGCCCCCTAGGCAACCCTGTCTCTTATGGTTTAAATTCATGTTCTTCTCATATGCAAGACCAACTCTACTAGATAACAGGGCACAAAGCATCAGAGGAGATTTAGTCCTGCCACAAGGCATCAGACCACAAGATCAAGAACATATAGTTTGGAAATTACTCCTCTAATAAAGCTATTCCATTATCCCAAGGGGACTCAGATTAATATCAACAGCTTCCCCCCCCCCGGCCCTTTCTACTGGAAAATGCTTCAATTTGACATTTCCTAGAAAAAGAGCTGATTTGAACAAGACTTTATAATCCTAAGAATAAGGGGGGGGGGGGGGGGAAATCCCAGTTAGAGGAACTGTTTTTTTAATCTCTCAGAGAAACAAATTCTTTGTGTAAAATCCACTTTTCTCTGTTAGAATCAGTCTGCTAGTGTAACCCACCAACTTGACGATGTACAAGTGGGATATATATATTTTTTTCCAATACAATGTTGGCAAATCTATTACTTTCACTGTGCACTGGGGCTGAGAAGTCAAAAAACAGACACAGTCCAAGWAGTGGCATGACTAAATTGCTCAGTATTTCATTAATCTCCAGCTGTACCCAGACTCAGACTGGCCTGCCTGCAGTGTGAAATTAAATACCTCTTCTTTTAACAAAGGAAAGACATCAGAACAGAAGAGAGGTGATGGTTTTGAGAAACTCAWGGGCTTATAAGTGCGTGTTTAATTTTTATTTTATTTTAATTTAACTTCTAGCAAGGTCACCACCTTGGCTGCATTCAGGACAGAAATCATGAAAATAGGATCTTCCAAAGCTTAATAGTTTTAGTGGTTTCACTTCATTTCATACTCCTCAAAAAATCGCGGTGCAAGTTCAGCCATAAACATTGACTGCATTCAGGGCCTTCAGGCGACCTRTTAATTTCCACCTCCCCTGTCAGTAACACTTAAATTCCTTAAGAAAAGCCCCAGTCACACTGCAGAGACGAGTGCCAGTTGCCGCTGGCAAGAACAACACGAAATGCCATTTGCAACCCAGAGGGGTCTTGCTTGCTCTTGAGACAAGGACCTCGAGTCCCAAAATCTTGGCCCTTATGTCTATGGCATTCTCAGATGTTTCTTGCACTAAGAGAATGAAAATTTAGAAGGAGACGTGTGCCCTGCTAGGAGGAAGTCAAGCAATTAATTTTAGGAGTCATGGCAATCGATAGGAGGAAGGCTCACAGGGTCATTACTGAGGTCTTCTAAGAAAAGCTCAAAGCTCAGCAGGGGGCAAAGCCAGGATTATTTCAGGTCACACACATCCAGTTATCACAGCTAATGGGGAGGTGAAGACATGGCACACTCGCCTGTAGATAAGCCTGGTCATTTGAAGGCCTCAGCCCCTTCAACTCCCTCTGAACTCTAACTAGAGCTGAAGCAGCCAGAACAAGCACTGGTTTTGCTCAGGAGTCAGTCATCAGGACTGTTGACGCCAAGATTTGCTTTCATCTCATGCCAGAACAATTCTATACTGTTGTGTAATTCTGAAACTTTTTCCTTCAAGAGCTTCAGTGCAGATCTGCAGTATTCCCTGCTATACTTATTCACTGCCTCTTTTCTGTACCTATTCTTTTTCATTTCAGTTTGCATTTTCTCAGTACATGAAATATATCAGTTTTAAACAGAAGCAATATTTGCCCAACCCCGGAAGCAATATTTGAATGCAAAACACTGAAATATTGAATGTCAGAATGATCTTAAATGAGAAACACTCCATTTTGCAGTTAGTTATTTCCACAGGAGTTTTCATAAACATCTTTCGTTACATGAAAATTACCAATTGTTTGTTCTTGATTTTGTGTCAGAAAAGACTATTCCTTTCAAATCAGATGTGCCTTTTTTAAAAATGCACAAAAGAAACAGAATGTGATCCCATTTCTGCTATGGCCCATCTTATTCATTAGTGGATTACACAAGTCCCATATCACTCGCCTCCCATCAGGCGAGCTATTTCTTTTGTGAAASGACATAGGTGGATGAGTTTTGCTTTGCCAAGTCAAAGCAATGTGCTTTTTGAGTGATGGGGTCTGACACCACAAGTGGAAAATAAATTTAAAAAAAAAGAAAAAAGAGGGGGTGGGTTCCTTTTTCCCTCCTTTTTTTAAACCTGGGAATACGGCAGTACTCACAGTCAGGGAATCTCCTAGTGCTCCTATGACTTTGATATCAACAGGACTCAGCTCATGCACTACAGTAGGGAAAAAAAGGCAGAATTATTGATAACACACACACACACAAAATGCTGCTCATCAAAATAAAGAACAAAACTGTCAGTTCCAATTTGATGATTTTTTTACAGACTTTTAAGGAAAATAAGCCTAAAAAAGTTCTATTTGTCAGCTAAGCAAAAGGCATCGTGAGTAAATTGCAAGAGCTTATAATATCCTTAACTAACAGGATAATAAATGGATCTTAAAGCAGCTTCCACATGTCATATTAGGATGAAATAAAAACAGATTAGATACGTTTAGAGATGCATACATTCATTCAATTTTAATTGCTTTTAAGGTTTGGCCCACAGATCAATATTTCCCATTAGCTATATTCTTGCAAAGCTTTCAACTATGCAGAGGGCACCTTTGGTGCTCTTCATCGCAGTGGGTTCACCAGGTCGGTCAGACTTGCCAAGCCACTAACTTGTCCAGGAGATTTTAATCATGCTACAGTAGGATGACATGAAACACCTGCTGGGCTGCAGAGCTTGCTGTATATGGCAAGACAGACTTTCTTGACCTTCTGCTAAGGGTGCCGGTCTTTACTGCTTCCCTTCCATCTAGGATTTACAGCTTCCAGATCTTACTTGTTTTGAAAATAAAATGAGAAATCTTTCCTGTTTTTGATTTCAGCTTAGAAGTTCTCACCTGATGTCGGGGTAGGTCTAGATAAAGTCTGGTCAGAGCACAACAGGTCACTACCCCAGTTCTGAAGTGATAAACAAGAAGTCTGGTCATTTTACAGTTATACGATTATATGGAATATTTATGTAGTTGAATTCCACGATTAAGAGAAAAATAAAATCAAGATGGATATTCTAGTTTGGTGCTTAGCTAAGTGTACATGGATAAGAATCTTTCCCTTTCTCTTTGTGGAGTCTTGCCCAGTTTCACCTTTTTGGTGAAATTTTCCAAACATACCATTTTCTAGAGTCAAACATGTCATCTAGATATATCTTTCTTATGAAAATTTGTCAGAAGTGACAACTTTACCCCCCCCCTTCTTTAAAGCCTGGAGATTTTGTCCTTGGTTTAGTAGGTGAGGACTCCGTGTTTGAAGTCCTGCTCCAATCTGAAGTGATCTCAGATTTAAATGAACAAGCAACAAAAAGAACCAAAACATTCTGCAAAGTTCTATTCCCTACATATCTTAATAGAAGCTCCCTTTTTTGTGGAAATATTAAAATATTGCACACAACCTTTTGCTTTAACTTAATATAATATTTCTTAAAAGCCTCAACTGTTTCAGATAAACTGAGCTGCCAATCTTAAATCTGATTAAGTAATTATAATTKACTATATACTCACAAATAATATCATAGCTATTATGCTTATTCCATCAGTGATGAAACTGAGTCAAATCAAATGTTGCACAAACATCCCTGTTCACTCACAGAGGCACCTGATGAACATCCTACCCTATGCTCTTTYATAATGACAACAAGAATATTAGCTGAAAACATCACAAGGCAAAAATTGTAACGGTGGTGAGGGACAGTTCCCTGTAAGAGTGGAGATAKCTGTTCATTCTGATCTCAGAGGTGATGAGACAAGGGTTGGACTAAGGATTTCCTGAAGTCCCTTCCAACTGGAGTTGTTCTGTGATATGTCATTTAGACAAAAGCTACACAGACTAGTGGTCTTCAGGAAGTACAAGAGTTTCATGAGGTTAGCATCAAAAGAGGGAAAGGAGATCAAAAAAATCTTATATACAGCACAATATAGGAGGTTGTATCATAACCATTTTAACTTTCTGGTTAAAAACTRCTTCAAGAGGATAGAATCGACAGTTGGGCTTATTTTTAGATAAGAGAAGAACCTTCTTCTTGCAGTCTACTGTGTCTCAGTTTTATCATATTCACTGTCTCAACAATAGATCTTGAAGTGCAAGAATTAACCACCAACTCCTGTTAGTTCCCTATTGAGCATTTCAAGCTATGACTTGCTGAAGGAATAGTAGTTGTTGTTCCTCATAGACCCCAAGGCATAAAGAGCATTTCATAATCTGGAATCCCYGTTCCTGGAGAACGGGGGAGGTGCCGGAGGACTGGAAGAAAGCCAACATCACTCCGGTCTTCCAAAAAGGCAAGAAGGAGGACCCGAGTAACTACAGGCCGGTGAGCCTCACCTCCATCCCCGGGAAAGTGATGGAGCAGTTCATCCTGGCTGCTCTCTCCAGACACATGGAGGAGAAGAAGGTGCTCAGGAGTAGCCAGCACGGATTCACCAAGGGGAAATCCTGCTTGACTAACCTGATCACCTTCTACGAAGGAATATCTAGCTGGATAGATGAGGGCAGAGCGGTGGATGTCATCTATCTG
>NW_020455677.1:4320636-4360003 GCF_003342845.1 Nothoprocta perdicaria
ATTCTATGATTCTATGATCTTGCTAGACCCCAAAGACTAGCCAGCCTAAGCTATTTGGACAGTCATCTCCAACTACTTTTATCCTCCAAAAAATAGCCTCCATTTGCAGGAATTCTTCATGCCTGCAGCTATTTATCATATGCAAGTTGCTTCCCTTCTAAGTCCTATAGAAAGGGTGCTCCAACAGTTGATCTYCCCTGTGCTAGCTGCTCAGTCATGACAGAAAGTGAAATGCTCCCCTTGAGAGCRGATCCCTGCCAGTAGATCCCACGGCTTTCTGGCTGCAGGAAACGTTGGATGTCCATGGGTGACTGCCCTCTACAGGCTCAGCTCGCTTGACTGCAAGCAAGTAGGACACGAGCTTTCACACATCATCTCAGGGCTCACAGCTCTAAATCCTCCCCTCCCTACTACGAGCAGCTTATCTTTTACTATGGTGGTGCATCCCAGACTACTTCCCTTTGAGCACCAGTCAATACAATGGACTTTAYATGGCTTTTAAATACAAAAGAAGAGTTTAGCGAGGAGAAATGCTATGCGAGACACACAGCCACATCTCAAAACTGGTAATGAGTTCTCATTTATAAACTCAGAATGATGTTAAGTCCCTACACAGGGGCAGCTTTGCAGTTTGTAGAAAAAGCAGAAGCTACAATTACCTCTATTGGCCTGGTAGTAGGAGCCACAGAGTACGTGTAGTTGCTATTCCTGTAAGTTCCCAGGAAGGGGATGTTCTTGTGAAAGCAGGAAAAAAGAAAAACAAAGTAAAATATGACAAATTCAAATCAAGCAATGAGCATATAGCACAGCCCGAAGCAAGTGACATCAATATAGAATGCAAGAAGAAAAAGAAAAAAATCCACCCACATAAATAGCAATTGCCTAAGCTGAAAAAAAAATGGGATCTAGATTTTTAAACCATGCTCTTAAAATTCACAAGTGAGATTTTTGTTTAGCACATTATAGTGAAAATGACATGTACCAGACATTCAGTTCCTGCATAGTGATCTAACATTCTCCTCTCTCCCTCTCTTAAGCTTTTCCACAAATTACTTTGACTTGATCAGAAGTCTAGTACTTCCAAAAGACATTGAGATATWAAGACCAGGAAAAAAATGGGCAAATCTGCCTGCATCAGAAAAGGAGTAAGGAACAATCCCGTATGGCTCACTTTCCACCCCAAAGAGAGACTGTTTCTATTGCAYGGTTATTTCTGTCCCACCCCCCTGCAAAATTCCCCAAATTCAGACTGTAAATGCCTCTGAGTTCTTACAGTTATTTTATCCTATTTTAAGTTATCTTAATACAAATAATTTTTCAAGTATGGAGGTGGATTTTTGTTTGTTTTTTTTTTTTCCCCTCCAGAAATTATGGGAATAAGCAACGGAATTCGTGTGCATCAGAATCCAAAAATTATTTACTATGCCCTGTAGTAGAATCCCCTGGAAACATTCAGTTCTGTTAGTTCGTACTTTTATAGTCTTTACCTTAGAGCCTTGTGAGCAGGGAAAGCTATGGTGATTCATATCAATGCCTTTTTCAAAGCACTGTGGGCATATCAGTTCTGAAAATAATGTCTATATATTGTTTGCAAGGGATATAAAACTTCATGGCTATTTCTCAGCAGCACTAGCACCTTTGAATGGGATTGGATGAAAGGCAAGAAATATAAAAACCCACATTATTTGTCACTGAAAACATTGATAAGTACGTTTAAGATATTAAGATACCTTCGAAAAAAGAAAAAAAAAAGAAAGTATACTGAAAAAGTAGGATTTAAGTGAATCTAGGAAGTTTAGAAACATGCTCATTACAAACTTGGCAGATCTTCTGTTACCCACACAATGGACGTGATACAAACAAAATCCCCTTGTATGACCTGAAATTACTTGCRTCTTTAATACTGCCTCACTACTAAAAATGTAGCCAAAATCGGCTGCAACCGAAGGCACACAAATCAGCACACTATCAATCAGTATCAATTGCACAGTTAAAGACCAAGCGGCACCAGAGTATCTTCTCACGGAGCTAAGCAGAGAGTGAAAATTTCCAGTAGGTTTGTTCCAGACATACCCAGGTCCTGCTCTCTGCAGGGAGCAGAGACCTCATACCTGGTTTCCACGGTGTGGGGGTATTTACCTGGGTTGGACAGCTGAGGGTGATGCTAGATGTGAAGTCAAAGGAGTCAGTTTTCTGTCCTACAGGTTGGAACTAGAAAGGAAGAAAAAAAATATTTTGTAGCTGTGTCCTCTCATCTTACACTTGTATAAAAATTCTAATCCAAAAGAATCTAAATATACCTTTCAAATTTATATAAAGCTGCCTGTATTTACAGGTCTTGCTTTAGCCAAGACTGAAATGCATCTACTTCTCAGAAGGAATGACAACTGTATAATAAAATAGGAACTCTAGGAAGATGTTTAAAACAGGACATGGAAAACTACACTGCATCAGTTTAAACTCCACAGGAGGATTTTGGCAGGCACATGCAATTCTTTGGGAATTACGTTGGAATACAAGGTCATAAAATATCTTCTCCTGCACAAAAGAAGATACTAAGACTCCCTCAATTTTTATAGCTGAAGAACATGTTACCAATTCCAAATAAGGTTGTTTTTACAAAGAAGATAGAAACAAATTTATTTAGAGGTACAAGGCTGTTTATACAAAGAAAATAGAAGCACATTTATTTAGAGGTACTGCTTAACTGCAGGCGCTCGTGTTAGCAGTTAAGACAATACACACAAACATACAGAAGTCACCTGCAAGATCTGAAACATCTTCTCTAACTTCACACACACCCCTACTGCACTGCAATATTGGTGAAAAATGTTTTGCTTAAGCAATCTTTAACTTAACTCATTTTTTGTTGGGTTTTACTCATTAAAAACACTTTAACGCATAAGGAGAAAACCTCCTCACAAGGTTTTAAAACAATTTCTGCAATTCTTTCTAAATTGGCGTATGTAGTTAAGATTCCTTTTTTTGAGCTTCCCCCAAACAAATCCACTAAAACATCCTTGATAGGTATTATCCCACATTTAGTGACATTTGATAAAACACACTGGAAGATACTTAGTTGAAATCCTTAGATATTCAGATGATACACTTGCATCACCCCTCCCCATCCACTTTCAGAAGCAAGACTTTCTAGGCTGAGAACAGCTTTAAACTTGAAGGCATCTGGCTAGTAAACTAGAAATATAAACCCTGGGAACACATCACCAAGATCCAAAGTTGTCCCGGCCTTCATTGCAATACSTATTTCATTCGTAATTACATAGATGATGGTAGTAGCTCTAACTAAAGATGTGCCATGCATGTCACCTTACCATAGCATTCCAGAGAGCCCTGGCRAGCTGAGAATGACCTTTCTGACTTGGATGGAAACAGTCAGGTGCAAAGTAGGAGATGTCTGGACTCCCATCCTGAAAATGAAAATATAAAAGGACATCTGAGCGCAGAAAAAGCCAGAGAGCTCCAACTTTAGATCAAAGCAGAGCCACTAATGAAAGTTGGATGTGTTTAACGCTTCTGCGCAGAAAGTCTCTTGATTATCTAGCAATACAAAGTACACAACAGCTGGTAGAAATGCTTAGCCTCTGTGCCTAGAAGCTCAAGCTCTTTGAGGTGCACATCCACACAGAAACAGCAAAAAAGGGGATTTTGAGCTTTGTGGTTATTCTCTTAAGCTTTTCCAATAAGAATGGGTTCTTCTCCTTCATACTGCTCTATAGGCAACATTATGCTGTGCAGTTACATGGTAACAAGCATATTACTGATGATGTACCAGAAAGAACAGAATCCATCCCATTTCTCACAGCTGTGTCAGTTCTGCAAGTTTGAAAGAAGCAAAAAGCAAATAAAATGCTTTAGAGTGAAGGCAGTCAAAATGATTGAATATACCAACACAGTGTCTTTTTGAGCACAGCTGTACTTTAATACAGACACTAGAACATCTGAAGGAAGCAGAGCGTGGAAATTTAAATATCTTGACTTTCATGCAAGTGTACCAAGAGGAGAAAGACTAGATTATTTATGATTGAGATGACTTTTTTTTTCAGAGCATACCTTCCTCAAAGCGTGAGTAGGTTTTGAGCCACTATGTTTGAGCTAGCTCATTAGAGGTCTATTACCAAAACTTGGATCCATATTTGATATTCTGCCAAGATGAAAGGCAGAATTTTCTGTTTGGGAACATCTGAATTTTGTGCAAGGCATTAAAAACAAACAACAGCAACAAAAGCTTTCTTAAACTATGAAAAATAACTGTGAGATTAATGAGCTCAGGGATATCTTTCTCCTCCTATGTTTTATTTGTGTTCTTTTGGTACRAAAATTCCTGAGAATGAATAATTCACATTAACTTAGACAAATAAATGAACAAATGCCTCCTTTTCTGTGATGTATTTAGCTTTGAAATTTAAAAAGTTTGTCTAGCATCTGAGCTTTTTAAACTATTTCAAACTAAGCTAATTCCAGATCACCCTGATCCACAGCCGTAGCTCCTGCACACTATTTTGCCCCATCTGCTACTGGTCCCAGCCAAAGTCAGGAACTGTAGATGTATTAGAATTGGCACTTAGGGTTTCAGTTACAGAGAAGGTTTGGGTCACTTGCTAGGTTTACAATTTGCTGGGACTTGCCAAGAAAGGAACTGAAATGCATTCATGTTGCCAGTGACAGGGGGAAAAGGTCACTGCATAAATCTATCTCCATTAGACCTTGTGTCAACTTCTCTTTCTGTASAGACATAGAAGAGTAGGTTAGGGGACTTAAAAAGGAGGTGATGACGTAACCTCCAGTGAGCACCTATACCTATGTGGCTTTAAGAACTGTAAAGTATCTTTGTCTTTATTAGCCATGTTATATTTTCAGAATGAAAAATATTTACAGATTCTTGAAAATGGGCAGAGAACAGGCTCTTAATTCAAGTTTCAATTAATATTTCAAAGCAGTAATTGATAATGACAGCCCAACATGTAAAACAAAACTGATAACCATGCAAAGTCTGACAATCTATTACATCAAAAATAAACAAACTCAAATAAAGAAAAATACTCAACAAGCTGAAACTACTTCGCATATCGACTTTAAAGACTGGATACTTGCTTCTTTGCGGGTCTTTAKGCAAAGACATGCATGTGAAGTGCATGTCTTTGAAGTGAAGACACTTTATGGTGTCTTCAAACCATACCTGATGAAGAGGAATCTTGAAATTTTGAAGGAAAGACTGGACTACCACTGTAAAATTTTCATGAGTGTCATATCTGCCAGATTCTACCAATTCCTGAAGACCAAGCTGCAAGAAACAAAATTGACCAGTGATAAATCAACATTTCTCCATCATCATAATATTTCTCTGAAAATGCAAGTATCACTGAGAGGCATCTGCTTTTTAGCCAAAATACCTAGGGGTACCTGTTAAAAAGGAGAGCCTTTGCAATGTGTCAGTACACTGCTGCAACTGATTGTGGGGGAAGAGGATAATTAAACCCCCACCAATCCATCCATATCAGGGAACAGAATTTTGCTGAACTATTTTGCTGCTGTCTACAGTATTCTGGATAACATCAAATTACCTCCTGGATACCTTACAGGGTCCATTCGGGTAAAACATTGCTATGATTTGCAATCAGACAGGTTGCTGGACTCACAACATCTCAAAGTAAAGTGACTTTCACCTTACTTGTGACCACTTTAAAATGTGACCACTCCTGATGAACATACCTGGTAAGCTCTGGTAGCTTTTCTCACCATTGTTACATTTTGTGAGTTTTCTTCTCCTAGGAGGACACAACTGCACAGGTAACTGAGGGAGAGTTTAAAGGAGCAAACAAAAATAGAGACAGTTAAAACCTGAGAATGCAGAAGTCATCCTTTGCCACCCAAAGCCCTGTAACACAGGAGTAACAAGAACTGCACTATAGTGTTTCCATGAAAGTGTCTGATGGTCCTTGCCATCTTTCAACCTTTCAAGCCTTRGTCTTATTTGCTGCCTCACATGAGTGATGCTGCTGTAACAAGTTTATTTTCACCCCTAGGCATATTGAGAAGGCAATCACTCTACTGTGCCTGTTTATGTCCCATTCATTGCATTCAGGCACCCAAAGCCCTTGCAGCCTGACAGACACACAATGCCTCTGGAACTAGAAAACAGATCTGTAAACTTTACTGGCTGCGTTGCCTCTGAGGCTTTCCAAGCACCAATTCCTTTTTCTTTCCTGAGATCCAGAATGTGTTCCTGTCTAGAAGGTCAGCAAAAAATGCAAATTACTTATCTCAAAGCCTCTGAGAGAAACCTGCCTACTCTGTAAGTACTTCCCATTTCCTCAAAAAGCCTTAAAGTCCACATACTCAGACATTTCAACACCACTTCAAGAAACCTTGTATCAGTAACTTGAACCCAGCGCAGTAAATCTACCTTATATATCTCAAGAAGCCTTCTGTAGGAAGACACCTCACATAAATTTCTAAAACTCCTAACCTTTAAGTCACAGCCTTCCATAACCTTAGAATAAGAAGTATAGTTCATTATAGACTGCTCCAGTGTGGCAAATTCTGTTCCCTTCTGTTCCCAGAGACCTGTAAGGCCACAGCGGCCCTAACCCAGAGAATGCTATTTATTCAAATACTAAATGAAGATTATATTGAGTGAAGCTTCCCTAAAACTAATGGCCTGTGAAGTGCTTAGTCCACTATTCTGAGGTTTAATAAATAAATACAAATGGAATGGCCTCAGCTCTTGTATCATGCTTGAAGGTGAAACAGTTCCTTAATCCTTTCAGCCAGAAAGGGAATGCAGATCTGCAAATCAAACCTGCCCCCATCTTCACCAAAGTTCAAGAAACTATTATGCAAAGCCTAACTTAACTAGCCTAAGAATGTGATTCTAATCTGACCTGGAAGGGAACCCAGTAGCCCAAATCAAAACAAAGTTACGTAAGGGTAAGTTACCTTTAATAAAACCCTGCCTTGAGTCTAAACTTGTTATGTCAATCCTTGAGCAGAAGGTTAAGTCTGTTACCTCACCCTTTCTGATCATATTTAGCCCACCTTCRTTCTTCTAACAGGGGACTCAATCATTTTGCTCAAGTCAAATACTGTCTCATGCACTGTCTTAGCCAACACCTTTGGAGTCACAGTGAGATCTGTAACTTCCAGACACAGCTTAGAAGTTTAGACCACTGACCTCTAACAAGCCCAGTTCTGTCCCTAACGCAGAAAATCCCTCCCAGGCCCAAATAAAATCCTCATGCAGCTAGCTCCTCTCCAGCCCCAGCCCTTAATCCCAAGCAAGCCCTACTACCTATGATGCAAACTCTAGGTAAGGATGTTCTAATCTCTCATCCTAACCTAAGATGCCTCATCACCTTACACCCCTATCCTTACCCGAGCATAACCATAGCTCAGGCGTCTACAACTTTTGCTACCTTCATTACAGCCCAAGATATGTTATTTGACCCAGCCGTAGGACCAGGATTCCTTATGCATCTCAGCTAGAAATTCCAATCTACTATTTAATACAGGCAATTCAACTCTCCAGAGCCATAAACTTTTCCAAAGAACATTTTTATGCCACTGTATCAATATTGGTCCAGAGTTGCTTCAAGTCTGCAACTCACATTAGTATAAGGAGCAACCTGAAATAGCTGTAGAAATCGTATTTGTTCCTGGGAACTGTTCGGCAAAAGACAAGATAGGCAGCTCCTTCAGACACGACAGTGTCAGCAGTGGATGGGATGTCCATAGGACTCTAATGCTATCACTGAACATCAGTTCAAACAGGAAGAACAGAACAAGAATGTGTTTTATCATGACAGACAGTAAATGCTCTAGAAAGTAAAGGCAGCCTTACCGTGTGAAGTAACCRGGGCACTGAGCTTGAGTGTTCACAAACAACTGCCTCAGAGGTAGAGGGTCCAGTACTTCAACCAGATTCACTAGAGCTTTGGGAACCTGAAAAGAAAATCAGACCTTTGCTTAGAATGATCTGGATAGACAGCCCTAAAGGTGTTTACTTTATATGACCAAGTCCAAACATTCCTTTCCCTTTTCTTTTTCGACTTGTTGAGAGAGAGGAAGGAAAACAAACAAACAAAACCTTCCCCTGTCATTTGTCATTTCAGGCAGCATCTCACTACCCTCCGGTGCACAAAACAAAATGATTTTATGTAATAGAATATATTTGGTACCAGAGTGGAAGGAATGACAAAAGCTAGTCCCAAACAGCTACGTACTAGTAAAAGCTAGAATACCAGGCCAGTTTCACAACACTTGCCTGCTCATGCAGAATATCAAGGGTTTCTTGAATTCGTCTGGTGAAATTTACAACTGAGTAATGATCCTGGTTAAAAATAAACAAATAAATAAAAGATTATCGTTAGTAAAGATAAGACATTTGAGTTGTGAGGATGGAGACTCACTTTAATGACCTTTTTCTGCAATACAGACGTATATTCAGTGACRTTTTCTTTCTCCTTTCTAGAGATCAGGAACTTTAAGCCTATCAGTTAATCTAAAATGTACAAACTCTCAGTTAATTTGAGGTTTAAAATACATCCCCTTGAAGCACTGCGTCCTTCACATAACAATGGAGGAAGGAGCTTAGTGTGAGAGCACGAGACATAAACCCGGCATAGGCATGCCCACAGCCAACTGGAACTCTCAAACTCAGATGAAATCTTTACTAGGCAACGACATAGCTATAAATACAGCYGTAATTAATATTTGGCAGCAGCAATCAGGGCTCCTGCAGAAGAAGGAAATCCCTCAAGCACAACAGGTGCAGGGGAAAATGAAAGCGTTCACAAGCTGGGAAGTTAATGTATTGAAGGAGAAAGAGCATGAGCTGCCAGAGGAACATGGCCTCTCCTCAACCTCTGCCTAGTCAGCAACTCCCGTGATCTCCTTAAGACATTCCTCAAAATAGTGCAAAGAAGCATCAATTCAAAGGGTACTGAGCACCACAGCAACTTCCAATATACACCTCTCCTGTTCCTAAGCAGATCCTGCACGGAGTTATTAGGCAATGAAGAACATTGCTGGGGTGGACTGATAATGGTTCAAAGCAGTATAATTCTTTCCTTTAGCCCTTCCATTTTTACTGTCTTTTATGACCATGAGCAAAGGCGACAGTTTTTGTCAATGACCATGAGCAAAGGCGACAGTTTTTGTCAATGACTGTTTCCACGTCAGGCCACTGTCAGCAGCATCCCCATCAAAACATCAAGCTCACGATTGTCCCTGTTAAAACTCTAAGGACTCACAGGTTTCCCTTGAGGTCTTTCCACATTAGTATCATACAGTCCCACTATTGTTTTACTTAACACTTTCTACTACTCACAGGGTCTTTACAGTAGTTGCACAGATCATTGACTCCAATAAACACCGTTATGAYCTTCCAGTCACCATTGAGGTCAATTCTCTGCATAATGAAGAAGAAAATAATGAGCCTAATTTTCTTTGACTCGTATGTACTTGGTTATCCTTAAAGATGGATCTATCAAGAGAAACAACACCTCTTTCTTTTTATGCTGCAAAATTTAAGTCCTAGACAACTTACAGGATCAGTTTTCATTAGTCTCAGGAGAGTTCTGGCTTGCTCAGGTAAATGCCTGTGAAGAAGGATAATCAGTAAGTGAAAGAAATACTCCAAGGTAGAGGGCAAAATTAGGCTCTTTAGATGCCTTCAATTCTACGCATTATTAGGTATCAGAAGATTCAAGTGAAGAGAAACTACAGTTTCCATTTCACAGTTATCAAATTATATGTTTGTATCTTTATSGAAAGTAAATGTCAAATTGATTGATACAGATCTTGTGCAGATTCAGCAATTAGTCTGGAKTTATAATTTTTAAACTTTTGATTTATAGTAAGATTAGCTTATTACAGTGCTTAGTGCYTCAAACAGCCAAAACGCCAGACAGTGCAGAGCACCTTGCTTGTTTGCAGACAATCTGATCAGAACTGGGCTCCTATCATTTCTTGTGGATTAATCAGCAAAGGAGTCGCATGTCCCAGTGTTTGGCCTCCTGAGCAAGTGTGTGCACGCACAACTCCTCGCACAGCTCCCTGCTTTCTGGAGTTTGCACCCAGAGTTAATACCTAAGCTTTCAGCTGTGTACAAACACCTTGGTGCACTCTATTTTTTTTTTAACCTATTTCTAACAAAAATCCAAGCAACTTTCAAGATAAGTCAGATAAGCTAACAACTTTGCTGCTTTTGCAGCAGCCATGCAAGCACACTCTCTCCCTTTTACATACATACCAACATATATGYAACTGCCATAATCTTTGAGTTACGTAGACTGAACACTTCAACCTTCTCCTCTGCTCTGACACAACAGTCTTCAAATATGCATGAAGAACGTGGTTAGAAAGCTTTAGCCTTCCAGGAAGCTCTGTAGCCTGGGATGAGCTGCATCRCTCTCCTGGCTGTTGGAATCACTTCACTGACTGCCTATCATTTTTGGATGACCATCAGCTGACATTAATAAGCATAACACTTGTTTTGCACAGTAACCGTGGTCCAATTCTCCTTTGTGATGCTCTATTTATTGTAGAAGCAGGAGATATTTCTCACCACCTCCCTCCAGCTGAATATTGATCTAGCACCAACCTAAATCTATTTACTGGGGAAAGAGCCTTGGCACACACTGACTTGCAACAAAGATGCTGTAGGAATATAGCAGTTTTGTTCACTCTTGCCTTTGTCCCATGTGTTAACCTACTTATTTATATCCCAAAGCTATCACAGGTCACAAGTTGTCAGGATTTTCCTTCTGTTCTCCCTGCAGAAGCMCCTAAGTTAAGGCACTGATTTCAGTAATCAAGAGGAAACGTCGCATATGGAGCAGACAGTCTGCAACACTTTAGATTTCTCATGCGGTCRTTGACCGTCGATGCATCCTGAGCCAAGAGTCAATAAGCATCTAATCCAGATGGTTGGGAAGGGATAAGACTAATTGSTATGGATGAAAGAGACAGTTATCCTTTGGACTAACACGCATCAATTAATTTAAAATGGCTACTGAATGACTATCTAATAGAAATGCCTTGGTTGCTACTGATAATAATGGCATGTATATTGGTGACTTCATAGGAAATACTATCCTCTTTCAATCCTTTTCCTGCTCCAAACAGTGTCTCTAGGCTTTAACAAATGCAAAATGCAAGGCAACCACCTATTTCATTCATTCCTGCAACAAAAAAMCCCAGAAGTTAATATGGTCCGTATAGCACTCTGTTCATGAATTCTCACGAACGGCTCAGACATAATCCATGCATGTATTTCACTAACATGAAAGCAAAAAAAAATTGCCATGACCACAAAATGGTACTTTTAGGTGCAGAAGGCCGTATGATACTTCAGGGCATCTGGCACACACGTTCTGTCCAGAAAAATAAACATTTACTGAGAATGGTATTATGACTCACCAGTTACTCAAGGACTGCAAAAGAGCCGTAAATAATACCTGACAAATCCTAACTGACATCACTCAGATGCAGCAAACTCAAATATTTCACTTGGCTTCAGCATTTGACTTTCAAGAGCTCTTTGGAAATCAAGATTATTTTTTAAACTATATATATATATATAATTATACATATATATATAATATACATATATATGTGTGTATATATACACACACACACACACACACATATATATATATGTATATGTATGTGTATGAGAGCTGAGTATTATCAACTAACAGAGTCAAACCCAAGCATCCTCTGCCAGGTCCCCTGTCCAAACTGTGACTGAATCCCAGCAACCATCTGTTTTTGTTAAATAAACAGCAATGACTTTCAATAAGAAGCCAGGAATTTCTTTGATAAGCGTATATTAGCATTCAACTTAGATAGGCTCCCAGGTGTGATTAGAAGCAAAGGGCCAAATTCAGATGACTGCAATACATTACAGACCCAGTAAATTGGCAGGGCTGCCTGCAACTGCACCAGGTCTGCAATGCACCAAAACCCWAATGTGACTATTAGTAATTCTCCCTTCTTCATATTCCACTTCAACTTCTTTTTTTCCCCCCTCCCTGTCAGTCTTGCCTGTCTCTGCGAACGCCTGAGGCCAAGATTATGAAAGGTTTAATCGAGTTTTTCTTCTGTCTATTCTTTAGCAACTCACTACATGCTCATTTTCTTAAGACATCCCTGCTCTCAAAGACTTATCAACACTGAATATAATGGGTAGAAACCACCACCACCAGTTTCTGACATTTTCTTGCTCATGGGGCACATAACTAGGACTGCTGGTTTCATTTGAAAGTTGAGCTAAGCCCGTTTTCTGCACCAACTTGACTGGTTTTGCTTGCTGTTCAGAGCAAGTCATGACAGCACATGAGGCAGTTGGAAGGGAATTAGATGAAGCATCCATTACCTGAAAGGGGAAACAAAGAGCTACATACTCAGCCTCAGCTCCAGGGACTGCCTGGTTAAGGAACGCGCCCGATTCATTTGCACGTCCTGTCCCAGTTGAATAGCCCACGATCTTAGCATTGAACTCTCGAAAGAGGTCTAAAAAATAAATGAATAAAAAATAAAATTAAAAAAGGATAGAAGAGAAAGAAAAATGATCTTATCCATCTGTCCCTCCCATGACCAGCACACATGAACACATTGTGTTTTTGCTTATGGATAAGATAGTACAGTCACTGCAGTCTCCATTTAACTAACATTGACCAGAGGCAAAAGGAGCAACCAGTGAGCAGCAGCTTGGACAGCACAGGGTCACCTTGTGTGTCCTGTACTGTCACTGGGGAATAAGATGAGTAGAATTCATGATTTTGTTGTGTGCAGTTATCTTGCTTGTTACAATGGGAAAAGGCTGAATTAAAATCCACTCAGTCACCCGACGGGGCCTTTATGAAGAGATTSTGAAGGGGACATCAATCATTGCAGAAGCAATAAACTGTAGGCTTCAGCCAGAGATTTTGGGTCAGCCTTGCGGCCGTGCAACATTTGACAACACTATTGATGAACTCAAAGAAAGCCTCCAGCATGGTTCGGAAGTACTTCCACCTTGCATTGTTATATCCATAGTAATTTTTAAGAGGAGGTAGGCAGCAAAATTGTGAGCTGATTATGTAAACAAAGCCACGTTAGAAATGCCGATTTAACCTCAATGATTCAATTAAATATATTTTAGTGATTTAAAAAGGCTTTATCAAAATAATATCTATAGGTAATAGCGTCTATGCTATAGTAATATCATCTAGTGAAACAATCAATTATTTATAATTGCTTATTAGTAAGATATTCTTGTTACATTCTACTTATAATAATGAGCAGAGAAGAACAGTTTATTGGCCTTCTTCAACTGGAATTTATTATTATAGCTGATCCAAAGTGAGACTGGTGGTTCTTACATTAACAACAAGCCAAGTTAGGAAAAGGTATATRTATTAGTAAAAAGAAAATTAAAACTATTGCCCTCAGGTTACATGTACGAGTAGTATTTACCAAAATGCCAATGCCTGTAAGCATCCCTTTTTGGAGGGGTGGCAGATAAAAAACCTGTGCTAGAAATTTATTAAAAGCAAACACTAATTGCATAACAAACATGGACACAGCAAGCTTATTTAGAAAGTCAAGTAACACTCATCAAGCAGTTTCAAAAGAGAGAAAAAAAAAGGAAGGGTTTTTGGGTTTCTTCTCAGTATCCCTGATGAAGTAAGTCTTAGAATATTGTTTCTTTGACAGGAAGATCTTGACTACTCTCCAATACCTTGAAGGCATTTAAGAAGATCTCTCTGCACACCTACCACTCGGCCCATTCCCTCTTTTTAATTTCATTAGTTAGATCTAAGAGAGAATTTACTTACTAGGTAGAGTTGTCACATCCTTTAAGGAAGCATCTCCTCCAATACTAAAAAGAGAAGGGGAAATGCTGGTCACTTATGTCTTAGCTGGACACAGTCTAGCCTTTTGTGATTGTGTGTGTGTGTGTAGCATATGGTAAAAGATCTCCATTTATTCCTAGTCCAACAGAAAGTTCTGTAATAGCAAACCTGGAGAAGAATAACTATTTCTTTGAGAATAAAAGCAAAAAAAAAAAAAAAAAAAAAAATCTGACTTGTTTGACCAGTGATTTTACTCTAGTTCTGTAGATCTCCCATTCCTCCTCTCAACACAAAAAGACAAGCTGTTATGATCAGACCAAGACAAAAGCATGAGAGAAGTCAACAGGCTAGCTGAAAATCTATTGCTGAAAGCTCTTCATGTGGAACCCCATTTGTAACAACACCAGAACACTTCGTAAGAAATGCTAGCCAGATAAATAACTTTTTCCACTTTCTGACATCTGAGAGTTCCAAAACATGGAGAAGAGAACAATACTTTTAATGGTAAGGAAGACTCCTCATCATCTTGGAGGAAGGCTTACCTCCAAGCGAGTCCTCGGTATTCCGTGCCCAAATCTGCAAGGTTATCTGAGGCAATTCCTGTACCAGCCTGGACATTAGTTTTCATTAACCAGACAAAAGGAAAGCACAATTATTAACACCATGATCATTCATAGTCATTTTATTCATTTCTGAATGGGTGTCTTCAAAAGCTTTAGAAGTCATCCAGCTTCTCCCAAAACCTCCTCCCCTCAAAATGCATCAATATCTTTCAAGCTTATTCATCAGTATTGTATTGTACATGATGCACAAGATATATGAAACAGAGGTTTGAAGGCTTTCTTCACATAGATGAAGGCTCTAGATCAAGTGAGTAACATTTATAGTCGTATTACTCATGAAAGTTGAAAACATCCTAAACCCAGACAAATTTCAGGCTAATGGCAGCCAGCACAAAATAAAGCCAATACAGAAAAGAAAAACAGGTATCTCAGAAATAAGGAGTCCTGTAATCACATTATCCTCTTTGGAAAAGTACTGTGCTACACAGAAATTTCTAATAGCATTAGGGCAAGGAAGGAAGCAGTCTATACTCACAATAAAAAACAGGACAAATTGACGCTTGCATCCCTCTAAAAGCCACCAGAACTCAAAAAGTAAGTGATTGCCCACAGTAATACTAGAGTGTCATATTAAACATGAGTACCTGGGTAGTGCTGCAGAACAGCACAATACCAGGCAGATTGTCCCTCAACTGCCYCATATTAAACAATACTACAACACTTTCCTACAACTCATAAGTTTTGTCAAATTAATACAAGACAATACTTCGAAATGCCTGTGTATTGGCCAAATGCACCTCAGATAGTAATATAGAAATGCTGTTTCTATGAAAATGGGTTTTATTCTCAGTTCTCACAAGCTGTACTTAGAAGCAGAAACACCTGTAGACTCCTGGTTCTCATATAGCAACTGCAGCCAGATACTATCTTGTGCCTTTGTCAATATTGCAGATCTGCATTCAAACACTTCTATTTACTTCAGTAGCCTCTTGTGTGTAGGAGTTTCAGCACCATGCCTGCCAGATAGTTGTAAAGTCTTCATAGTTTGTACAAACAATATCTTTGTTATTCAGACTCAAAACCAGAGAACCTGGATTCCAGTTATATCTTTCTGCTCAGCATTTCCTATGGGCTGGCTGTAGGATTTCAGAGGCTTTAGCCAAAGGAAAATTAGGGAAAAACTGTAATCGGAATTTAAGATGTTTGAATCCTCATACAAGTTCCTCCTAGCCTATCAAACATAGCGAGACTCCTCAGGGAGAATTAYACCTTCGGAACAAACTGACCAAGAGTTAAAACAGGAACAAGAGAGACTGAATAATTTCTGAGATAGGTGAAAACAGAGGACTCTTTCTTTGTAGATACCTATCACATTATTCAACATATGTTAGTCACACTCTCTTCCTGAGGGGGGGAAAAAAAAAAAAAATGAGGTTCAAGGACAGTTTCACTAGTTCTTTCATATTTGGAAAAAATAAACACACATATGCACCACAAACCACAAAGCAGTAACTTAAGYCCTCTTAGTTTCATCTGATCTCTTCTGTTCCCTATTCAACAAATACTTTAAACATGTCCTTAAATAATTTGCCTGTGTTCAAAAGTATGAGAATATTTACACGAGGGAACAGAGTGTTGCAGAATTACTTCTGTCTTTCCTAGCTCCTAACTCTGTCATCACCCATGAATGAATGGATCCTTACTTCCAGGCGCAAGTGATATTTCCTTATCACCAGAGCAGGTGCATGTTAACAGTTTTACCAAGAAAACAGTAAAAACACCATTGTCTTACCGTCAAAGAGTCCCCAAGGGCTGCTATGACTTTCACATCAGCTGGCTTCAGGGCATGCACTAGAGAAGGAAAGAGGTACAGCTGAATATGCACAGGAAATAATTACGGTTTTTCACCACTATCTATTTGAAATGTGCCATTGTATATTCTGGTGCCCAGCCACAYTGCTTTTGCATAGGCCAGATGATGAAACAAAACCCTCTCCAGCTCGTTTTACATGGTTATAGCTGCAGCATATGTGCATTAGTTATCTTTTTTAATGGCTAACACTGCTTCCAAAAAAAGACAGAAAGCAAGGAGAAAATAACAATACACTGTGAACAATATTGAGCTCGGAGATGAGGGTGAAACAGTGCAGTATCAGACCAAGCATGATGCCATACTAAACGCTGTAAAAAGTCAGAAAAGGACTAAAGAGACAGCTACGTGATGTTCTTGGAAAAACTGAATCCTGTGACATTCCAGGCTAACATGCTGGAAGCTGGACTTTCAATGTCCATCCCAGAAGTGTAGGGGATGACATTTATAGGCTTTGTCATCATGCGAGTCTGAATTTTCTCATAAGATATTTTGAAGCTCTCCACTGGCAGCAAGTTAAGAGCTCATTTAATCGGATTGTGAATACTGTGTTATCAGTTTGGCATTGTTATCTATTAATCTGCTGCTGGAAAGCATGACATTTTTGCTGAGCAGCATTTTTCATGGTCCAGCAGTCATTTTGACAAAACCAAAAACCATTCTAGAAAGACAGCTGAAAGTACTTCAATCTCTAGATGATGGGCAATACTACCTGAAGCCGCAGAAGGGGAGGAAGGAGTCCTGTCTTCACATAGCAGCTCGCTTCCATAACTCTAAACAGAAGAGAGCCAGCAGAAAGCTGAATAGCATTTGGCTAGGAAGTAGTCAGTAGTAACTAGTTACCCCTTAACAGAGGCCAAGTAGGTAAAACAGAACAGGTTTAGCATGTAATTAATCCTCTGTCTAAAGACCAATTTTGCCTGTCATGCAAGGCATGACTCATCTGGCTACCACACAGGAACATGTGCTGCAGAGTAACAGTGGGATGATGGTGTTGATACTTACTGGAGTTTGGTTGGGGTATGTGTAATTGCTGTTCTTATATGTCCACAGGAATGGCTCAGCCTACAAAGCAAGACAATCTGAGTCAATGTGAAGCATCAGAATAATAAGCAGAGATTTGTCTCCCTACTGAAGTCATGCCATTCCGTACAGATACTGAAGTCCTCGTGGTCTAAGCAGGTTGGAGACCCTGCCCTCATGTTTCATACAATTCAGGCATGGCTGTCAGGAAGCTTATTCCTAGGAACAGACTGCCCTCTACACTGCATGGCACCAAATATACCAGGGAGAAACTAACACCCCTCTTGAGGGCAGTGCTCCAAGCTGCTGGTAAAGACCCATCCAGACACTCAGCCATTCCCAGCAGCACTGCATGTAACAAGCACAAATACTCTTATCATTTACCTCGCTTGGACATTTGAGAACAATTTCCTCTTCTATTTGTTGATTATCTGTCTTCTGACCCACAGGTTCCAGCTGAGGAGAAAAACAGGTGAGGGGAACATAGAAGAAAAGCAGATGAGTACTGGCCAGCTGAGGTAACCMTTTTACTGGAAATCATCTCTACTGCATAGCAGTAGGACAACCATGCCATGCCTCTGCCTGACCCCCTCCACCCTCCARTCACAGTACCTGACCTCACAAGATTTTATCTTGAAAGCTGTTTCCACATACTAAATGGCCTGTCCCATGATATGTCAGGAATGTGCTGTAATAATCAAAATACCAGGTATGCATTATCTCCTGAGAGAAGTCCAATAGCCATAGCTTTAACACATCCTGGGATATATTTTTTTGATATGGGTGGTTTCAGCTGGAATTCCTTCAGATGCACCCTCTTTTTCTTTGCAAACACCACTATCAGTTCACAAGAGACACASTTGTCCCACATAGTGGTTCTCTAATTCTTTTTCACTGCCAAAGGCAAGACAGAAAAGATAAGGAAAAAACAAACAACATTTAAAATCTTACCATGTTATTCCACAAAGCACGTGCAGCCTGGGAATGAGATTTCTGGCTGAAGTGGAAACAGTCTGGGGCAAAATATGAATTGTCAGGTAAACCTTCCTAGAGGACGAAACAAGGTTTGTGTTAGCCTCTCTTTATTCCAAAGTAGTATCCCAGCTGACTTTGAACCAAGAAGTCACAAAGGCCTTACAGAGCAGAACAGAGCTGGGCCAGAAAGCTCTAGAAACTCAGAGATGAAATGCCCTTTAAAACTAAAAAAAAAAAAAAAAAAAAAAAAAAAAGTTTATATCATATATATACATATATTATATGAAATATGTGATTTCTGGAGTTAAGTATTTACTATATTATTATCTGTGATTGCAAGGGGGGGGGGTGACTTCAGTGTCCCAGATGGTGTCTTCAGGGCCCATTTTTTTTATTTCTCGTTTTCTCCAGGCTATGCCATAAGAGTTTTCTGCAAATTTGGATGTTAACTCTGATGAATATAAGAGTGCCCAGAATAATGCCAGTCACATTTACAGGCAAAGTAATCTTGAAAAGTCAAGGGAATGACACTAGGATTTAATGCAGGAGTTCTTTTGTTGTTGCTAGTTTTACCTGTGTCTTTGGTACTTTTATATTCATCATAAACGGCTGTAAAACCACTGTGAAGTCTTCCTTAGTGTCATACCTTCCACTCTCCACTAATTCGCGAGTTCTCTCCTACACAGTGAAAAAAAAAAAAAAAAAAAAAAAAAGTCATCACTGTTCCTTCTTTCACATCCAGATCATTGGGTCCCCTCAGTAACTTACAGCTCATCCAGGGATTCCCCCATCCCAGTGATTCCAGTGCAGAAACTCAAAAGTTACTGTGACTTCCAGCCTATGCCAGGCAGTAAATGCAGAGGTTTAAGAAACTCATAGCAGATTTCTTTGCAAAAAGGCAGCCTGTGGCTTACTACCTGACACACGAAAGGCCCTGCTCATTAATTAGCCTTTCTGTCAAAAGAGTTTTTTTCAGAACCACTAAAGGGTTTTCAGCATGGCTATCATCCCATTCCTGAGTTTCATTTCTGACTGATCATGTTCTTTGACTTAATCTGATTTCCAAAAAGATAAGTTGTCAAAAAATTGCTGGTTCCTGACATGCACTACTTTCTATGGTTCTTTAACATATCCCTTATCTGCTTTGTTATTTTATTGAATTGCAGTTGTAAAGATCTTCAACAGTGCAACTACCCGATAGCCTACACCCATCTTCCTTCTCTCCTCTTTTACAATCACTACTGCAAAATGTCATTAAAGAGAAACCATCCCCCAACTCCAAAAACCCACTCAGTGGACCCTTGATAAAGTCATTTCCAACAGCCCCTGATATCACTAATAAAACTGCTCGCTATTCCTAGCAGAACAAAAACAGACTATTGCTAGGCAAGAAGAACAAAAGGACTATATTTACTCTTTTAAAATTCCATTTGCCTTACCTGATACTTTTTATTAAAGGAGACAAACCACTCAAATTCAGTGGAATTGACATCGTAGTTTAGCAAACAAGGGCAGAATGTCCTGCAAMATAAAACGATAAGCTGAGATTGGCACTGTGTGTCCATGCGTGTGCACACGCTTCCTTTCACAACTGAAAAGTTGTAGGGTACAAAGCTTCTCTGAAGGGGGATTTTTCTGGAAGACTACTCAATGATAACATTAGCTTCAGCTTTGAGTTTCTGGAGATTCCCAAATATTGAGCAGATTTTTTTTTTTTTTTTTTTTTTTTTTTTTTAAGGGACAGATTCAGGAATATAAAATAAAGGAAAGGTTACATGTGAGCAAAAAAAGTCTTCTATCACAGCGCAGTTATGTGTCAAGAATATATGCATCTCTACCCACAAATTGGCAACTATTAATGGAGAGTTACTAACAAAACAACACAATTTATTTCTGTAGGTCATCTATTATATTCAGAAACATTTTGGTGGGCATGGTAAAAATAGCAGAGACTTTAAGGTCATTAGCTATTCTCTGAAATTAAGACCCAAGCTTGCAGAAACAAGGCTCTTCAGATCAGCAACACGGTATTTATTATTTCACATAGAGCCAGTTTAGTAGTGTTTGCTGGCAAMCAGGAACATGTTAAATTCAGACTGACACTTGAAATGATGATGGGAAGGTTACAGGTATCTCATGATATCTAATCCTACAGGCTCCACTAACTATATCCCTGCCTTGTGAATAGGATCCTGAAATATGTTTGCCATCTAGCCAGTGACATTATTTGAAGCATGACTGAAGCACCAGCACTGAGTTGAGGAGCCAACTCACCATTGATAGTCTGCATGGAGTCCTTAAATCACAACAAGAGACTTGCATCTACCTTCCTCCTGTAAAATCACTTCTTCCATGAGACCCTTCATGTATCCCTGCCAGCCCAGCCCTCTCAGGGACTGCGGACCTGTAGAGACCCTTCTGGCTGAGGGGACCCAGCCAGATGACTGCCAAGTCTTAGCAAGGTGGCTGGGTACAGGAGACCATCCAGCTCTTCTGTGACTGCTAAGACTCTAACCTGCAAGCTAACCACAACTGTCTGCGCTGCTCAGYATCAGATACAAGCTTGCAGATTGTCCTACAGATCCGTATAGTGAAGCAGGGAGTTCTTGCTTTTCTGAAACAGAGAAAATTGCCAGGTGCACATCTCAGTAGTAGGTAGGAGCAGCTTTTACTAGGGCCTTGGAGGAATAGACATCCTGGCACTGGCTATAAGCCCACACAGGTTAGCTACAGAGGTYACAGCAGCTACTAGCTCTGCTTCACAAGGCGCTGCATGAATAAAGTAGGCAGGAGAGCTAAGGTTCTTTCATGGCCACCTGTGATTTGTTGCCTCAGGTAACTGCCTGGTTCTCTTGTGCTTGGACTCTAGTCCTCCCTTCCCTTCCTTTTTCTTCCCCCTCCTCTTGTACACAGCCAGGAAGAAGGGAGCTCGTCACAGACCTGCTACCTGTACTGGGCATTTGTGCTGACCTGTGAAGATCACTCAGCCTAGGAGCAAGAGGTAGCACAGCAAAGCACTGCAGATACCTACCCGAGAAGATAATTAACAATGCAGCTAATAATCCACAAGGGGATCACAGGAATCAGGAACTACAGAAGTGAAGGGAGAGTTCTAAGATTYAAGTTTTGGGGTTTCCACATAGAAAATTAGATTAATTTCATCTACTAAAATTCTGCTTCTGAATGTCTTCACTGTCTTTGCCCTGCAAGTGCACAGCTGAGCTCCTTCTGCTTGGCATTGAACTCCTGCAGTGTGAATGATGAGTCACTGAAAAGGCAGCTCCACAAAAAGCGATGGCAGTAGGGCTCACAGATAGAGAGACAAGCATTTCTAAATGCTATTTTTAAATGAACATGTGGATAGACACATACACACAGAGAAAGGTGCTCAGTGACTGGGAATGCTAGAGCCTTTCCCCTCTAACAAGAAAGTTTCCCAAGAAGACCTTGCAGAGAGCTGTAACATAAGTCATCTTCAAACCTCATGAGCAGCCTTGGGCAGCTAACTCTTCTGTCTGCGTACAGTTCCTGGAGGCTTGATATGGAAAGCACCACCACCAGATTCACAAATGTCCGTGGGACCTATGGAGAGAAGAAGCAAAGCCCGAGCTGGCATCGGGAGCCTCAAATGCCATCTTGGCCCTCCCACCACCACAGAGGACTTCAGATTGCTACTAATATGACCGGCATGTTGAGTGAAACAGCTTGGGTTGTTTATAAGAGACCATGTGAAGTAATACCCATACAGTTAAAATAGTAAATCACAGCCCCTTCCTAAGCAGGCTTGTTCTAGTTCCAATTGGTGGTCAGTCCCTTAGAGAGGATGGTTTCAGAAAGATGCCAGCATCTTGTGTTACACGTGTCTCTCTACAGGGCTCTGGCAATTCCTGACACTGAGTGGTCTCACCATCCACTTCACCCACATTCTCAGCATCACAACCTCTCTCAATGATCCATGAAGCACTACTTTGCATCATAGCAAATTAGCTTTTTCTAACACTTGAATACTGTTTTCTTGTGCCTTTTTTTTTTTTTTTTTTTTTTAATACAATTTGTCTGCAGCACATCAGCTAGAACTCAGCACCTCCCTATGCTTTCTGTTATATTCTTTCAGGGTCTCCTATTACAAGCAAAGCTTATCTTACCTCTCTGTGAAGCATGTCCAAAGCTATTTGTATGTTATACGTGTAGTTCTCAGGAGAATAGTGTACCTGTGGATACAAGAAGGTTGCACTGCTGTCAGTTTGCTCATTCAAGCAGGCCCAACAATATCTGGTGGAAGTCTCTCGTTCATAACTCTCGGGTCAAGAGTAAAACAGTCCTGAGTACCACTGCCACGTCTCTGCTTTTTAATCCAATAGAATTCAAATTCTTTTTAATCTACATGAGAAGCAAAAGATGTCACTCTACAGACTTCTGTGCTAGATTTATTCTTCTCCTTATTTCCGGGCTTAGTTCTCCATGATTTAATTTTGCACAGATGTTCCTTGTGAGCCCCACTGGCCTACTCTATAAAGCTAGACAGCTCAGATCCCTTAAGCATTTCCCAAATCACAGCTTGCCAGGAAAGCACTGCCATTGCACTGTTGACAGCTGTGCAACATAAAGAGACCATCGCTTTGACCTTTGAATGCCATCTCCCTGACATTTATCTTTATGTATAACAGTCACTTTTTTGTCTGAGTCAGGAGCAGAAGGCAGGAATGGTTAATATGCTCATTTGTTGCTTTAGGATGATTTTTATCATGCTTCTTTGGCGGTTTTACATTATCTGAAAGCAATAGGAATGGAAATCACATGTTCTGCTGTGTGAGAGGTCTAGCACAGCGTTTCACCCCTACTAATCACAGAGTGAAGGTTATGGGAAGGTTTAATGGCATCAGCACAAGCCACTGGCAGATCCACCCAATAGCACTTAAGCCAGCGTGCTGGGAAGCCTCCAAGGRTGCCAGGGGCCAAGGAAGAGAGCACAACCGCGACAACTTATCTACAGGTGGCTGAACAGCTAGATCAATGGAAAGTTATCTCGAGTTAACAACCAAATAAAGCAGCCACAGTTATATAATGTGCAGAGGCTTGGAAGTTATCACTGCATTTTTCATARCAACAGGTTGAACGACCTGAAGGCCACAGAGCAATTACAGAATCACAGAATGGYTGAGGTTGGAAGGGACCTCTAGAGATCATCCAGTTCAACCCCCTGCTCCAGCAGGGACACCCAGAGCACGGGGCACAGGGTGGCATCCAGGCGGGTTTGGGAGATCTCCAAGAGAAGGAGACTCCACAGCCTCCCTGGGCAGCCCGTTCCAGGGCTCTGTCACCCTCACAGTGAAGAAGTTCCTCCTCATATGGAGATGGAASGGCCTGTGTTTCACTTTATACCCGTTATCCCTTGTCCTTTCAACGGCCACCACAGAGAAGAGCTTGGCCCCTTCCTCTTTACCTTCTCCCCTTGGATATTTGTACATATTGATAAGACTTCCTCTCAATCTTCTCTTCCCCAGGCAAAACAAGCCCAGCTTGCTTAGTCTTTCCTCATACAACAGATGCTCCAGTTCCTTAATAATATTTGTCACTCTACCCTGGACCCTCTAGAGAAGTTCTACGTCCCCCTTCTACTGAGCTGCTGCACAGCTGCTGTCTACCTTGGTTGAGTTCCCACCCTGCTGAGTTCTGCCCTTCCACATGCTGCAAGGCATGTGGACCCAGTGACCCGGCCAGCCCTGCTCACAGCTGAAGACTTACTGGGTCATTGCAGAATTTGCATAGGTCATTTCCTCCTATGAAGAGCGTTACAAGCTTCCAGTCAGTCTGAAAATTTATGCTCTGCACACACACACAAAAAGAAAAAATGCAATGGAAGTTATAACAGGAAAAAAAATAGCCAGGCAACATGCTCAAGCTTRACATTTCTTTGTGGTCCAACTATAACTTTCTAGATGTATTCACAACAAAATGAATTTACAGTCATGACTAAGAAGAAAGCACTATGATATAAGTAAATTTGCAATTGTTGCTTCACAATTCAGTGGCACCACACAAAATTATTAACTTTAGAAAAACTGCTCAAGCTCCTTCACTTCTCTTAATAGTATTTATTTATACATTGACCAAATCCTCTAGCAATTCTGGTAATAAATATTCATTGCAAAAAAGGTGGCATATGCTTCTCTGAAATAAAAAAAAAAATGCAGTTGTTCTGCTGGAAAGTTCTGGGGGCCTTTTTTTTTTTTTAAGGATACTGCAAAGAATGGGGTAGTTCCAACTCTATCCAACAACACTGGCAAAAATTACAGCACCTTTTCTCTGGCAGGATTTTGCCAAGGACAGCTAATATATGGCAATTACACCACAGTAAACACAAACGATCTTAGTTGTGAAGAAAATTGCAGCTCTGCTCAATACCATGCACCTTATGGTGGTACTCAGTATCCTAATGCTTGAACTTCAGTGCCTAACACCACTGGGAAAAGCAGTAATAATACGAGAGCCTCAACCGAGCAAAAAGTATCTGTCTTCCAAGACAGTATAATATCTATCCCAGGTGGTAAAACTCCTCTCTGGTGGTTTGGTCTCAAAACTTATGAAAATTCAAATAGTCTGAGACTTTCCCTCTTGTCATAAACAGGTGCTTTATAAAGAGGATAAAAAGCTGCAAAATCAAAGATATGTCACCTCTAAGAGGTGCACTCTTTCTAGTTAATTAGTCAAAAGAAAAAGCATTTGCACTTATTATTCCATGTGATGTTTCCAAGCTACTAAATATGACAGAATACAGCTTAGAAGCCTCAAAAAAGAAAAAATCCAACTGCTTAGCTGTTAAACTGCTCTCCCCTTTAATCTCATTTCAGATACAGCCACCAGAGTGAGATCTTGTTTACAAGAAAGTGCACTGAAAAGAAAGGTACGGCAAATACTTTTGCCAATATGTTTTCACTGGGATATTTGTCTTAGACACGTACACAGAGTTATCTTGAAAGCTTTTTGACTGCCTTCCAAATGCACACTAGGCAAGCCAAAATAATACTGTGTAACTTAGGTTACTGATTGCATTGCATGTTTATCAAGTTACAAATAGTAAACACTCAAGGCCATAGTTGCGGTGAAAAATCAGGAGGCAATCCGCAGCCTGATGTGTGTTTTACAGGCCATTAATCAAATGATTCCCAACAACAAATGCGGATGTCAAAAATCAGCTGCTGACTCATTCGCAAAGAAAAGGCTGGGATTTTTTTGTTTGTTTGTTTTTAATAGAAAAAAAAAACAGTTCGTTCCACACTCTGACTCCATAAGACTGCAGTTTGGAAAGCTTGTCCTCAGCATCACAGCTAGCAAAAACATGTGCTTGCATCACAATTAACAKTACCACAGTAAAACCCTAGCAGACAAAAGCTTCTGTAGTCTTAACAGGTAAGGAGGCTTGGGTGGGGATTTATTGAATTTACCAGTTACCTCGTGGTAGAAAATGATTAGAGTTAGCTGGATTTTGTACCAAGATAAATATTACATGCTTGTAACACAGCTAGTTAAGACAGAGCTATAAGCRAGAGTGTGCTCAGGCGTGATCCTCACTGAGGGTATTGCATTGCCCAGACCTTGGTTTGGCCTCTGCTGTGGTTTGTTGCACTGCTAGAAAATCATAGTACCACTTAACTTCCTCCTCCTAAAGGTATTTGTGACATGTTCAACTCACAGTATCGTTCTTCATTCGGTCTATCAGTCTTCTAACTTGCGCGGGGACATCCCTAGACATAAGCAAATAAATAAATAAAAATTAAGTAACTTTACACAGACAGCAGGGAAAGGAGAAAAGCTGATGTATGCGAGTCCTTCAAATAACAACCAAAAAAATGGGAATCCCCACTTGCTTTTGTCTGCTGAATGATCCACATTATTAATGAAAGGATTTATTTTAAGCTATTTGGTGAGGGGAGTGAGGAAAACAAGACATTTAGCATCYATCAGACCACCTTGCAAATGCTGCAAGTCATAGCAGAAAATACGCYGTGCTACAATACAAGTATACTTTGCTTCTCTCCAATATCTCACTTACACTATGGATACACACATACATGCTGCACAGTGTGCATCAGAATTATTACATCACATCAAGCCTCAAAGTATGATTTAGAAGATGTGTTCCCAAAGGGAAAAGCTTGATAGGAATTTCACTTAAGACTAATTGTGGCTGCCTCTGGTTAATTCCCAGCTTTACCACAGGTTGATCATAGGCAAGTCATATTTCTTCTGCCTCAGTTTCAGCAAACAAAATTTTGGTCCTATCAATATCAGGGTTTGAAAATCCTTCGGAGTCCTCCTGTAACACATGGATCCTCTTTTTCTATCTCAAAGGAATGTGAGACTTTTTGATCGGCTCTTGTAAAGTACCTTGAGCTTCTTGGAAGACAGTGCTAGATAATGCATTGACATTGCTGTTAGTTTATTTGATAAAGATTAGAAGAGCTACAAAGCTCCCAGATCATTTCTTTGAGTTAAATATGGACTAAACATATTTGTGTGTGCCCATCAAAAGACCTTCAAGATCATCAGGTCCAACTGTCTTATCGCACTCCAGCTGAAGATCAGCATTTGGGCCTTTTTCAGCCAGAACTGAATTTTAAGGAGCTTTCTACAAGAAGAATTTTCCTCTTACTCTGCACGATCACCTGCCACAGCTTGGTTGAAGGCAGCGTTATTGGTAGTCTCCTTGCCAGTGCCAGTGGAATACCCTCTCAAGGAAGGATTGAACTCACGAAGGATATCTGCAGAAATGAGTATCCTGAAATGTTGCTTGCTTCAGCAGGTAACAGATCATGTTATAAAGATTAGACCTTAATAAAAGATTATTTTTATCAGATACCTATCAAAAATAAACCTCTGGGTATGCTAAAGGTGGAGGTTCATCACAACAACTATTTTCTTGCCTTCAGCTTGCTCAGTGGCATGAATTCAGATGCTTGTGACTTAACATGACTATCTCAGTTAGCAATACCATTTTGCCTAGTAAGCAAGGTAAAACAATCCTATATCCAGGAGACTGTCTCATGCTGTCACAAATCAAATCTTTTAGTCCAGCTGCCCAAGATTTACTAACCCCAAAGGCCTAGATTCACTTCAGGATCTTAGGCTGCAAACAAGCCTTACGAGTACCCCAGATCCAATAATGCCTCAACCTCTAAAGCAGGCAAAATCTGACCTTGTAGCTGATCCTACTTAAACCAACTTTCCCTTACAACCAAAATAGTTTCTTTAGGCTACAGGCTATTTGATTCATCTACAGTTTGGGCAGAACTATAATCCACAGAAGTATGCTGAAACCATCAACCCCCTTGGAAATTACCAACTACATTGTTCAAGTCATGCACAACAAATTAAAGTATGACTATTAAGTAACTTCTGCTCAGCACTCAACATTGGGGGAAAAAAAGARGAAATGTTTTGGCCCCACTGCAAATTTTCCCTCATCTCTTCTATGAACTAATAGACAACTCCAMGTGTGCATCAGGCTTACAGTAAAAGGCACTTACTTGCTAGTGTTGTGACTGTGCTTATGTTTTCATTTCCTCCAACACTGTTAGAAGAAAAATAAAGAAGAAAAAAAACATTCCAAAATTTGATTGACTTGTTAAGATAAAGGAAAGAGTAAGAGAGCTCCCCCTTATGGTGTTTCTATATATATACACTTAGTACATAGGCGTATACCTCTTTCCCCGCTAACACCCAGAAAAGAAAACAAGTCAAAGCAAGCTCTTTGTGTGCACAGCAGTGGGGTTACAAGCTTACAGGCTCTATCATACTCATTATATTAAAAACTCCGCACACTAACTGCTTATTCTGTTCTCTCATATGCTTTGGCATATATTTAATGTAGCAGAAACAAATGAGAATTAAAAGAGGAACACTTTCCATCAGTTTTGGTAATGTTATCCTTAACAAAACCTGTATTAATTCCATTTATAGTCAAAAACMTCATTCTATCCATAACACATGCTAAAGGTAGATATTTTAGGCTAATAAGTGTACCAAGCACCTTTTTCCCCACCCCACTCCATTAGCAGAATACTACTGAACTGGCAAAATTCACCATCTGTCTGTGTGATCTTTATCCTTCCTCATATTATGAAGTAGTGCTATTACAACTGTTTTTCCACCAACGTCAGTGAAATACTGTTAAAGACCAGAACATAAAGAGCTGGAGGTACCTCTTTCATATTCCTTTAATTTAAAAAGGAATAGTTTTGAAGCGCTGCAGTGCTTTTTTAAACCTCCATAAAGCTGCAGTGTCTCACATGAGTAAGAAAGGAGAAGAAAAATCAATTTGACAATGTAGTGTTGTCACATAGTTCCAGAATAATAAAAGAACATGACTATCTCTCTATCATATGGTTTTTTAATAAAATGCTGCATAAGTTAAAGTCTGCTGACCAACGAGTTGTTCCATGTGATGTAAATAAAACTGGTAAAGGATCAAGAACTAGAGATCATGTAAGAAACAGSAGCATGAGTGATTCCATTCTGGGGCTCTCTGTAGCCCAAACGAGACAGATGGACAGACTGCAAGAGAAGCAGTAAAGACACAAGCAGGAGCCTCCATGCAGGGTGTGAAGTCAATCTCACTCTGACTCACAAGCCTGTGTTTGTTACCAGAATAAACAAGCATAACACAAGCCAAGAAAAYGGAGATTTTCACTTCCCAAAACAAAGAGATTCTGGCTGGGGGGAATTCCTGGGACTCACCTCCAGGAAACACCTCGGTACTGAGTGAGGACATCCAGAACATCATGGGGATTTGATCTTGCCCCATTACCTGCCTACAAGCACAAGAGCTCATTTTTAGAAATTAAGGCTTGCTATAGTACCTACCTCTCCAGCTGATCACAGAAAAATAATTAAAACAGATGTAAATGAGGCAAGCTACATAATTTTCCCAAAAATATACTATTCTCAGGAGGATCAAGGCCTGAGGGTATTTCAACTCTACTCCAGTGATTTATCCTCTTCTACCAACTTCTTGATTAGATTAAGTGGCAGAAAAGTGTTTGAGAACATTTGAAAGGTTCAAATAACCCTAAATTTACATAAGGAATAAATAAGATAGCAATGTTCTGAATTTATAATTTATTATAATAAAAGTGTCATAAAGCAGTACAGTGATTTTCCTGCTTCCCACTCCCAATTTCCTTAAAAAAGAGAGATAACAAGTACTTAATGGAGCAATTAGTACGGAACATAAGAAATAAGAGCTATGATATGAGAGCAGTGAAACAATCACTGATTGAAAAATCACAGCCAGTCTAGGAGTAACCATTGTAGATAGCCTGGGAACAGCTCTAAAAAAAAATTCTCTAGATAAATTACACTAAGTACACTTGATGATCTATTCTAACTCAAATATTTAGTTAACATAAATGGACAGGGTTTTATAGGCTTTGGCAATACAGCTATATGTGTTAGCTGCGGAGGTTTTTCTTTCTATTTATGCTGCTTGCTAACAGCTTCAAAGGCAAATACCTGGGGAGCTGCCTAGAATCAATAACGAAAATCAACTGTTGCCAGTTCACTCTAGTAGGGTGCTTTTGCTGCTATAAAATCTGATCTTGCAGCTTTCTTCTGCAGCTCTCTTGTGACCTTTCATGGTAATTGTGCATGCATTTCACTCATGAACGGATCAGTTGTCGGTCAGTGGGTGTGGAAAAAGAATGCATGAAAACATGTTTGGCCCAATAGGGCTGCATTCACTCACTCTGGTTAAAATTCAAAACCTTTTTTTTTTTAATTTTTTTTAATTGAAATTACTTGATTACATTATTCAATGATCTTTACTTACTGTGAGGGAGTCTCCCAGTGCAGCAATCACCTGAATATCTGCTGGTCTCAAATTATGAACTGAGAAAAAAATAGCATAAGGAAGGGAGGAAAAAAAAGAAATTTTACATTTTGCTGCATATCAGATAAGCAGAAAGCATTGCAGAGGCTATATTTCAATATTTATGGTAGCATCAACTCAGAGTGACAGATACAGATAGTCATCAAAAGAGAAATGATCCTTTGTACCATAGCTGTCTGTTAGCTACAGTGACAGGGAAGGCAGTGAGATTTCACTGTCCTATCTACATTTATTCAAGTATGTTTTAAGTTATGGAAATAGCTAAAAGGAAAGTACAGCCACAGTGACAGCGCAAAGTGAAATTTTTAAGACCATTGCAGTTTATCTAAAGATAAATGTACCTGAGACTACATTCCCCATGGCTTTTTTGCTTGACTGACAAGAGTGGTAAGTCCCTATTCCATACTTTCCTCAACAGCATGGCTATCTAACTAATCATTAAGGATCACACTTCAAATTAAGCTCCACTTCAGAGGAAGCATAGAAAGACATCCTATTTATAAACAAGGCTGCCTGACAGAACTAGGAACCAGCCCTCACGAGCTCCTTCTCCGACAGATCCCAAACTGCATCAATGCCTAAGAAGGTCCACACTGTGCTTTGAGATCACTGAATGCAGGAGCTGGGCTCATAAACAGCTTCACTGCTTCCACACACACTTCAGCTGAAGTATCCAGCTCCCTCCTGGCTTTTCCACTGTCACTTTTTTTTCCCCCCACCCCGGCTCATACATATAAGATGTAGCTGCATAAGCTTTTGCTGTCCTTGAAGGAAGACTTGAATTCTACTATATCATTATTTATATTGCTCAAAAAGCATTTTGAAGACACAATAGACAAATAGAATGCATTGCTTAAAGTGCATCTTTCCTAACTAAAACCAATCCTTATACCACTAAAACCAGTCCTTATTCCACTTCTATTATCAGTTGAAGGATTTGTGTAAAACAGTTGCATAATGCCATACCTGATGTCGGGACTGTATCAGAGGGACCACGGCTAGAACAGGGAACATTTGTTCCATAACTCCTTTCCTGGAGAGACAGAGAGTGCAAGAGTTTGTATCAGACCCTTTATACCCTGGTTGTGACAAACCACTTGTGCCTCAGAACATCAGATTAATGGATTTTCCCCATAATTTGTATACGTCCACCCAACTCGGGCCTTTCCTCAGGCTGTGCCCACAAGCACCTCCTTCGAGGCAGGCACGGGCTTCATATCTACTAAGAAACCATACAGTCATATTAGTGTAGCCCTGRTTACGCCAAACTACTTGTCCCACTTGCACCCAGCTGCGACACTTTGCGTGTGCCCATGCTTATTGGGGTCACATCTTTCTGCTAAAGGCTTCACGGGCATTCCTGGACTACRTCAGCATGAAACTGCCTTTGCCAGCAGGCTGCTTGTCTGCCTTCTCCACGTGCTGCCCTCCACGGTGACCGACAGGCTGGGCTCATTTCCAGGGAAAGGGCCAGGCTTAAGTGTGCTCTGCTCTCCACCTGCTCCAAGCAATACTGCGAGCGAGCACGGACAGCAGCATGCGATGGTGGGTGGACATGGCACAAGACCCAARGACGTGCCACTCCACAGCAGGTAGGTTAATTTGCCTGTGAAGACTCCTGGCTGTTTTGCCCCAGGGCTCCAGTTTATCTGTTTCTCCCCTCAAAGCAGTGCTTGTATCATCTTACATCCTAGCTAGTATTAAAAATAAGACCGATAGGGACTGTTGCCCCATACACAGATCTGCGTCATAACTAAGGAGAGAGTCACATCAAAATGAGTGAAGAAATGTACAGTGCCACTGCAATGTCATATATGCAGTCTAKATATATCTAGGGACATAAAGGTGATTACGTTTCATCTTCACGCAGTATCACCTCTGCAGTTGTCTGAAAGCACCAAATTCTGCTCATACCCCATGACAGAAAACATGCTTTTTGTCTCCAAACTGCAATTATCTCTTGAAAAAAGAAAAATGTTTTCTTCTTCTGTTTGACTWACAAATAAACTAGATCAAATGAGACCCACACAGTGCTGTCATGCTGATCTGATCTAGCTTCCCGCGCAGCAAGACTAAAGGGCCCTGTTCGCACTACCTTCTTATCACAGAGAAGTTAACATTATTATTCAGAAGGTTAAAAAAGGGTTCTCAGCCACAAAGACAAGACTTCATGCTGCCTGAAGACATCTAACTTGACTCACACTCTACAAAATCTGTCAAGAAGAAAACATGCTGTTAAGTGCCTGTACTACGCATTTAGTGACTTACAAGCATGCAAATAAGCAGTTTGAGCTCTGTGCTCTTCTCACCAGGATCAAACAAACAGGCTTACTCTACCTGAGATGCTGCTTTGCTCTTTGATGTCACGGGTAAAGATGAGTAGTTACTATTCTTATATGTGAAAAAATACGGATTTTCCTACAGAGACAAGAAAGTATTTTTAACAAYAGTAATGAAAATACACTCAGCTTTATGCTGAAGTCTTCTAGATAGCTTTTGCAGAGGGGGGGAAAAAATCTATATATCGTTAATTTTTCACTGAACATTTTGCTAGTGAAGTAAACTGAGTTAAACCCAAGGATTAAGTACTTGTAAACCCTAGATATAGAACTACCTCGTCTAAAACTTAACATGGAACAAAACATACATAAGTTTTACAGTAATTGATTGTTTGCTTAAATTGTTCAGTGAATGTTTGGATGCCAGCAATATTTGATCACTATAAAATTTTTGAAGTCAATGCTTAAATACAAAAAAGCTCAAGACCCATGGTTCTTGAACCTCAGAGATGTTTAAACTCTGAAGACAGCACTGCTCTATTAAATGTCAAGTCACACACAGCCCAAATATATGAAACGTGTGGACTCRATTTTATTGCTGAAAGTGATTTTAATACTGACAATGCTTCTCTGATACTCAGAAGTAATTCAGATTAACTGATCTTTTTTTCAGTCTTCTTACCCACCCTCTCCCCCCARCCCCACAAAAATCTTGCCCAGTAAGCTTTGTCAAAAGGTTGTTTGTTCTCCTAAAATTTCATCTTTATCAAGTAGTCAATGAAATCCAATTATGTTAAATTTCTATCCGTGGGAAAATATACATTTGCAAAACTTCAGAATAAGGCAGAAATATCTGAAAACTGCAAGATTCTGTAAAGAGAAAATAAATAACTTCAAAGAGATGAAAAATCCCTTTACCTGAGATGGGCATTGAACCTGAAACATTTTTGTAAAACTGTAAGGCTTCTTCTGTCCAACTGGCTCCAACTAGGAAAGGACAAAATGCAAAAATTTTACACATGTTATCACAGAGAAGGAAGGGAGAGAAACAATAACTCAAAGACTTTACTGTCTGGAGTTTCTCATCAGTTCATATGTATTAAAAAGTTGCTTTGTGTATGTTTAGTATTAATCTGTGCACATTTGCCACATGCATATCTACAAAATAAGGAAGCACAAAAGCACAAATCTCCAAAATACACAGAAAAAAATTAAAAAAGAACAAAAAAACATTTTCTGTCCTGGAAGCATTATCTTTTTGTAGCCCCCTGTGTTGCAAACTGCTTCTATAACTATATACTTCTATAACACTGTAAATGTCTCTCACAAAAATATACACTGATCCTTGGCCATTCTAGTATACTTAGCTAAAAGCTTGCTAATTTATTCCATTTTCAGAGYTGTTTCTTTATCTGCCTTCTTATGCATTAGAAATAAGTGCACTCCAACTGTGTGCAGAGGATTGATAATATTCATGTTTATTGACCTTTGTTTCTCTTCCCACAAGAAGGTGAGGGAGTTGCTCTTAATGACAAACTAAGGAATGACTCAAAACTCACTACTGACAACACAACGTGGTAAAAACTATGCAGAATTTTTCATCTGTTTTTGCACTTTACTGGGTGCCAGTTAAATTGCAATCACACCAAGAAGAGCTGGGCACCGTTTTAGATTACTCAGTGAATCTCTATTCCATTTGCACCAGCAGCTGCTGTGCTAGAAAAACAGACTACATAAGAAACATGATTGAAGGCCCTGCAAAATATGGCAATAACAAACTTGACGTCACTGATACATTCCTGCTCAGAATGTTATATTCTATTTCAGTTGTTCCAACAGTAAAAATAGTGGAAAAATTCAGAGACAAGTAGAAGATGTTTACCAAATTAGCTATTTTTTAAAGGAGGTATTTGAAGACACTAAGACTGTGCTTTTTTTGAAGGCGAGAAATAGAAGTAATGTCAGCAAGAGTTGCAAAATAAACCCATAAAGAAAAGTTACACTGAGAACTGGTACTTCCCTGTACTCCTAAGACAAAGTTGCTATTTTATGACATTCTTAAAAGGAAATATTCTTCTTCCAGCAGAGTGAACCTACAAACATGGACTAGAGTAGTTTCACTTGGCAGGGGATAAATATCAAGACAGACACTTGGATGCTGCTGGAATTTGGGTGCTGAGAATGGATTTCTCCAGCAGGCAGCTCTTTCTCAGGACACAGAGGCACTCACAGCTCTCAGGCAGCAGAGGCAGAAGATCCTGGTCACAGGAAACCAGGTAGTGACTCTGTAGTGGGGCCTGCTAAAGTTCACCCTGACATCCAACACCAGCTTGCCTGCTAGCCCTGCTCCAAGGCAATGGTTAGCTACTGAACACAGAGATGCACGCACAGCCTCTGGTGGCAGCTGCAGAGGAGGTTCTTGTTTATTTCCCTCAAAAAATGTTTTGTTAGATTTTTATGTGATTTTTTTTTTCCATTACACAAAAGACCTTCCATCCCAGGAGCGAAAAAGCAGCTTTGTCTAAAGATTTTGCCTACATGAAAGGAGCTTTGCCTCTGGATATATTCCTAGAGATAAAATTGTAAGCATTTGCCAGAATTAATCAATCAGACTCTCCGTGGTACACATCAAAGCCAGCTAAATAAACAACCAACCTCTCTCAGCATTTCCCAACTCTTCAATGGCTTCTAGCAGACTCTTCTCCAGTGTCTGTCCTGCAAGAACCCCTTAGCCCCTAATTTACTAAGAATGCTACTATATCCAGCTAGGTCCAAGACAAAACTTCAGACAGCCCATCTTTTTTCCAGGCAGAGCAAGTTTCAGTGCCAATTGCCACCAGATTTCCAAGGTTCTGCCCTTTGGTCCATGAGCAGGTTATCATTCCAAAAGGGACCAAGCCCCAGAGCAAGCAGGGCCAACAAAGACAGCCTGGTAGCCTTGGGAGGAAGGAGCTATTTTGGATGCAGTTTTTGTGTACCTCCTCATACTGTTATGTTTGCTGTCTGACTTGATCTTTCATGATCTTGCTCTGATATCACCTTCTCAGTGATTTATTTCTTCTCTCTCTCTCTTTTTTTTTCTCTCCTCTCCCTTCTTCTTTCTCCCAGGGAGCATTAATTGCTGTTATTCTTAGCTGTGCTACAGTGTCCCTTATCAGGCAAGTGAATCTGCCAGCACTTTTCAACCAAAGCATCTTTTATATCGCCTGCTCTTGCGCAACGGCTGAATGCCATCTCAGGTAGGTAACCAAGCTCCCCATGAGCTTCCTTGCTGACAGTCTCCAAGTTTCCTAAGAAAATTCCACTAATGAGACAGGAAAGCAGGAAAACAGAGGTGGAAAAGAATTGTTGAGGGAGCTCTGCAGCCTCTTTCAAACCAGAAGCAAAGTGCGGTTTTGCTACATCTTACTCTTCCCTCAGCTCACCCTGGCCACCCCTCTCTACAGGGGCAACCCAACAGCTAGGGGAAACAATGAAATAAAGCAAAGTTAGTGTTTGTGTGGCTATTTTCTGGTTTTGGTGAATCCACAGTGTGTTCTTCTGCTTAGGTAGTGCAACTGAAAGTACCTCCTCATTTGATTTACAGTAAGCCTTTTACTTGCTTCCACAAAATGCTCCTGGGTGTTGAAGTGACAACAGATTGAGTCACTAAAGAATTGGTCACTGAAGGACAGATCCCAGAAGGTTGAATAACATCAAGGCAGAAAAGGATTCAACCAAATACACAGGAAAAAAAATGGTGAAGCAGAGTGAAAGAGGGCAAACTGCAAAGAAACATCATCAGAAAGGACAGGAGTTTGCTGCAAGAAGTGTAAAAATTTGAGGAGGAAGAAAAATCAGTGTCAAGTCAGCTAAACGTGCCTGCATGAGTTAAGCTCCAGAAATCAAATCCTTGCTACAGAGGCAGGAATTTGAGGAAGCAATATAACAGTTTCTGAATGGGGAGGGTTATCACCATAATTCCTTGTAAAGAACATGAAATCCCTAGCACTGACGTGCTACATAAACCAATACCAGAAAAGCTGGGCTTTAGGACGCCCCAGAAAGAAAAGAACTATAAGGTAGAGTTATGAAAATAAAGCCTGTTAGAAGGCAATGGGCTCTGCCAGTTGGAGAGACTGGTAAAAGAAACGGATAATACTGGGGGCTGAAGGACAGGTTCTAGCTGATAAGCCCTAGAAAGCACACTGATCTATTGACAGTTCAGGCTGATCTATTGGCGTAAGTAAATGAAAGTCCTGATAACATTTGGCTTAGCTCACCACAAAGAATTTCTGCTGAAAAAAACGAAGTAGGATAGCAAAGTGGCAGTACTCTGTAGTTAGAAGTACTGATATCTCCGCACTATATCTAATCTATATCTAATAAATATGTATGTTGATATTCATCATTTCAGAAGTTTGCCGATAAAAAATACCATGGATAAGCAGATGTAAAGCAACATATTTACATCGATTTGGACATTCATACTTCATGCAACTTGCTTTTGACGAGGTTTAAGATTTATGTTACTGTCTGGGGAGGATATGCCTTCTTTTTGAAGCGTCTTACAGATTGTGCTTAAATGATGCTAACAGCTGGGTGACCCACATAATTATCACCACCAGTGATGGTGACCCCATGATATGGATAGTTCAGGCAAATGGCCCAGTTTTAGAGATCCTGAAGGCTCAGAAAGACCACATTCAATGCAGAATTCAGGAGCCTGACTTTCATTCTCAGGCTTGCTCATTTAACTAGTGAAGTGCATTGCCTGGTGAAAGTAAGGCCAAATGATGATAAAGGAGTCAACATGCATCTATCTTATCACAGCATCTGTTTTACAATACAGTAAAACAAGGAGATGGGAACTTTGGCATTATTATGAGAAGCATTACGGGTAACAGCAAAGAATGAGATAACTAGACGCAGCACTCTCGTTCCAAGGTTATGGTTGCAGAGGATCAATTTTTAACTCTTTAGTTGCTATTACTGAACTAAAGTGGCAGGTCTACAGAGAGAGGTAACACCTTTATAAGGCAATTTTTCTAGCTACATCATCTGGTTTAATAAGACACAACCTCTCACTATAAATTCTACTTCTCTTGACTAAGTTATGACAGCACCAAGAATTACAAGAATCTGCTTAAGAGGCAATAGAGGTCTATTAATCTGTATGGATTCATGTTTAAATTCTGTTTATTAAAAAGCTATTGCACTATATACTTCTCCCTCCCCCTCAGGATAATCTGCACAAGAACAGTGGGTGCTCTCAGAAGAAAAACTTATTAATATCTTGTCTTCAAAGAAAGAAGAAATGCAAGTCTTATTTTTAATCTAACTTCATTTCCCACTATGGATTTTTACAATTAAGATTATATACGCTTTTTCTCATAAGTAGCTTTGTAGAAAAGGTTTATTAGGAAAATATTGGAAATGTTTGAAAACGCCTAAATTAGAATAATAATAGCAAAAAAATTCATCTTTAAAAACATGAGCATCAGAGGACATCGAATCAGGATATGCGCTAAATAACATTGTAATTCACACTAGGAAATTTCCACAGAAGAGCGATCTCCTGGGATTGTGTGACTTTTAGCATTAGCAGACAGCAGCATCTCCATACATCATAAGCCATCAGCTATGGGATGACTCTGCCTGTATAGTTTTTACTCCCCTCTTTGCTGCTCAAAGCCTGGCTAGCACAGAGATGCTACGACGTATCTGTGCTGTGACTAATAAGCAACAGCACGTGCAGTACTGCTCACCATGTTGTTCCAGAGCCCCACAGCCATGAAAACATAATCTTCTTCCAGAATTTTCACTTGTGGCTTTGCTATGGTATTGAAACCATCCCTTTCCTGAAAAAGAAAGCATTTTAGAGCATGATAAAATATTCAGGATATAAAGAGATGAGACATTCATGATGACACTAAGGGTATTATTTCACAAATATTAACACCTGCAAGTATTAGCTTCTGGCATTTTCAATAACTCATTGGTTGCTGACCTTAGGTACTGCTGATAATGTCAAGACAGAACAAATACTGTTCTTGTAAGTAACTCTGCACCTACAACTATAAGGCCACAGTGAAAAGACAGTAGAAAGAGCAGAACAACAAGCAGTCAGAATAGTGACATTCAGGAGATCAGAGAAATATGCAGACTGTGATCAAATAAACAATTTGGAATAAACAATGCTTTCTCTAGCTGACAAAGGCATTAAAAACTAGAGTATGATGATTTTGTCTCAATTTTCTTGTTTCTTTTAAGAAAATAAGTGAAGAATTCAGTATACTGCACATAGTGGCCTTTAGATGTATCTAAAATAAAAGTAAACACTGTTGCTGAGATAAGAGACATCTGAAGCAGTAAGAGTAATCCAATAAAAACAATACTGTTACAAGAATTAAGTCTACTACATGTTTGACAGACAAGTCATCCACAAAATAAGCCCAGTTGACAAAGATACAGAAGCAAAGAAAGATTTTGCAACACAGCAAATCCCAACTAATACGGAAGACAAATTCCTTTCTCCCAATCTACTTTTGGCTGACTCTGAGCTCTGAGGAGCAATTCAGGGAGCTGTTATGATGCCCAAGGAATGGACTGTGACCTGCCACAATCTCATTTTATTATGATCACCAGAGGTTAGATGTTCACAGATTCTGATCCCTTTCCTCGAGTAAACTATTCTCCAGAAAAGTCACATTTTCACTTTCCATTGATGGGTCTTGGACAATCTTGACGCTTTCCTTTTAAATCATCTGTGGCAAAATGCTGTCTAAAATCCCAGACAGCCCAATCAACAGATGTTCCACACCAGATACAAGTTCTGGGCAAAACATGTTCCCGGGAACCTAGACTGCATTAAACTCCGAGAGCTAACTCTCTGCAACATGTTTTGCAAAAATCTTTACTTCCTTCCCACA
>NW_020455677.1:4360067-4410847 GCF_003342845.1 Nothoprocta perdicaria
GCTTAGTTTCCACTAATCATAGTCCTTTCTTCTGAATTCTGATTACAAGGTACAAGTTTAATCAAGAATGACTCAATGACCACGAGCATATTAAAAAGTTAGCAAATCTGAGTTTCCAGACACTTCTGACCTAACATACAGCAGAGCCCGAGTTCAGCTTTCCAGGAACATAACATTTAAGAATGAAGAATCCTTGACTGTCAGTGTTTGAAGTGAGCTCTGCTCTCCAGACCTCTGTTCCTGATCCTGAGGCATGTTCTGCCTACCTGACTACCCTTGCCTTCTGGCACCGTACACAGACCAGACAGGAGAGAGAGATGAATATTGCAGTAGGTGTCACCAAACACAGTCTAGGAGAAAAAAACGGAGCAACGGGATTTTACTCACCAGCCGAAGCAGCAGATTTACTTCTTGAAGAGAAGGCTGAAGAACAACAGTGAAGTCATCCCTTTGATCATACTTCTCAGACTCCAGAAGTTTTTCCCAAGCATCCTGAAGAGACAACCACTTAATCAGATGGGTATTATTATGGAGAATGTGTAATATATATGCAATTCACCAAGACTTAAACTCAGCTAAGACTATCCCCATCCATAATAAGCCACAATAATCAAATCCTGTAATCCAGAACAAAGACAGTAATTTAAGGGAATCTTCTTATGCAACAATGGGAAAGCTGCTCGTGGCTATGAGAAAGCTACATTGAATTATAACTTTCTTCAGAAGAACAGCAAGTTTGGCAAGGCAATGAAATCTCATGCTTACTGCCTCCCTGTCATTTTAATGTAATTCTAGCACAACCATCCTTGCTTTATGGAAAATTTCCTTCTCCTAATACATGTGAGATCAACATCCACTGAATATCAACAGGCTACTGAACTAGATGTGTCACTCCTCCATGGGGATATGATAAAACATATGTGGCTAAGAGCTAAATAATCATTAGCAATTACAAATGGTACCAGAATTACTCTGATACACAGAACAATCTCTACAGAGTCTCTTCAGTGCTTCTGATATCAGAAAAAGGGGTCAAAATTGCTGTGGACATGTGGTAAAATGGCTGTCTGTACTAGAAGAATAAGTCCTCACTTAGGCCTAACCTTGAAAACAGACAGACCCACACCTCTAGCAAAGCTAGAGACAGACAACACAAAATACACCATACCTGGTAAGACCACCTCAATATGTTATCCTCCACAGCAGCAGAGTGTTCACCCAAACAATTGCACCGCTGCCTGCCTGGATTGCTGCAGAAAAGATGATAACATTGTGAATTTCTACAAATTAGGCCTGTAGCGTGTACTCTTATAAGTCATTGACAAGCATGCTTTTGAAGACCAAATTGTTGCATACATTGGCAAATATATGTGCAGAATAAATCCCAGAATGCAATTTAATTCCACGTCCAGTGCTTAGGCATTCAGGTCAAGAAGCTGCCCAATTTGGTTGATAAATATGCCAGACTTGGGTTAGTTCAGGGTCTCACAACCTAGCAGCATGCTCAAAATCAAAATAACTGCGGCATAGGTTTTCAAACACTTCCTTCTGCAGACACATCAGAAAACTGAACACTTGAGTTACCTCCTGCCTTAGTATTTGGTGACAACTCTCCATCTAGAAATGTGGATAGAAGCCAGGCCAGGCACTATCTAATAGCTAATCTGTCGCAGTGAAATCCTTGATCTGCAAGGGCATATCACATATTCCAACAACTGATGGGAGGGGACATGAGTTTCTCTAAGGTTGCAGACAGGAACAATATCTAGCACATTTGAAATTTTCCTGGCTTCAAAAAGGCTGCACTTGGATGCACGGATGGAGCAGAACCTGAGAGAATTTCCGTGAAGTTTGCAGGTACAAATGTCAAGTGATTGTCAGGATCAGACACTCCCTCATTTTTACAGAACTCTGGCTAAGCCTGGAAGCTTTTGGTTAATGTGCTTTTACTGTTGCTATCTGAGAAACTCATAAATCTAATTAAACAGGGTAAAATGCAAGATGTGCAAACTTGGTAACTGTGGTTTGCTCAAACTGTTTCACAAAAGCACAATAATGAGATAATAATAATGAAATAGATAATGAGAAAGCCGATCACCTAAAATTGAAAAAAAATGTAAGAATGTCTCAAGAAAAGATTAAAAAAATATATCTTTAAATATACGACAAGGTCCATATTCCCTTTCTTTCTTTGCACCTCTCATTTACCTGCCTCATATACTTTCCATCAGTGCCTGTGCAGGAATAAATAAGCTTGCTTGAAACGCTCCATACAATTACTTTCAGATGAGAAAATCTTCTCTTCTCATACTGGTGGTGAAGCACGTGTTTAAGCAGCAGCCAAACTCTCCCCATCTCACTGATGGAATGTCTCTGAGGCTGCATATACACAAAACACGTGAAACTTCAAGATGACTATGAGTATGTATGGTGTCTTATGCCACAGGCACAAGAAAAAAATTACGGTGGAGTAAGATGGAGTGTAAAATCCAAGGCTGTAAACTATCATAACTGTCCATGTGCACACTCCTACTCCTTGCTAAACTGGGATACGAGCTATTTGCACTACTTAGAGAAGGAGATATTTAGAAAAAATACACACACTTTTTATTTTATATATATATATATATATGCATGCAATTATCATAGAGGAATTGACAAGTCACAAGTTTCTCATCCTACCTTTTTTAGGACCAAACAGTAGCGCTCTCAGAATACTGGCATAATAAACTGTTTTGTTAAATATTTATTTTGTGAAACTTTATACTTAGAAACTTAAGCTTTTAAAGAGACCTAAGATTATCTGAATCGAGAATTGTTACTAATAAGGAAAGACGGGAGTAACATTAAGTAAAAGGGTAGGTGTGGACTGTATAGACTTATAACCATCTCTACAGTGTCAGTACTGAAACACATCATCCAAATTGGCAGAGTTAAAAGCACATACTCTTCCCAGTAATCCCTGCCCGAGAGAGAGTATATCAGAAAAATATGGAAACCTAAAATCTGTTTTTTGTTTTTTAATATATTTGAAGGGCAGAAGACCCTACCTCATAGGGATAATGTCAATAAATAGCATTCTAACTAGATATCTGAATACTAGCAGGAGACTGTGAGGGTCAAGCAGTTTAAAGGAACCTCCATTACCTGATATTATGATGATCCTGGCATACATAAGAGGAAGTTGTGAGCTCAGTGGAATCCACCAGATTTACAAAGGCTTTGGGAACCTGCAGTGATAGAGTAGAAAAAACAAATGCCATATATTTTCAATTTGAAATCACAAAGTAGTGATAATGGCAAGTGAGGATGCCTGCAAAACTAAGTGCGTATTATCTGACCTAGCATTCTGGCTTTGCAGAATCAAGGATTTCAGTTTTGTCAATTCATTCGTGAACTCTTCTCCTATATCTACCATCTACCATGCTACTGATCATTCATGAAGGATCTCTCACCATACTTCTTGATTGAGGCCCAGCAGTTCACTTCACATTACTCAGGTGGCCACTAGCTGAAAGTTTTCAATTACAGCTAAGTTAAACTCAAATGAACTAGGAACTACCCTTTMTGTGGTAATATATCAATGCAAAAGCTTGGAGATGAAAGATCCTTTGTGATAGCACAAGCACTTCATTTTCATATATCCTGCCCCACCTTCCCCTAAAGCAGAAGGCAGCTTTTCACTCACATATTTCACTTTTACAAGTGCACATATACAAATTCTAAAAATCATAGTGGAGAGAATCTAAAGAGAATGTGTGGGTGGAATTTCACCCATAGACAACACTTTCAGAAGTCAGTCTGAGAAAAATGAGTGGATGTGGTTTGATGCAATCAAAGTGTCCCTTGTGGAGAACACTCTTTAAGCATCCACTTCAGCAAAGCAAGGTTCTTAAAGGATACTACTGAAATAACTTAGGTAAACAGTTAACAGTCTGCTTTAGAAGTGATACATCATCTATTCTTCTTTCTACAAAAGCACTCAGGCTTAGAGCATTTCCCAGAAACTAGTCTAGAGAAGCTGATGAGTTCTAACTCATCCAGCTAGATAGCCTTACAAAAAGCAAAGATCTTAAAATAAATATGGAATAGGAGGGAAGATCCACTACATATTTTTTTTATTTTGTAACTGTCCTAGTATGTACAAATTATCACTAGGCAATTGGCTGTCAGTACATTACCTAGATAGCTGCATGTATCCTGTAATGTTTTTTCCTTTTTCCAGACCTCCCTATTCAACAGGAATGCATTTCAATCCTTGTAAGTGGTTTACATTAATAATGGAGTACATCTTTAGTCCTAAACACATCAATTGACTGATACATCAGCATGTTCMAAGCTAAACAGTTACTTGTCCACCTGCTGTGCTTGCATGCATCAGCTTTTAAAAGCATGAAAAAAACCACTTATTGACAAGCAGATAGAATCAGTGTTCTAAGTCACTTGAACTTCACTGCAAGCTATAGCCCTGCAAGGGAGACTGAGATAATCAGCAAAGGATTCAGGTATTCAAGGTTGATGAATAAGTCTTACTTCTTGATACAAAAAGTCCAAGACTTCGTTAAGTTTTTCCAGATTGTCCAATACACAATTCTTCTGTAGAAGAGATAAGAAATACAATCAAAACTAGTAGGCAAAAAAGTTACAAGGTTACTTTTGACAAATTGACATGTTGAGCTCTGTATKGATATATTACTGATAACCATCACATTCCAGATTCTGCCTTGAACAGTACCGAGGTTAACCATGAAACTGGTTGCACACTTCGTTTTTTTAATCACTTGGCAATTTTATCATGTTAAAAGAAAAGAAAAAAATAAATGGGGGAAAATATCCTTAGGCCTAAAGATGGAAGAGTGCTATTCCTTTGCTATGGCATCACAGATTTTGGATTCCAAATTGAGTATACTTGCTTATAAACACAATCTTTTTTTTTTTTGGCTAAGGAGTTATATCACTGCATAGAGTTGTCCCAGCACCCAACACTAACAAATCTGCTCTCACTGCTAAACCACCCTACCAAAATCTTACCGGTTGTACAGAGGCACAGGAAGAACATGGATTTTCAGCACTAAAGAAAACTGTGATTAACTTCCAGTCATTTTGGAAGTCCATCGTCTGGGGGAAAATAAAATAGAAAATAAGTATGATAGAAGCCCCGTTGGTAATTTTCTCACTCTTTTTTYCACCCAAGGTTTGCTATATGTCTATATCAGCAAGACTAAGCAATAGTCCATGATCCAAGCTCTGGGCACCCTCATGACCAATCTCAGGTTAAAACCAGAAATTGCTACTGCCATTGCAGAGTAATGGGAGAAAACGGGCATGAACACTTAGCCCAAATTCTGATGCTGCTTCTTCCCATCACTGCTGCATACTGCTGAGAGGCTTAACGTTCCTAAACTGCTACAACTGGGTCACTCTTGTGGGATGAGGACTGAAGCAAAAATTTGGAAATTGCAGGCTCATCTACACCTTGAACATTAGATTGCACACTCCAAACCCAAAGAGCATTGGCTGAAAAGATTCAGTTCCACAAAACCTTATGCCAATTCATCTGTGTTCAAGTAGTTCATTGGGCTCCCAGTAGAGGGAAGAGTTATGTTAGTACCATTTTACAAAACTATAACACGCCTCAGGGGTTTAAGATACAAGAAAATCAAGTGTATAAAACCTTTGGGGGGATTTTCAAAGCACTCAGCCATGAGCAACAACCAGTGTTAACAACTGACAAYAGGCAAAAGTCTATTTAGATCTTTACCACTATTTTGGAGAATATCATCCTAAAAGACTAAGAGAAAATTAAAGAGACATATTAAGAATTGAAAATTTGAGTGACTTCGCAGAAGCCTTGGTGCAGTTAAAGAGTACAATTAATAAAGGTCTTGCATCTATAGCCAACAGGAAACAAAACTGCTAGCTTTCATACCAAGATCTTCAGCCACTCTGGCTAATGTATTCWAAGTGGGATGGTTCTGAGAACAATATTCCATACATTCAAAAATGTACAGATTTGAAGAGAAAGAGTAAAGTTTATTAAATAGAAGAAACAGCATGTTCTATTTTGAAGAGGTCTTTGAGTTGTGTTTTCATTGTATTTTCCCACTTTCCTGCCTCAGATCAAGCTAAGTTGTGATGTGCTTTACACAAACCTGATTCTCTTTCATGACCTTCAATATTTCTTTAGCTTGATCCAGCAGGTTTCTGAAAAAACAGAAGTGAAAGAAGAAACTGTCAAGCTAACAATAAAGATAAAGCTTTGGCTGGTATTTGCCATTAAATCAAACAGTATTTGAGACTTCAGGTGGGATTCATCCGCTGTCTCTTAAATGCAGAAAGATTAGATACACGCCTGAGCTGCACAGGGAGACTGGAGTCATTAGCTTGTATTCTGACATCTCACTTTCAGACACGTGCAGTTCAGAAGGATGAGGCTGGCAAACACAGGTTGACAGGCATACCACTCACTCCATTAGAGCCCAGAAAAAAAAAGAGTGTTTTACAGATATAAAGAGGGAGACAAGATGTTAAGTCAGATGATCCAGTCCCCAAAGCACACAGCAGGCTCAATTTCTCCTGCTCCTCACGCCAATCATCATGGTGGGGCCCATCTCTGGAGTGACTTGAGCCCTGCCCCCAAGGCTCAGCATGTTCTGAGTCCAATGAAATGACCTGGCATCAAAGGAGCTCATGCTCCACCTTTCCAATCCAAAGCAAACTGCTCAGTCAAAAACCTCTCAGACTTACCTGGCTTGACTTTCTGATGTTGCTTCCTTTGTGCCAAGTGGAGGAGACTGCTGCCAGACCGAGGGATTAAAACTGCTAATGAGATCTGAAGATACAGATGTTAGGCTGTTTCTGCATGTAAGGGACTGCTACTCTACAACTTCACTATAAACACAGTTGAATTAAGCCAACCAGAAACAGCAAGACCCAAGAGCCTCTTGGCTGGCATTACAGGTGCAGCCTGTAACCCACAGTGACCATCCTCACCAGTCTTGTTCATAAGTACTGTGAGTTTGGAAGCAAAGCTTAGAAATATGAATTAAACTGAACATAGTAAAAGAGTACCAGAGAGGCAAACCCATGCAAAATTTTACTGGGGCAGCATTACAGCAGTCAGAGGGAGGATGTGTGGTGTGGGGAGCAGTATTCCTGGTCTCCGAAAGRCATGCAAGACCCCTTCTTTACTGCAATTCATCTATCACGAGAGTCTGCTTCAAGCAGGCATGGATATCCTAGCCTGCACTGCACTCACGTTCCCTGCACACCCATTTCCTCAGGCTTCCCCCACACGCTTGCCCAGCAAAGCCCTGGATCACTTATCAGCACATCATTCAGTCAATTTGCTCAAGTTTCAGTGTGGCAGCAAAACTCACCTGCTAATGTTTCCACGCTCACCTCAAKGAAGCTCTTTTCTGTGCTACAGAGAGAAAGGAGAAAACATGAAGTTGCTGTGATCGCATTTCTCAAATGAGAGACGTTATTACACAGCCCCAATTTCTTATAAGCTTAGAGAATATATTCACAGAAGCTGAAAAAAATACAAATGGGGCCTTTCTGTCTCCAAAACAGTCATGTGAGCTACAATTGAGTGGGAACAGCACACTGGGTCTCAGCTTCTTGTCTCTGTACCTGCTGCAGTAACTGCATTTACAGGTAGACATTACTGCAGGGTTCTCTGTGTGCACAGACATACAGACACAGGTGCCTGTTCAGCAATTTAAAACACATTAGTCCTTCAGAGTTTGCCTACAGAGTGCTAAAACCTCAGCCAGGGTCAACGCTACAACGCAGAAGCACAAAACAGATCTGCAACTACCAGAATTTGCTGCAGCTTACTCACAATTTAGTTCTGCTGAGAGAGGGTAGAAGATGAAAATGCTGTAAAACTTGACCATGAAGCACTGGTAATCACTCAAGCAGAGGGGAGGTTATCAGGATTCCTGAGTTCTCTCTCCTTTAGCAAATCTCTTCTTTCTTATCTAACTAGCGCATGATAAATATTTATTGTCCAGGACTCATCATGCAGTAATGACGCTTAATCAAGGTTATTGCAATCCTAAGATAGCTGCACATCTGGGACAGAACACACATTGCAAGTACAAAGAATTTCTGCTAAGGATAATGAAGAATCCAATGGCTCCAAACTATATTTTCATACAGGCCTCCTCCTCTCTAGATAACAACCATAAGAATAGCTTGGGCCTCATTCCTACTCTGTAGGACCATATAAATTTGTGTCTTGATACATATAAGTATTCACTTTAACAAATCATTCTTACCTTTGGGGTAAATCTTCATGACGCATGCTAGATCCTGGTGYCTGTGAATGAAACAGCAATAAAAATGCCATTAAATAAAGCACAGACTATCTCTGTGCACTGTTGTCCTGTTGTGCTCAAGTCCTTTTCTCAGTAGGATCGTTTGGATGTATCCTTTCCTCATTGTATTGCAGTTACCTTGTCTAACTATAGCTTGAAAGAAAACTTGACTTGTTGATATCAAATTAAATCTAGTGAATTGTTTTTTTCTAACTGTATTGAATTTCCCTAGATCTGCTCTCTTTTGACAAAGGATATGACCTAAAGTCATTTAGGTAATTTGCATGAATGGGTCTCAGTGGCATCTGTAAAAAGATTAAAATTAAGATAAATGGAGGAAGTTCATTGATTTTAGAGTCTGAGGAGGAAACGGTGGCAGATTTTTGCTCCAGGAAAGTAGACATTTCTTATAAACATTTGCATATATATTTGCACAGCACCACCCACAGGTAATAAAGACATTTAAAAAAAAAAAAAAAGAGAAGAAATTGCTCTAAAGGACAGCTCGTCTGATATGGATGAAGCGCCTTTGGATTTACAAGCCTTCTTTTCTGAACACGAAGACATAAAAGAGAAATGTTAATCTTTTATGTAAAGCTCYTAGCCCAAAAAGAATTTGACATTGCTGCAGCTCCTTCTTTATCACAAAAGAATCTTAACTTTGTGTCAGTATTTCCTTCATTTATTTGCAACTGTAGTGCCCACAATGACTCTCAATTTTTGTCCAAAACATATTTCTAAGGTTCCTCAAAGGTTGAGGATTCTTATTAAACATTTCTAATTGGGCTTCACTTCTCTTTCTAATATTCATTTCCAGATCTTAATATCAATAACACTCACCCATGYCCAACTGTGTCAAAACAGGCACAGTTACTCAGTAATTTCAAAGCTATATCAAAGGTATATCTTTGTGATTCATCTAAAACTTTAGTCTTTCACTTTGGAACACAGTCTCTAAAGAAAACACTTCTTTAGGGTGGCAAGTCTACTTTATCCTATGGTAATTTGTTCTAAAGGCAAACACCAAAATCATACATTTTTATCTGATTTGAATTTCCCAGCATCTTCTTCTAGTTGTTTGATCTGTTGTGGCCACTTCTAGGGAAACCACAGCACTCTAATCAAAAAAATTATCTCTTTCTACAAGATGGAATTTACTCCTGCATGAAGTCAGCTGGTTATTTTTAGACTCACAATATAATGGAACAATGAACAACAGCTATTTCCAGTCATTTTTCACTAGAAATCTTTGATGATTGTGAGGAGTTTCAAGTGCCAAAGTCCTTGGTTCATCATCAGCCCATCACAGAGTCAGAACTGAGGAAGTGGGTCTCATTTGCCATACTTCATCATTGCACTTACCTTTTGCAAGCTTCCTATTGCAGTGACTATTTTTATGTCTGCTGGCCTGAGAGTATGAACTGTAGAAAAGTCAAAAGCATCAGATTAGAAGAAAGCAGTAACTTTAAAAGAAAACTATATTTACCAGTATACTAAAACACAGAAAAATTAAAGAAGTCTCTASTGATTTTATTGGCTGTTTTAAATCAGCCATAGAGAATGTAAAATTTTTCTTCAGTGTTCAGTAACTCCTTTAGGTGTTTGCATTCATTGAAGTGTTCAACCATCAATCAGTATGAGAGCACAAATACTGTTTTCTATGATTTAAGTAATTCCAGGATCCTCAGCTGGCAGCTGAAGAAACTAGGACAGAAAAGTAATTATGAACAGAGCAAAAACTTGGGCCTTTCAGAGGACTGATCCACTTTGATTTCAGCTAACTCCCACCCATCTACATCCAGTCATACAGGTGTGTCCCTCCTGTTCTCAAATAGTTTTGAGATGGAAAGTCATTATAAGGGTAATATTGGGCACAAACCTGACGATGGAGTCCCAGATGGCATTGCCTGCTGACACGAAAACTTCAAGCTTCTTAGATCCTTTGACATAAATAATAAAAATTATTAAAAAAAACCCTCTTGTTCATTGCTTAAGTGTAACAAGGAAATTTTGGAGTTCATACAGGTACTGAACTAAGGAAGCTAAAGACAGGGTCTGCATTCACAAGCAAAGTCACAGTAGGGGCAGTAGCATTTACACCTCTGCTAGAAAAACATAGAAATGCAGATGATGGCTGTATTTTCACATCCAGCTCTTCCAAAAGCGTGCGCCTTCCTTGAGCATCCATACTAATGCCCATAGATTTGAGATGGAAGTAGTTCACATTCAGCACATTTTACTGTCATGTTCATTGTTGCAGACAGTGAATGCTTAATCTGGAAGGGTTCACAAGAACATCTACTCCCTGCATTTGAGCATGCTACAAGGCACACAGCACATAAAGAAAAGCCACAAGCCCAACATGCAGTAGGAAAGGCAGAACAAATTTAGACCATCAGCTGTACTCTGGGATGTTGGCAACAGGCAGAACTTCTGTATAATGATAGAATGCACTAAAGAGAAAGGAAAAGTTAAAGTGAGCTGTAGTTGATGCAAGAACATGAGTGATCTGAATGAAGTGGATTAGCTGGACTCTTTGCYACTGGTCATTTTATTCCTTTGGCCCATCCCTCTTGCAGAAGCTTCCTGGTGGAAGTCACCTGGGTGGCTTTTCTGGACCTTTCCTCAGCACTGTGACCAAGTGTGGCCAGCTGGCTGCCCCTGGAAGGTGGGTACACCAAAACGTGCACTGTGTCAAGAGCCACCACRCTTCCTACACACCTCCTCATTCAGAAGACCTCAGTGGTGTCCATGCTTTGCACTGTTATAGCACAAGGATGAGTTTAATCTTGCCCTTCTAGAAAAGGGCTGTCCAAGAACAAGTACAAACTGCGGCAGGTTTGTGTACAGGATGTGAAACCTAATAACAAACGTTGCTCAGAGAAACCGTTGTTTTCCTGATTCAAGTGTGTTATCTTGCAACAACAGTGTTACATTGCTAACTCATTTGGTGAGTTTTATTTTTGCAGAATTAAGCAATTTAGACCACTAAGCCCTATTTTTCTCTCATTTCTCTCTCACTTGTCTCAGAGGAAGCTACAGCTAGACATAGGCTGATAGATACTAAAAAAAGAAAAAAGTTGAAGTTGTTTTCATACTTTACCTTCAGAGCTTTCTGTTCTTCTGGGAGCTGATCTGCATTACCTTAAATAAATAAATAAATAAATAAATAAATAAATAATGAATTGCACTGTTTCCTTGCCTTAGGAAAATGCTTCAGAAGACACGGCATCTCTAAAAACATACAGTACTGAAAAAGTGGTAATCTTTCTTCTCTACCTTACTTTCCAAAGGTGGTGCTTATTGCAACAAACAGATGTATTTCCTCAATTTTTAATGTACTGGAATAAACTTCTGGCTGTTATAAGCAGATGAGATCTGCCAAAATGAGGGGAAGAGACACAATTACACACACAGGTGAGGGACCACTTGTGAATCTCATCTACCAACCACACATGCCGCAGGCCTAAAAAAAAACCTTTCAGTTTTGTGTCTGCTTTCCTCTTCAGTGCACAGCTTTTCTCTTGTGTTATGACTAAATTTAATTACATTTCTCAATGTTAGTGACCCGTTTTTTGTGAGAAGACAATATACCCAGGGTAGCAAATAAGTGTGTAACTTCCAATTAACAAAAAAGAAATTTTGCAATGAGCAGCAAATAGCTGTGTGAGTCAGCCCCTAATTTTTAGGCATTATGAGTGCATTCTAGGCTTATTTTATTAAAAATAACAGAACAATGTTAACATATACATGGTAGAGCTCACTGGAAAGGAGCCATTCATATTAGCCTACAGACAGTGAGCAACATGAGTGTTGTGAGAGTTTGCTGGGGCCATACAGCAACTGCTGCATGTTCATCTCTTGAGAGCTGACAGATAAAATAGCTCATGGAGCCAGAAGTCAGGCCTGTGGCTATGTGAGCAAGTTGTTCTTTTTATTTATTTATTTTTTTGGGGGCATATACAAAGCCACCTGAGCCGCAAGGCCTGGCTCTGCTGCCTGCAGGCACCTTTCATTCCACGTCCCGGAAAGCGCACGCGCGGTGGCAGCTCAACCAAGCCATCAGGGCCACTTTCCCAAGCAGCCCCAGGGACTTCCCACCATCCTCACTGCAGCTTCGTCCTGCTGCAACACTGTGCAAATCCGTGAGCCATATTGCGTGATTCTGCTCAATAAATGGCAGTAACTTAATGTCCACCCCCCATCCTTGGGTTTCAGCTGTGAACTATTTGTGAATTTTTATTATTTTTATTGTACCTGATAGACAAAGACTGTCACTGTCAGGCTGTTGCATGACATTTTATCCAATCCATATGTTCATCCTAGCTGTGATGACGGTCAGTTTTGGACAACCAGAATCCCAACTCTATTGCCCAAGATACTGAAGGCACATGATGGGCAGACCCACCTCCTGCTAACCTGTCATAAAAATTCAGYATCTCCAAGACATTTAACACTGATTAACACAAACTCCAACCATCTTTGAAGATAGACTAATGGGTTACACTGAGAGAGAGTCCATGCTCAGTTTCTAGGATTAAGAAAAAAGAAAAGACTATGATCATCTTAATATTTCAAATATATAAGAARGTCTCTTCTATGCCAGTCCCAGGTCAAATGGATCTTCAGTCTATCTTGGGCAAGAGTCAGAGCAGATGCTCAAGGAAATAAGGAAAATATAGTTATAGTTCAATGCTATATCCTCTCACCTCCCGAGCAGCTGTGCTCCTGGRTCTTCCTGAGCAAGCAGTTCACGTTGAAGAACCTCCACTAGACCTTACTTCTGTGAAGTTCCCTATTTACTTATCCAGCTCATTCACATGAGATCTCCCCTCAGTTCTGTAGACAAGGATCTTCAGAATTATATGCTGAGAGGAAAATATTATTCCTTATTGGTCAGTATCTTGATTTAATGCCTGGTTGATCTTTTATGGAGTAGTCATTCTCATTTCCACAAAAGTCATGACGTGGCATACTTCTGTATGCCTGTATCAGTCTCATCCATCTTTCTTCAAGGTTAAAGAGTAAATCAACTTATCGAATCTTGCCTCATGTTAAGTGATCAAACTTATGAAGCAATTTTTCCTTTAGCCTCCTCCAAGATTTTTTTTTAAAAAAAAGGTTAAAAAACTAGACAAAGTATGGCCGAACTCCRGACTTGCACACAGAATAGGAATTACATTTTAATAATCTTCATTTTTTCTCTTAGTCATGAAATTCTGTCAACCTCTTTCAACATTGTGAATACATAGGTGGGACAATTTTTCCCCATACATTACTTCTAAGCTTTTATTTTGAATATCCCAGATAATTTTGCATCAGCATGCATGTTTACCCCCTTACCTGAATAAGGTCTGACAACTGTGCAAAACRTATGTCCCAGCATAAATTACTACAAGATTTGGCAGATACTCTCCCCTGTTTTTCCAGTTTGAAAGCCTACAGGCTAGTCTGGTTTTTAATTTCCCTCATCCTTAAACTATAAGGGCCCATAAGAGTCCCCTTGACCATCGTCCCACAACGGCTTAGCTTCTTTAAAAGTTTCTGGTCAAAAGAATTTTAAAACCAAACCCCAGCTGAACTATCCATGGACACAAGCCCACAGTCATGTGTTCTCTTCATCAGTTCCACAACAAAGCCTTCCTGCTGGGTCATGCTTGCTCTCACTTRGTTCATGCTCTTCTTTCGTATCACCAAATTGCCTAGTGCTGAAGTCAGTCTTACTATGCACAACTACCACTGCAGTTCCCCACACCTTCCTAAGGTGGGGACAAGTTTAAATATCGGTTTTCCACTTGCCATCTTCCTCTCCTGATAATAACACTCATTCAAGAAATTGTTTGCAGCAGATCTAAAAGAGTTTGGCATTCCCCTTTGGATGAATGTCACCTATTTGTTGAAGAATTTCACTGTTTCTCACACTTGTCCCCTGTGCAAAGCCTGTTTCAAACTTCTTTGCAGAAGACACTCAAGTTTTCTGCTGGGCTTGAGCTTTTTTTTATACTCATTTAACCCTACAGACTTCCCATATTTGAAAACAGATTTTAAGTTTTCATGCCTTCAGCAATGATTTGTTGCTTTCCCTCAGACTCTTGTTTGGATTGCCCGAGTATAGTTACCTTCCAGAACACATTCTTCAGCTTTTCTTGCTTGGTCAGGGTTTATATTTTTCCACAGAATATCTTTTAGCTTTTACTTATCCCAGAATTATAGTTCCTCCCTTAGTCTACAGTCCAATAATTCTAGCTTTTTATTTTCTCCACTATGTCCCCAATAAATGCATTTCTCTAATTTTCCCAAAAGAATGGAGAGAAAATTCTTACCCTCCTCACTCCCTTGCTCTTATAGCAGCAGATGATAAGAACTATAGGCTGCTAGCAGTCACAGGTTTTTCATGAAACAAGTTTTCACAGGCCCTCCAGTCACCATGCATTTTTTTCCTCATATTAAAAAAAAAAAAAAAAAAAAAAGAAAACTGACTGTCTTCTGCTTATTTTAGGGAGGGGGGAACCACACAACTCCAAACAGTTTCTCTGAACAGTTTTTTACTGTAGGACTTAATAATCCTGTGATTAGATATTTATCCTCACAAGCTACTAGTGAGATAATGCACTATGATTGTATATCACTTTCTCATAGGCGGAAGGTGAAGCATGGAAGAAGCATGGAGCCAAAAGCATCTTCAGTACTACAGCACCCATGAAGTCAGCATCTCACTCCCAAGTGTAGGAAGAACAGACCCAGGATGGGTAACWTAACTTTTGTTTGGCTACAGCAATTTGCTCAACGCATACAAGAAAGTCTGGGGAAAAGCAGGACTCGGAGAAGATGCCCCAAATGCCAGGATGATGCCTAACCTACCTAAACAGTCTTCCACCACTGAAAAAGCAAAAGGTCATAGGCAGGAATTCAGAGAAAATCTCAAACACCAGCTTATATCTCTGTCCCATTTTGGCACAGACCTTATTACTAGCCTGATTATTTGATATTTTTCTCCACGGAAAAGCTTAGTGCCTGTCTCGGGTGAAATCAGTTCCCAGAACAACACAAAACAATACACATATTTGTATTTAAAGTGATCAACCACAACCAAAGCAACACTCAAGATCAGAGTTTTACTCACAAATTTTCATCATCCCACTTCTAAGATTTCTGATATACAATTACCCTGCAAAAAATACATACATAGTTTGCTAYGTACCATGTAACTGGAATTTTAAAAATACCTTTCAAATCTTACCTTCTGAGGAGAGAAACGAAAGGCAGAACAGGCCTAACAGTAGCTTCATGATTAGTGACTCTATGAATTGATAAGCTTGAAGGGCTGTTGCTTAGGCTCTATTGCTGTTTGCAAAGAACTTCTCTTCTCTTTCCTCCTTTATATATTACCAGGTTGATAACTCAGCAGCCATAAATTTTATTAGCCTCTTCACCTTGAGAAAGCAAATTGACAGCGATAACATTTWCATACCTTGTTTCCAAAGATGTATAACCAAGTTTATACACTGCCAGGTCAAAGAGGAGCAGAGCTGGCACAGCTTCTCCCACTTCTCCCCTCTCCCACTCAGTTTCWCCCCGCACTCTGCTCATCCTTCCCCTGTGTATCAATGAAAAATGAACCACACTAGTTATTGAGCAAGTTATGCAGAGATCACAACTGAAAGTAGTAGTTGTTTGAGGACTGCTGCCAATGGTTAGAAAACCATCTAGAACATGACTTGCATAGCAAGCGTGTTTTATTGCTCATGCTACACGTGAGCTTAGTAAAGCATATGTTCAGTGTAAGTGTATGCTACCCTAGTCTACACTTCTAGGGGTTGTAACACACAATGCACATCACACAAACTCTTCCACAAGAAGAAAACAAAGTCAGGTGTCCTACTGAGAAAGTGTCTTCTTTTCAGAGACAGCTAGCCACTTCACAAGGGGTAGGATCACCGAATACAAGCACCCATGTAAGTCAGTCATCTTCCAGCACAATGAAGGCTCCCCCAGACCGTTTACTACACCCAAGTTTGGCAGCAGTCTGTCACTATCGGTCACGGAAGGAGACTCTGCTCTTGAGGTTAAAGGGGTAGCTGAGCGTTTTGTAACAGCCCTCATCCATTTAAAAGGGGAAGTTCTGCTCTTCCTCTTCTCTCCTTTCCTGCCTCTGCTCCTTCCTCACCTTCACCCAACATGTTGCTGTGCTAGTCTCTCTCCCATCGGTTCCAGAGCCACCAAATCCATTCAAGAATGGATTGAATTAAAGTCAAGCTGTAAAAAGCTAAGTTTAACTGACTTCCAGAGAGATGTGAAGCACATTCAGCACATGTGAGCACAGGAAGCTCATGACCAGGACAAGGAGAATAAGCCCTCCTGACAGAGCTTAAGTCAGCTGTTGTGCAAGACAGTGCTGTTCTACCCTGTGCTATGAAATGCTGCTCTTGAACAAGACAGTATAAATATATCTCTCAGCACTGAAGCCAAGAACTTCTTTAGGGATGCATCACTACTCCTGAAGATCCTTGAGGTGCTTCCCTGCTCAGTGATCACCTAGGGTTGTCTTTGCCACTGGAACCAGCAAAGCAAGCACCAGCCATCACACAGAGGAGAGCCCTAGAAAGAAGGGCAGGGGGTTACCTTTCTATCACTCTCTGATGTGAACAGGAAATTTAAAGCTCCTAGAAATATCCTCAGCCCACAAAATTCTCAATTGTGGGAGAAGAAACAAGGAGGTACTGAGGAAATTAGCACAAAGCCACAAGGGCCACCAGCCCTAGCAAGTTAAATATGACTTCTGCAGCTCCAGATGAAGTTGCAACCTATGAGATATGGACAGATCTGGTTCTGGAGAATTCTTCTATACTGAAGCACTCTCCTCACAAACACTTTTGAGGACAGACTACCTGCCCACAAGCAGGGCAAGTGATTTTATCTCGATTCTGCCAGAGAATTTTCTGCAAATATCAACTTTCACACTAAACAGACGATAAATTAGTACACTCTTAAAGCCTGAGATTATCACACTCATGCTCAAGTTTTCCCAGACTGGACAAGCTCCACAACCTCTCAATAAAACTGCAGTAATGGTAGTTGAGAACTTACTAAGATTATAGGATATTATAGACACAGCAAGCAGTGTGTAAGAGTTACTGCATATGCACAGAGCAAGTCCATAGGTAAAACCACCCTGTTGCTTGTGCATAGATAGTCAGAGAGTCAATCACATCAAAGATGCAAGCTTACGAGCAGCACATCCCCACATCAAAAATCCCAGTTATATCACTACAACAATAGCCTATTCACCTTTCCAATTAAAAAAGTCAGTTAGACTGTAAAAAGAAAAAGTCAGACTGTAAAAAAAAAAAAGTCAGTTAGACTGTAAAATTACACTCCTAGGCAAAACTCCACTATACCTTGATTACAACATTAAGCCTCTGAAAAACAGCTTACCTCCCTCACACAAAGCCTTGCACCATCCCCAATTTCTTCTGAACCTACTGATACCTGCCTGAAATTCCTCCCCAGCTTATGGGTGATGGCTTAAATAAACAACTTCAAGTGCTTAAGTAAACCTCTGACACCTGGTGACTCAGATAATCCAACCTGCCCTTCAAAGCACTTATTCTTTGGGCTTTTTGTTGTTTCTTGGCTGAAACTTGTCATCATTTATGGGAGGGTACTGGAGATTGACTTTATGCTGAATTATCTTTTGAGATACGAGAATGCAACTTTAATTGTGAATACGCCTAAATACTGTTTAGGGTAACACATAAGCAGGAACCTAAATAAGGGGAAAATTTCCTCTGCCTCTCAAGTCTCTAGTCTCATCCCAGCCCAAGCACAGTGTGGGCCTCACCMGTGCAAGCAGCTGCTCCCTGGTGCCATGAGGCCAGGGGTTGCCTGTGGCAGGGCCAGTGTCAGGCACCAGTGTGGTGCTGGGTGGTTGTCYCAGTTGGAGTCGGGGGTCCTGGCCGTGACGCTGTAGTGGTGCCAGGCTCCATCCCTGGACTGGGCAGACATGCAGCCTGAGGTGGTAGGAAGAACCCAAGGGCAYGAGGAACAAGACAGGGCTGGGGCAGAGCCCAGACGTTCAACTTTATGACTCTTGATGTAGCATTATACGCTCTTGGCGTAAAAAGACAATACTTTTTAGTCTTTTTCTGTCATTACATGCAAGTGCTCATGATTCCTTCATGTTACTCCTCCAGAGAAAGCTCTGGTTATCAAGGAGTTGGAGAAACAGTCTCCTTATGGAACTGGAAGTGTCACAAATCACGGAGAGAAAGCTCTCCTGCTCACTGTACATCAGGCAAAGGGTGGGAAAGAGGGGAGGGTAGAATTAATTCACACATTTTCAATAAACCACAGCTCCAACAGTATCTGTTTAGCTACAAAGGGCTTAGCAGACCTGTAGCCTACTCCAGAAGGGAAGTGACACTAATGGCAAGGCCTATAAATTAGCACACTTCCCCTCTGTCCAAGTGTCAAMACAGCTTCTCCACCAAGCAGCACGTGGAGGAAGATGGAGAGGAAAATGAAAAAAGTTTGAAAATAGAAGACCAAAAAAAAAATCCTCTTCGATGCAGAAGGTATCAGAGACAGATCAAGACTTTTGCATTAAAACTCCACCTTCTGAGGCAGCTCCCAGCCATCTGTCCAAGAACGAACAGCCTGGGTAACTGCAGCCATGCAGCTTATGGGATAACGATTTGCACAGAACATCCCATGCCTTCCCCAAGACACCAGTGGTGCCCGGGCAGGACATGGCAGCAGCTCAGTCCGGCATCCCATCCCACCTGGCTCCTGTGATTTCCTTTGCCATGTGACAACACATGTGGAGTAGGAGGACCCTGCCTGGAAGGTGGCGGTGAAGAAGAGCAGTCTGGTGCCTTTGTATATTCTTAAGTGAACGTGACCACGTCGCCAGCTCAAGTGTCTAGGCCCAACAGAGCGTTACACYGCAGAAAGCAAAACTCAGCGCTCTGTGTTAGCTCTGAGGGAAGCGACACCCAAACATATATTCAGTTGCAGGCACTCAACCATATTAGCCACGTTGCCYGACTCATTACTGCCTTTCTAGGTAGCTGACAATATACCAGTCCTTCACCTAATATCACAGGTCTAGATGGGAAAGTCTATGGATTTTCCCMTTTGTCTTCAAGTTTCCTTCAGCTGCTCACTTCAAGAGAGCTTTTTTTTCTGTATTCTTTCTACTTTTACGGAATATTGAGAAACAGTAAGTCTGACAATTTATGTCTTCCACTATGAGACCAATGTTTTAAACCCACCAGAAGAACAACTTTTTCCCATATACACTGAGGAAGTAGCTCTTTCACCTGCTAACAAACAGAGGCCATATATCAGAGCACAGTGTTTTGGCACCCACTAAACTATCCTATTGCACTGGCAAGCAGAAGACTTCTCCATCGGAAGATACAGAGTGCCTGTGGGAATGTCTCAGCTAATCCTGCTGCCTAGACAAGACCTTAGATTTTGCATTTATTTATTTATTTATTTATTTATTTATTTATTTATTTATTTATTTTAGGTAGCACATCCCTGCATTGTTCCAGCTATTATAGCACCAAGCAGAAAGGGAAGGACTCTACAGCACCAGAATCATATTACAACAGCGAGATGCTTCCCATTCCCCTGCGCGGTTATGCCATTGCCTCCCGCTTCTGCACTGCACGCTGACAGTAAATTTAGTGCTCGCCTGGGACCTAAGCAGCATTTCTTCCTTCATGGGAGGATTCTGGCACGCAGCAGCAGGGCCGGGTATGCTGCAAGGCCAAGGGCAGCCAGGGACGTTTATCCTAGCGCAGGAATTTTGCAACTGCAGACAGGAAAGCTGCTGCAGGGAATTACCACCACCTGCTGGAGAGAATGGAAATATTCAACGGGAAGGGAGAAATCAGAGCTGGAAAGTCATTTTATGCAGGAGCTGAATACRGCCACTCTGGATAAGGTCGAAGTCCAGGTGCCTGGGTTCCTTCTTGAAAAACAAAAAAGAGGCTTCTGGAGTCGGTGACTATGGGAGGATCATATAGGAGGATCCTCCTATACGTCCGTATAGGATGCACTTCAAGGTATTTTTTTCTGAGCTCATCACATGACTGGGACACCAGACTCTTCCCTTGGATATTTGGGGCTGGCAGAGCTCCTGGGAGACTTGAGCTGTGGCAATAAGTAACTGAGCCAGCTCACCCCTGAAGCTCTGCCCATGTTTTGGCTGAGCTACGAAGCAGCCGCCACCCGGCAGCTGCTGCAGGCAGCAATATCGCAGTGAGCCCTCCAGTCCAATGCTAGGAAGTGAAAGCCAAGGTTTTTTCCATGTGCCTGCAGGAGGGCATGGCCTCCCACGCAGACTGTGTCTCAGTGCTTGGCAAGGCCCCAGGTCCCTTAGGTGCTGGCCTGAGGCCGGCACCAAGGGATCACACAGGCTCTCTTGCCATGGGTTGTGCCAGGCGCTGCACCAAGACTGGCGCTATCCCAGCGTTTGGAGCCAGCGCAGGCCCCTGTCTGGGAGGCAGTTGTCCTCGTCATCTGTCCTCTGTCACAAAGAACATCCAGCAAAAGCTAGAGTTGCTCCTCACTGCCTCCTGTAGCAGGTTCTGGGCCTTTCATTTAGTCGAAGGCATATAAATGGCTGAAAACTAAACTTTACATCCAGAAAGACAGATGCAGCTGACCCAGGAGAAAGGCCTGAGACGTGCAGTTAAGTGCACATATGAAGAGCTACTGTCTCCCTCTCTGAACTGTCAGTTAGGAAAGGTTGTCACTGTGCCCACAAGGAAAGCAAGGTATGGAGATCTCACCCAGCAGGTAACATGAATCCTTAAGGAGGAATCGGGGAGAGGAATGAGGAGAATGATGTGGATGGGCTGCTGTCCCACTGGTCACTGCCTTTCTGCGAGCCAGCAGGAGCCCAATGGTGAGATGGCTGCAAGTCATCTGAGTGCTCCAAAGACCTTGGGATCAGCTGACCCCAAAGTTCAGAGACTCTCAGCAAAACCTCTTTATTCACTTTACTGCAGCATGAAGTTTGAGTCTGTAGACAGCAGGGAGCTAGGTGGCAGGTACTTCCTATGGGCTCCTCCTTAGCAGGCCTCGCAGATATAAGATCAGGAGATAATGCCCATGTTGGGAGAGTCTTGTTTGCAGTCTGTCTTGGGAGCCTTACAGTCTTGGGAGGAGTCTTTAGCCAGTGCTAAAGAGTCACGAGGGAGCAGCAGTGGCAGGACGTATATAGCAAAGGGAAGCAATCTTCCTCCAATACATGCAGTGACAGTGTTAAGAGTAGGGACCTCAAAATACAAATTCTCTTTCTGTGAGTGTCCATGCACATTAMCTTATTCTTAAATCCAGAGCACCCACTTCTCAAAGATTTTAATGAAAATTAATGGATTTAAGCTCAAAGTGCTGTGATTCTCTGTAAAATGGAAACATAAGTATTTCCTTTCTCCCATGAAAATACAAAATTCCCAAAGTAGTGCCCACCTTTCACTGTTTGTGTTCACACCACAAAGCAGATCTGTTTTCACCCAGGGCCTTTGAGCACAGCTATAACTGCAGCAGTGTGGGAAGGTCCTGCTTCTTCTGCACTCCCTGAAGCTCTCCCCACATGAAGGGACGACCCACAGACTCCATGGGGTCAGGCTGGCTGGCTGCCACTTTGTCCCAGACTTGCTAATCCATCTGCATACACCTCAAAAATCCTCTGTTTACCTAACACCCCCACACAACTGTTTGCTCCTCAGCCTGCCTCTACAGGTCGGGAAACACATCCCTTGACCTAGATGAGGCAGCCACAGATGTGCCATATTCCTCTCACATCTTAGAAAGGAGGAAACTCACAAATAACAGAGCGGATGGGATGAGGAAAGAGGGAAAGGCTGCTTTTCTTTTGTAARGGATGAAGCCTTCTGATCCTTTGGCTGCAGTTGCACCAAACAATTATAGATCCTCTCCTCCAAGGTCCCCGAGGCTGATTATTTTTTGTCCACTCCCGGAAGAGGACTCTGAAGCCAGGGGCTTGGGCTTACACTCATCATGCTCTCTTTACCTASTCTACACACTGCAAGTTAGGGCAAACAAATCCACCGTGGTGTTTGCCATCTGCAATGTTCCCAGCTGCATGCAGGCAAGCTGGGGGATAGTGGATTCAGTGCCTGCAGAGAAGTGGGTTAGAAGGTCTTCGGAGTCAGGTACAAGCATTTTGCTTGGGGACCACGTAATGAAAGCAAAGGCTTTCATTAAGTGTGCAGATGTATATATAGAAACTTTCTTTCTTTCTTTCTTTCTTTCTTTCTTTCTTTCTTTCTTTCTTTCTTTCTTTCTTTCTTTCTTTCTTTCTTTCTTTCTTTCTTTCTTCAGAAGCTACATTTCCTTTTGTGATGCAAAGAGAAGTTGAAAAAGCAAAAGTTTTTGCAGCTGAAGAGCAAGTGGACACCATCACATCAACCCCAAACCTACAGTCACCCACACATGGCAGCACTTCAGAAATAGGAGTGGCTTCCAAGGCATAAAATAAATAGGAGGGGTGAGTGTGCAGGAACATGAGAAGCCTAACTGGAAAGGAAATACTTATAGTGCAGGCTGCAAAGGAATATCTAGGCTCTACATGGAGCACACAACCTAGGTTAAGGTTGTTCAGAGTAACAATTTCGATTTGGAGTGGGGACACTTGCTTTTGCAGAGTGTAACTCTCACAGTTGCCACCAGAGGACACCAAATTCCTACAACATTTTCACTCCCGAAAACAGCCTAAATCGAAACCCAACAGGGAGCCTTCAGCTAATGTTATGGCAGGGCACCTGTAGCTATCCGTGGAAGGGGCAGTGTTGGGGTTCCTTGAGGAAATCTGTAGCCACAAGAAGTCAGTGTGTGAGAACAGCTACACAACAAGACCATGAGGAGGAAGGAAAGAAGACAGCTCTGTTGGTACAGTCCTACAACAAATACTCCTTAGCATTCATCATCTACACTTTCTTGTTATGCAGAAGGGAGAGGAATGCATCTAATTTAACAGGTCCACTGGTCTATGCACCCAAGATCTGGTGGCAATTACTTTAACAATCCCCAGTTACCTAGTTGTACTGCTGCACAACCACAGCTGAGTATCCTCCTTCACAGTCAGAAACGAATGTCAAGCTTGCATATTTCCAGGAGCCTGAATGCTTTGAAGACCACTAACAATAACAGAAAATATCCCTGTTTCAAACCAACACTAGATGATCAGAGACCAAAAGGCACTGCCAGCTGAACAGATGCTCTCGTTCATTTTCCTTTTTTTATTTTATTTTTTTTTTTCATTGAAAGAGCCTTCCAAAACTCACAGCCTTGCCAGGCTTCATCCTGACATTTCAGCTGAATATTGCAAGAATGCCATCGAGTGCTAGAGGCCTTTGTTTTTGAGAGAGAAAGGCTGGGCTCTGGAACCAGTTATGGGTACAGGCATGGGCCTGTGCATAGGGTTTTCTGAACAATTAATCTGCACATTATTATTRTAAGTAATCTCAATAAATTGCAAAAGCTGCTTAAAATCAACTGGATAGAATTCAAGAAAAACACAAGCAAAGTACTACATTTGGGAAGGAGAAATTAAATCCACAAATGCATGACATGGAATAATGGGCTAAGCAGCAGTGCTTGCACAAAAAGGATCTGGAGGAATTAAGAGTGGATCGTATAATAAACATGACTATAAGGTATACTGCTGTTGCAACAAAAACAAACATTTATTTTGGGATACATTAATGGAGCAAGTCACACAAGGCCATTACTACGCTTTATCCCAGAAGACTGCTCAGTGGTGCTAAATGTTGTGCCATGTTTCTGCACTCTGCACTTCGAGAAAGACAGAGTCTAGAGTAGATCAGCCAGCACAGTGGGAAGTTTAAGAACTCCCGAGGACACTGGGMTGACTGGGGCAGCTTTTCCAGGAGCAAGAAGGATGATGACAGCCTTGCTGAGGCTGCTCTAGCAAGCAGCAATTACTGCAGATCTGTTTTTTCCTGGTAGGCCAAAAGGAAGAGTCACAGATCAATGTGAAATAAAGTAAGACACCAAACTGCAGTAGTCTGAATTTCATCCCATCAACAGGCATCCCGGAGTCTCTTACATAAGAAAAAAGGCATGCAGGTGGGAGATAGGAGGGGTCATTGGCTTTGATGTGACTGTCAGTGACAACCTGGAAAGGTGCTTTGAGGTGAAGAATGGTCCTTTTAACACAACAAAGTGGCACACCCAGGAGCGCATACACAGACCACACCTACTGCCAGTTTCCATGGGGTTGTTTGTACAGCAAGCAAAGGCAAAAATAAAGRTTGGAGGTGAAACTTCCTTTTTGCCCATTCTCCCCCACAAATGAGCCTGTCCTCATGAACAGCATGGCAGAGCTGTTCACAGGTCCYGCTTTCTGCAGCACCCAAGGACTCCTGCAGTGCTGCTTGTCTCAGGCAGCTGTTAGACTCCCTCCACTTTGACCTGGTTTCCACCAAGCATGTAAACAAATTTGGGCATGTCCTCAATCACCAAAGTCCTTAGGCTGAAGCTTAAATTTAAGCACAACTAAGACCGTGTTTAAGTGCTTTTGCAAAAAAAAAGGCCTTAGCCTTAAAATACATACATAGATAGGACACCTTCTTACTCCAGATCTGTTCAAATGCTTTACTAAGACGTCTTTAAATGGTGTAATGCCTCAGTGCCACAGAGATGGCTGCCTTGCATAAGAAGACTCTCTTGCTTCCTCTCTGCTGTAACTCATCTGCTCTTCCCTGCTTCAGGGCACGTACCTCTAGGGACCGATGAGATCTATGGCTGTTTGTTACTACGCAGAGCTAGATCCCTGAAGCAGYGATAAAGGCCCTTGCACATCCGAGCTTGCTCGCGGATACTTCCCTTTTCTGTGGAATTCTTCCTGCCCTCCCGCCCTCGCTCCCTTCCCCCTGCCTGGGTTGCTCATACTTCTGGAAAGATGACTGAAGGCTAACGAATGAATAAGGCGCTGCCGCACGTCATCGCCTGTCTGCTCCAAGAAGGGGTGAACAAGTTCCTTTGTGCACGAGTTAAAGTGAGGTTGCCATCCAACAAGGACCATTTAATAGGGATACCAAGGAGTGGGAGGCCTGCMCTCTTCTCTCTCTGGGATGGGACTTTTAATGTCTCTTGCTTTCCTCCCTGCACATACCACTTTACGTCTGCATTTCATCTTTAAAGTAAGGATCTTAGAGGACTTCACAGACCTTAATTAAACCTCTCAAATCCCTAATTGATAGATGAAAATTCTGAGTCACAAAAAGGTGAAGGGATGTGCTCATGGGGAAGCCGTGAGTCAGTGGCAGAGCTTGGAGCAGGGCTCTGGCATTCCCAGCTCCGACTTCCTCCCGCCTTGCTGTACATTTTACGGGACACTTTGAGAGCCCTGGAGAAGGTGAGGAGGTGCCAGGCATAGCTCCCGATGGCCGCTTGGCCACTGATGAGACATGAGCACCAACTGAGCCGGTCGCCCTGGACCGTGAACACTGACCTAATCTCACGCCCTCTGTTTAAACGCAAGACCATCCCATGGGCTTACACGCTGAACTGGCAGCGCCGGCCCTGCGCACGCAAAGGGGCGAGCCACCATGAGACCCAGCACAACAGTGCCCCATGGCTTCCCCATGCGCCAGGRACAGGAGTGGGCCACCAAGGCCCCGACAGCCCAAGATGTGGGAGAAAACGCTACTAGCAGGGAGGCAGGCGATAGGGAGGGCTGCAGCTGTGGAGAGCGTGGCCTGGGCTCTCCAGCACCCAGCCCAAACATCCTGACCCAGCTTGTAGCTGTTGGGTGGCCCTGGGCAAGTTCCCTTTTGTCTCCGTGTCCCTCCCTGGCCTTTTGTTTTCTTTTATTTAAACTGGGAGCTGTGCAGGGCAGGGACGGGTCTCTGGCTGGGCGTTTGCAGGGCGCCCGCTGCCATAATGAGGCTCTAATCTGGGCTGGGGCCTCTACCTGCTGCAGGAAAGCAGCCACTGAGCAAACACCAAGGTCGGCTGGCGCGCCGGGCGCCTACCCTCTGGCCCCTCGTCCCTCTGTGCAGCCCACGTGCGTTTCAAGAAGCTGGTGCCATTCGGCGGACGTCGTTATAGATTGCTTTCCAATTATAGCATGTCAGGGTTGCAACGGCGTTTAATTGTCTGGGAGTTTTATAAACACTGAATTGTCTTGGCTGACGCCTCAGTTAATGATCCCCTGCAGAAGCGACTTTGGCCTGTTGGCTCTGAGTTGAGCCTTCACCACACCCACCAGAAAGACTAAAAGAAAAAAAAAAAAGGGTAAAAATGCAGAAATATGACTTAAAAGATGATGCTAGATCTGAGGAAATGACACATAACTCCCTCCTGTCTCTGACTGACATCTGATACTGAGCTTTACGGAGCTTTCCTGAATATATAAACAGCAATAGCTCTGCCTGTCCAAATCCACCTGTCTGCCGTGACATAAACTTTCCACTCCTCCTCCTGAGCAGCTCTTCTTGCCATCCTGGTGGTTTCTCTGTGCCAGGGCCACAGACTGGCACAAGACCTAGTGCCAGAGAAGCAGCGAGGCTCACCTGCACTTTTCAAACCTGTATTTTTTTCCACAAGTTTTTGTTGTTCTTGTTGTTGCAAATGTCAACAACAAAAGAGAACAGAAGTATAAAAAATAAATAAATAAAATAAAAAGCAGAAGGGGAAATAGGCAAGGCTTTTATGTTAATGCAAAAGCCACCGACAGCATCAAAACAAAGGCAAATCGCTGGGTCGAATTTGCAAGCCATGTAAACAAGCTGACTGCATTCCAGCGAGGAGCGCTGCTCTTGCCCCGGGCGTGTGCGTGGTTCCTCACACTCGCTCCCCTCATCCCCCTTTGCGAAGGGATCCCCGCTGAGCACTGCGGGCTGCCTTGAAGGGTCGCAGGTGCCACCTTGATACCGCTTGCGCCCCTCCAAGCCCAGCGCTTGCGTTTCAAAAATGAGGCAAGCGCGGAGCCGCGAGGGCGCCTGGGTAGTTGTGCAATGCTGGGAACTCTTAGGTAGTTAATAATTACACGCAACCTTCGGTCTAGTTCCTAACAACACCCCTAGGCGTGTCGCTCTTACAGAATAAGGGCACACGCCCTGCTGTGTCTCCTTGCTTAACAGGAACACAAAGTACAGTAGTAGGAGGTGTTTCCTTGAACTCTGAACAATTGGACATTTAAGGATTAATTACTGTTAAGGAGCTTTGGACTGGCAAACACACTAACTCAGCTCTTGGCTGCGTCTCCTGGCTAAGTTCTCTCAGTCATCCTAATTAGACATTCTGATACAATCTTTAATTATATGATCTCACATGCTTTATTTTATTTTATATTATTTCTTACGCAGAGCCCATCCCCCCTCCCATCTTATGCAGCACACAGAGCGGACGGAGGGGTGAGTTAGGGGGAGGAAAGCGCTCGTCTCCAACACATTCCCCCCCTCTCGCCGTCAGCTCACTGGCTGCCGACGTGAGAGGGGGTGTGGGAAGACAAAATTGGGATCCAAGCTTGCCACGTCGAAAGCTGCAAGCACGCGGCGCCTTTCACAACAGGCAGGGGAGCTCGGAGCCCACCGCAGCTCCCTCRCTGCCCTGGGCAAGATGGGACCCATACGATATTTGTCCGTATTGACTGGGAAATCCTGCGCCGGGCGGTATCCCGTGCCAGCCACAGCGTGTGCGTGTGGAGGTACATGTACATACACACACACACTCTCCTGTACACACCTTGATCCTGTTGAAACAGCAGGAGGGGCCTGGTGTGCGCGCTGTTAACGCGTTTCACCTCTGCAAACACCGCCTGGCTCAGGCAACCCGCCTCGCCACTCGCAGCGCCCAGCCGTGCTCTGCGCCTGGCGCTCTCCCCATCCCCCTGCACCGCCTGRCTCCAGCTCGGGCCAAGAGCTCTTGAAATTGCTTTACTGAGTTTAAGCTGGTCCTCTTGGCCTGCAACATCCTTCCTAGGAAGCAACCTGGCTTTAACCAGGAGTCACTGCTTCCACAGCGTCTTAGTGTGAATCTGCTCCCTTTTACTGTACGCCCTCCTGCAGACCCCCAATACCTTCTAAATTCAAGGAGATACATTTTAGGTGGCATATGCTTTCAAGTGAAGGGCTTCTYTGCTGAGCTGAAAACTCAGTACCCTGAGGCCAGCTGAGGTTCACCATGCCAAGGAACTCCATAATTGGTACAGTCTTAAAAGCATGTACTCCTGATCTGTGCGTGGAGCATGGAGATGGGGAGGCAAGTTCCCACTGGGACCCTTTGCTAATGCGGTATCGTCAACCCTGAGAGCGCAGCGGGGCGAGGAGTGCAATGACCTCCTCCCGTTGCGGTAGGCAGCCCCAGCTCTGGTCTGTGTTTTGCYGAGCACCAGCATGCTCCCTTGGAAATGGCTCCAAGAGCCACCCCTCCCTCTGCCTGCCCGCAAAACTGGTTGCCTCGGCAGGGAGGCTGCGTGGCACCCATGCTTGCCCTGTGCACTGGCAGCTCCAGCAAGTCCAGCCGGAGGCTCTGGGCTAGCTTGTGTCCATTAGCACAGCACGGTCCTTTGCCTCCTGTCCCAAAAGAGGACGGGGAAAGGAGGACCTGTCTGTCTAAGGCAGTCAGCACTACCCCACACAGGGAGGAGCCCTTTCCTCCCAGCTCCTTGGCGTTCCTCGCTGATTCAGAGTCAACATAATGGGACCGAGATGGCGCCATTGATCCTGCTGGGCAGGTGGAGCCACCACACAGTGGCAATTAGCAGTGGCTTTCTTCCCCTGTGGCACCAGGTCACAGGATTCAGCCCTTCGTAGAGGCCGTGTTGGAGGCAATTCTGCTCCCACCCCACCATCAGAAATGTGCCTGTGGAGCAGCCACTGGCCCCAGGGAACAGAGCAATGGCAGCAAGCACACAGGAATGTGAAGTTAGAAGCTAACACCAAGTGAAAAAGGAAGAAATAAAAATAGGGACCAGACAGCCACTGCAAATAGTAGATACCCTGCCAAGATGACCAACCATAGTACTAGCAGTGACTCCCTGAGGGGGTTTTGCCTCCAGATACCTAGGACAGGCCGATCCGTGCAATTATGGACATCACACACTCAAGATGTGTCTCACGGGAGAGCAATGGGYCATCAAGACTTTCACTCTGCGACTCCTTCTGTTCTTTGTCACACCGCACACCCTCCCTCAGTTGTAACTGTCTGGGGAAGACCTGGCGAGCGGTGACTGCTCCTCCAGCAAACACCCACTTCCATTACAACTACATGAGGAGAAAGCAGGATGAACTCAAGGATTTCTTGCGCCGCTGCCCACCTGTCTCAACAATGACTTTTCCAGCTGTAGTGGCAGCAGAAGGGGCAATGGAAACATTTAAAGCTGRTGATTTGAAGTGTCACTCTCCTCACATATTTCTTCCCCTTCACCTCAGATACTCTCACAGACAGATCTTTGTTTTCTCAACTGCCAGAAGTGGAGAAGGTGATTAGATACCAGCAAAACCTCAAAACATTATTTGGAGAAGGGATTAAATCACTGTCTTCATTGSTCATAAACATAATGTTCAATATGTAGCTACAAAAGCCACCTAAATCCTCCRATCACCCTGCTGATCTGTAAAAGCTGGGGAAGGAGCAGTGGATTGCAGCCTCTCTAAACTATCATCAGGCAGGAAGCCCAGAATGAGGACTGAGATCACTTGCCTCCTGCTAGGTAAGGTCCTGATGTTGCTCATTGCTGGCACTGCTTCTCCACCCTRAAGTCTGGCTTTAAGAGGCCAGAGCAGGGCTATGCCTGGCTGGATCACAGGACAGTCTAAGATACAGAGCGATCACAGGTGCACCTTCTCCTCTAGATTACTGAAGATATTGATGAGTCCCTGACTTGCTACTTTCCTGTGAAGTCCACAGGCTAACTGCTGCTTTAGCCTTATTAACATGAGGTAAACAATTTCAAAACTAAGTTAAGTGCATTTCAGAATGCACTTAGAATCATCCTAAGTATGAATTCAGTGAATGGGTTTTTCTGACCACATTGGAACATCTACCACTTGAATAACTGAGCTGCTCACAAGGACAGAATCAGGAGGAGTGAATGCACTTAAAATTGATATTCTCCCTGACCCAGGAGCACATATAGGGTCACTGCTTGTAAAACTATATTTACCTTTCCAGGGAACTTGAAAAAACAACTTTTGCCTCAGGGAGGAAAAAAAAGATAGGAGAGATCACAAGAAAAACTAGGAGGCAACAGTTACTAGCATGGCTTATGGATCTGCAGAAGGATGCAATCCTTTGTGAGATCCAGGGTCTAAATAGAGCCATGTAAGGCCTGTCTCCTTCTCTTCCCTCCTGCTAGTCTGTGGAATGGAGCATGCAAAATAAAAAGGGAAATCTGAGGCTCACACTGGCATGCTGAACAGTTTACATTCTTGTCTGCCATGATATCCTCCTCCCAGCTTAGTTCTTATCTGTTTGACCTCGCATAGCCAGCATCAAAAAAGCTGATATTTAGTACAGAGGAATTCTAGAATTCAAATGTGGTAACGCTGCATTGGGGAAAGAGATATTCCTGAAACGTACTGCGAGGTGGAAAGAGACAGCTTCTGGACTATGTGGATTCAGAAGCATTTCACAGACTTGCAGAAGGACTGAGGTAAGAAGAAACCTATAGAGAACATTTCCTCCAAACTCTTGCACAAAGCAGGATTAGATAGAGCAGGCTGCCCAGGACTGAACATCTTTGAGGGTGAAGACTCCRCAGCTTCACTGGACAACTTGTTCTAGGGTTCAATCATCATACTAGTTATTTAAACAAACAAACAAACAAACATCAGTTTAAGTTGAATTTCCTACAATGCAATTTGTGACCACGGCCTCTCATCCTGTCATTTGGTAGCATTGGAAAGAGTCAGACTTGGTCTCCTTTCCTCCCTCTCCCATTCGGTATTAAGGCACATAGATAAGATCCTCGCTAAACCTTCTYACAAGGCTAAGCAATCCCAACTTGCTTAGCCTCTCCTCACACSTTTGGCCCATCCTTTTCAAGGAAAAACTTCCTGAGGTGTCTTATATCTCAGTATACTAGAACACACATGAAAAACTTTCTCTTAAACCTCAGCCTTATTAGAGTTCCTCAGCAATTTCCACACAGATTGATAACCAATCTATATTGCTGCTTGTGCCAACAGGAATGAATGGTCTATACTAAATACATTTCTCACTTGCCATGTGTAGCAGGGCAGAAAACACTGGACTGATATATTTGAAGTTTACTGCAATTACTGTGATGACGTGAAACTTCAAGAGGAACAGGTCACAGCCATCAGTAGGAGTAGGACCATAAGGGCTTTTTTCCCTTGTCAAATGCATCACTTGTTCCACTTTGGGGTATCTGATGCAATACCCATGTCACACTTTTCCTCTGTCACATCCTTCCCACATCAAAGTGGAAACATCACTTCAAACCATCATTCTGGATGCTCTCCTTTCCCCCACACTCCCACTCCAGCTCTGCTTGCCATTAAGATTTCTTAAAGTTTAGCACATGCTTGTTCTTTCAATTGGCTGCAAAATTTCCACAGTGTTCCTACGACTGCTCCTGTAGATTCTAGATTAACTTAAAAGGAAGAAAAAAAATCAACTTGCAGCCACCTAACTGCTACATTCAGGTCACTCCTCTGGGCTAGAACTTTGTTCTTGACACAGAAGTTCTGCCCCAAGTTGGGTCTCTCCTGCAGTGAACAGCAGACAGCACAGGGTTGACTACACTCAACATATGGAAGGAAAACTCTGATTTTTTAAGACCTGGCTACCCTCAGATGCTGCCTAGAGAAATGAACCATTTCTTGTTACTTCACTAAGGAATGTGACAGTGGAGAAAGTTCAGAGATGGTCTCTCTAGATGGGGAGGGGACAGGCAGAAGAGAACCAGGAGCYGCTGTTAATTCTTTTGCACAGTAAAAATGCCACTGAGCCTTATACAGATACTGACAGAAGAGTTATTAGCACGGATGTTCCTAGGGTCTTTTCCTTGCATAAAGGATGAGCTACCTCTCTTCCGGCATGACTCCACACTGGAGCAACCACCCTCCTTATGATAACATGCAGATCCTTCTCTTGCACAGACTCCACACTGGAGCAACCACCCTCCTTATGATAACATGCAGATCCTTCTCTTGCACAACAAGACTTGTACCGCTGGGCAGGGTGTATGTGAACTGGTGTGAGAAAGAGGGGAAATTCCCTGGGTGAAGTGGAGACCTAAAACAAGGCAAGAATGTTGAGGAAATCAATTTCAATGATAATGTGGTCAAATTCAGCTTCCCACAGCTAGTACACTGGTGAAAAACACTTTGCTCTGCTGTGTAATTTCAACTTTCAGAGCCAAATTGTAGTAGAGCACGGACATTCCAGTGTCTGCCAGCTAATGATGGTGAAAGACAGTCACAACCAGACAGCGCTGGGAGGAAATCRGGTGGGAGGGCTAACCTTGCAACCAGCGTTTGGAGACAGGTAACATTAACCCCTTTTGAAGAGCACTGTCAGCAAACCGGAGGTTAGGGAGCACTTCAGGTTGTGAGGAGGCAAGCAGGAACACATCCTCCTGCTCCCCTTTTCTTGGTGGTGGGGAATATGCTGCCGAAGGAGCCGGTTTGACAAACTCAAGGCTGGACGCCTCTGTGCGGCAGCATAATGGGAAAGCCCTTCACGAGACAGGCAGGCACTTAGGCAGGAAATCCTTGAGGCACTCCCCTTGACGAAAGGTTATGTACAACAGATCCAATGGGGACTCCCCCGTGCCCGAGGCCCCTTGGAAAATAGCTATTCAAAGACGATGCTCTTGGGTCTTCACTATATTTGCTTATAATAGGCACCCCCTCAAAATAGCCCCACGAGGAGCAGCGCAACTGGAACAAGCCTCCCAAAGGCTCTTCCCTAGCCTCATGTCATCCTTGACCCCAGGGGACACAYTGGAGCTGGCTCCAGCTCTACAGCCCACGCCGTCCTGTCGCTCCTTCATGTCAGCTCTGTTACGGAGTGGATTCCTGACCCCTGAGCTCACTTCACGCAGGCGTGTGCATGTATTCCCCGTCCTGGTGACTGATTCTTCCAGCATTCCTCATGACTTCAGAAATGTTTTCATATGTTAGCCACAAAACTTACTCCAGCCTCTCTTATCTGCTTCCTTCCCATGCCGTGAGAGCACAGTGGAAAAAGCAGCTTCCCAGAGAAGACAGGGACAGGGACCAGCAGGAAGCTGGAGTAGACATTACTCCTAAAGAAACCACTGAGTAAAGGAATAGRTTGGCCAGATGCCAGCTTGGCTAATCATGACTCATTTACCAGCTCCCCCACTGCCACCACTATATTTTTACTTGAATACAACATCCTGCATTCCTAACCTGGAAGATCCAAGTCCCTTCCACTCCAGAGACTGCAGCTATTCCCAGGTGAGCAAGGCAATCCCATTTCAGTCTCCTCCTTGTTGCTAGTGAAGAATCCACCCCAGACCAAACTTCCAGAGAAGAAGCTTTCAAGTCCTATGGCTGAAGAGGTGGTTAATAATAATAATAATAATAATAATAATAATAATAATAAATTCATCTCATCATGTGTTTTCTTAGCTCCATCCCTTTCTTTTTGGAAGGGAGATGACAGGATTAATGCATCACTTGCCTTTTAGCCCAGGTGGTCTGCTCGCTCAGCTTCCTCCCCATTTGCCACTGTGGTGGCGAGCAGCTGTCTGCACTGCAGCTGCTCTCATGAAAGAAGCCCTGAAATGCATCAGGGTCGGGCACCTGGCAATGCTGTACCCACTTGCTTGGATTGAAGCAACATGCAAGCTCTTAGTTGTTCATGGCAAAGGGAGCTTTTTAATGACTTCAGTTAACAGAGAGAGAACTCCAGTTAGCTCTTGCTATACAAAAGAGTGTCCACAATGTCATTAAAACAGGATTTACAAGTGTCATAACTCTCAGCAGCATAGTCAACAATACAGCCAATCATTACAATTGAGCACCAAAGGAGAAGGGAGGAAATATCACACCACCGAGGAATGGAAGGAAAAGAAAGGAGGATGAGAGAGGGATAAGGGGGAAGTGCAAGGGAAAAAAGAAAAGTCCTTTTTTTTCTTTTCAGTCTAAATCAATTTTATTCTACAAAATGCTACTCAGTTAAAATTGTAAAAGCAGAATCATTTTAATATGTTCTTTCTTTCATAGCAGCAAGCTTTCTCTAACAAGCTTTTTGTTTTAGTGCAAATACTGTAGGCCTGTATTACAGTAAAATAACAAGAACAGAAAAGAGACAACACCAGAGAGAAAGTCTCAGAGATGAGATTCTCCAGGACTGCAAGAACTATATAAAGATCACAACGAGCAAAGAAGGGTCCCAATTCAACAGTCACCTTTAAGAACCTCCTCGGCAGAAATTATTTCACTGCAAACAAAGAAAGAAAAGCCATGATCTAAAACTTCTGAGGAAAATAAGACAACGGTGCCCCCAGACTTTGGATAATCCTCATGGTTGCACCTTAATCATTGAGGCTTGATTTTACCTGACACCTGCTTTGCAGCAGTGACACACTGTTGATGCTCCCCATTTACCCACAGGAAAGTGGAATGAAAATCAGGTCCTTTTTATATCTGAGGATCTTAAAGTAGACTTTAGTGACACTAGCAACTTATCGCTCTAATAAAGATGCACTATCCCTTATTGGTGTTACTTTGAACTACACGGTATATCAATATATATACAACATTTTATCCTCTCACTGAGCAAAAACAATTCGATATCTATTTTCTACACATCTTAATATGGTTTTAATATCAAGTAACCACAAACAAGAAAGTGGAATAACCCTTTAATCATACAGGATAGGAGGGAAACAATTAAGTAAAACAGGATGGGATTTTATTATTATCTTGTATTCTGAGATTTGTCCTCAACTCCACCTACTGTTCACAGAGGAATGATAATGCATCTTTAGAAACATATCTCTTTATACATTTTATACAGACAACAACAAAACCCAGAATTATTTAAAGAATTGAAAAAAATATTAGCCTAAAAAAAAACAAAAAAGATTTGAGTATTTTTAATGCTTTCTTTATTATATCCAAGTCTTAAACAGAAAAAAAAGATGTAAACATGATAAATAAATAAGAAATAAAATGCAGATTGTTCCCCCCACCTCTTAAAAAGTTTGACTTGGCCTTCCTAATGAAAATGAACTTGTGTGATAGTTATTAATTTTTCTTTACATTTCAGGAGTCTGCTTTAGAATGAAAAAAAAAAAAAAACAACCACCAAAACTTAGGAATGTGAGTTGGGAGGATGTTAAATTAATGGCAGACAGATCTGCTGGAGCAAGCTCAAAAAAACTGCCAGCCAATAAATAAGATACTGGGGAAATGCCTTAGGTGTATTTTCATTTCATTTTTTTTTGTTTGTTTTGTTTTGTTTTTTACTTAGGATGAAGGCCAGGTGGATCCTACATACAGTAAGSAGCAGAAAAAAAAAAGGTTCAGATAAACTAAATAGATCATTTAAATAATAATTATAAAAACACAGAGAGCTACTGTCCCCAATATGTTGGTCCCAAATCCCATTACACCGCAAGCAGTTTGAGAGTTACCCAGTCTCCACACCTACAAGAAAGGAATGGATGAAGGCAAGACCAGAACTGGGAAGGGGGGAGGAGGAAGGAGGGTAAAACTGGAATGGCAAACATCACTTGGAAGCTGAGTGTTTCCTTGTTTCCTTCAGAGTGGCTGCTATTGCTCCTCCCAGTTGGGCACTGCTCAATTTGTTAGTCCTTCTGTTATTAGGGGCTTCTTTGGGCCAGGCACAAGTGCCAGCTGACTGACCCAGTTGGATTGGTCACCCAGTACCAGCTGAAATTCCCTGGGCATTTTTCTACTGACTTGAACAGCTTTTGGTGAGACATTAGTTCCAACAGCATCCGCACCCCTATTGTGTGTGGAATGTGGAAACAGCAAATGCTGAGAAATCATCAGGAAAGGTATTCATGGAAAACAGCATCRGTGGGATGGGGAAGAGTGTCAACTCCCAAAAGCACATCAGTAAACTTGGGGGGAAAAAATAATCCAGGGCCAGACCAAAACAGATGGACAGTTTAAGGTATTCCTGCCTACTAGAAACTAAAGGTAATGCTGATCCACAAAATCCAGAAGGCAGGAAACTGGTGATTCCAACACAGAAATCCTCGGAGAGGACTGAGGGACAAGACAGGCAGGCACAAGGCACTCGAGATAAGCAGTATGCTTTGTGTGTAGTTTCAAACTGCTCCCGTTTGTACCACAAGGCAGAGAAGGGGACGCTTCTGTCTCTCCTCCGAGATGATCAGGGACAAGTCAGTGATCATCTGGCAGGGGCCAGCTGCAGCTCCTTCAGGCAACAACCCGGTGAAAACAATGAAAATGCAAAATTACCTTTGTATGTGATGAGAATGGAGCYCCTGGCATAAATGGGTAAGAACGGCCCACATCTAAAATCTTGCTAAACTGAGGACTTCATACTTGGTTTAAAAGACTTAACTTGTTGAGAGCAATTTGGAACTACGGCAAAGAACTGAGCCAAATATGAGAATAAACATCTCAGATTTCTGAGATGGCTTTTGCAGGCTGGCAGCAGTGGGTTTTGCAGCAAAGGCCACACCTAAGGGTTTTTTTTTTTTTTTTTGGAAATGCAGTTGGATTTTCCCACCTGCCTCCTCACCAGAGCTAGATAAACCTTTTCCTTTCCAAGAAACTTGCCTTACACTCCTAAAAAACGCTCGTTTGTCTTTGAGACAGACACACAGCTGACAAGGTAGTYGACATAACTGAACTGCAAATGGGACAAGTCACTATGCACCAAATCCCTAAGGGCCAGCAAGGCTTAAGGAGAGGTTTCTGTTGTCCTACTGGTATTTAAGATAACTCGAGTTTGAGGTGGCACTTCCCAAACTCCCCGTGAGGAGTGCTGCGGATACATCATCACCTGAGCCTCGACTCCAGGGATCTCTCACAGGCCTGTGATGAGCTGGCCCCAAAAGTAGCTGCCTGACTTTAAGTTTCACCACTTGCCAATGTTGCCGTCCTCCCAGAATAGGTGTAATGAGATGTAGAGACATTTTGCTGAAGTTATTGAACAGCCCAGGGCTCTAAATCCAGATTGGCCCAAACAAGTATCTAGCAGTGGAGATGATTAAACCAGCCAGCGTTTCCCCTAAACTGACATCATCTACATAAAACCATATGAAAACAGGATCAGCTGTGTTAACTACCAGAAGTTTAATATCTACTTCATTATAAAGGAAGTTGTGATGCTCACATAAGGACAAAAGAACTCCCTTATCAGCTTTACTTGTTGTGTAAGCTCCATTTCAGACCTCTAGTAYTGGTAGAATGATGGGAATGTTTTAAAAACAAAGAAAAAAACTGAATCACTGACAGTTTTACAAGGCAAAAATAACACTCGTATCTTTCTATTTCTGGTAAGTTTGGTAAATATCAGGGCAGGAGGAGGAGGAAGGAAAAAAAAAATCTACCTTTAGAGTCAAAGTAGCCTCCCTTTGAAATGATTCAAGGAGTAAGGCAATGGCCAAGGTTGGAGGGAATCCAGCCCTGCTGAGTAGAGGTCCMGTTCCACAAGACTGAACTCCATTAATTCTCGATGGAGTCAGTGGGATCTGCAAGAATCATCTGACAGGACCGGCCCTACCATTGCATACTGCATTCCTCCAGGTCTAGCCTAACCAAAAAATCATTAAAAAAAAAAAAATACCAGACCAAAATAAATAGCTGCCATCACAGCTTCAACAGACTTGAACGAAGTGCAGCTGACAAGCTGGGCAACCTTGGTGTGTACACAGCCACTGCTTGTCAGTGCCTCAGCATTAACAGGAGCTGAGCTTGGATCTAGACAGGAGCAGCTTAAGCGCATTGCTCTTCTCAGTAGTGAACATCAGCATTAGAGCCTCAGCTTGTGCCCTCTGGTGCCTTCAGTACTAGCAGCCAAGATCAGGGGTTGGAGGAGACCATATCCCGGGCTAAGGACAGAGCTCTCTGGTTTGTTTCTGGTCTTCAAGCCAAATCAAGCCAAACAAAACCAAATCAGTTACATAGAGAGAGAAAAAGGRAAAAAAAGGAGAGGTCAGAGACCGAGTGAGGTGCAAGTAATGGTAATCAATTTTCTCTCAGTGTCGATTTGTCAATCACAACCAGAGATGGCCAAACAGGTCACTGCCAGGAGCGCGCAATGCCTGGTCCGAAGCACCTTGTGGCCTGTGTTGTACCTGAGGTTACACCATCACCTTCCTCCYGACCTCAGGAGCTGGGAATCTCTGAGCAAACACCCCCTAGGATCARTTGCAGGGTTTGGAGCTGCTTCGCTTGCCAAAGGAGAAACCATGGAGGGGACAGCCAGAAGTTCTCACTCTCTTATCCACTACCAATTTCCCTCCTAGATTTGTGCTTGCGTGGTACCACCTCCCTTTGAGTGGCACACTCTGCAAAGACAGCCAAGGGRAAGGCAGGATTTGCTAGTAGGGAGAGCCCAGCATCCGAGTCAGGAACTGTGGTGGGAGGAAGGTGTAATACTCCCTGGACAGCAGGCATCCCAGGAAAAGTAAACAAAGGAGATCCCAGCAGCAGATTGGTCACTACCAAATAGGGGTTGAACCCTCCCGAGGACACTGGAAATGCCACCCCAGCAGCTCTTGTGATGCTACTCTGGCCCTGAGATGTTAACTTGGGTTTTGAGGAGACCAGCAGGATAAATATGTCTACTTATTAAGAAGAGGGAGAAAAAAAAAAAAAAAAAAAAAGAGAGAAATTAAAAAAAGAGCTTCTCTATGTCCCATCCCCACGTCACATGAGCCTCCTGCTGTCTGTGTTCACTACGTCTGTGCCACAGGCCACTGAATTACAAGCCCTGCCCTCATTGCTGAGCCCTTGTGCTGCTCCCAGGCCCCTGCTGCCCTCCCAGCCATCCCACTCCTGCCTTGACAGCCCCACCAGTTTCCCCACAGCCCTTCCCAAGAGGATAGATCTAACAAGCCTTTAGAGTTCAGAGCGACTGGATGAAATGTCATGGGATCGACAACATTGGAAATGATAAACAGAGAGAGAAAGGAGGAGAGAGAAAGGCAAGGCAAGAAGTCTAATAAAATTAACTAACCAGATAGACCTAAGCACAGAGCATAACCGATCCGATCAATTCACAAAGGAAAGGGACAACTAGCGGCTGTCTCCAGCTCGCCTCCAGTCCTGGTCAAGAGTGTTTCCTAAGTCCACTATGGCTGTGAAGAGGTTTCCATAGGCAGTTCCTACAGAGGGGAGATCAGCCTCTCCAAACAGTCCTGGCACGTCAGTCCCACCCTTGMCGTTTCCTGCCTCCGGGCAGCTGGCGTTGGTCCTCGCTCTCCTTCCTGGAGCCGCAGCACTTCCCCATCCTTGCTCTTGCTGCCCTTGTGCTTGCACGATCCTCTGCCTGTCTCTAACACCACGGAGGGGGGCTGCCCCCATGGTGCTGGGGGGGATGTAACACACTGGCAACGGGGGGCCGCGGGGGGATTACAACGCCAGCAAGGTGGGAGAGTTCAAGGAATCCGAGGACTGGTCACCACTGCTGCTGCTCCTCCGGTGAGCTTTGGAGCAGGACTCGGATGGGGAGAGAGGAGACTCCTGATCCAACACATTGGGATAGGTGAACACCAAGTTGGAGGAGCCAGGAGTGATGGCTGGTGTTGAGGTCACCACGATGGGAGTGTTGAGTGCCTCCTCCCCATAAAAACCTCCAGCAATGCTGATGGGCTTAATGACAGACCTCTGGGCTTTGTCAAGGACCAAAGAGGAAGATGGGATCTCTTCCTCCACAGGCTCTTGTTTCACCACCACCGCTCCGCTCGCTCCAGTCCGAACGCTCTGGAGGCTGCTGGACGGCGGGCTCCGGCGGTCCTCAGGGCTGATTTTGCACACAGGGCTGTGAGCCACCAGCATGAACTCCAGTTTCTCCTTCTCCTTCTGGAGCTCAGCAATYTCCTTTTGCAGCACTGACTTCTCCTCCTCCAGCACTTCAGTTTCCTGCAGACAAAGGAGGAAGAAGTGAATACCTGAGGCTCTGACACTGCTCCTCATGTACAGCATAGCCATCAAGTCCAGTCCCTGCCACCACAAGCAGATACACCTCAGTCCCTTTGCAGGCCATTTCTAGTTGAGCATTTTGCATTTCCATCTTTCACTGGGAAAGTGACTTTACTAACCTAAGGGTTACAAACGGTCTTCTTATCACGCTGCCTTAGTATTGTCTCCATTTTCTCTGTAGTATGCATACCATAGATGAGGTATGACCYGAGACCTGCACAAGGCACTTTCACCTCTGCTGGATCACTCCTTGATGCAGCCGTGGATTATTGCATTTACTTTTCCCATGGTCACATCAAACTGRTGGTTCATAGTAAATCTGTGAGCAATTAGTATCTTCCTGTGTGAGGAGCTCATCTTTTAAGAAGTTCTGGCCCTACGTCCTTCAGGATATGACTTCCCACTTCTTACTCATCTCATTTCTATTAATTTAGTCACAAGGATCCTTAAATTCTTCCTGTATGATGCCCTTTCCCCCCTTAACGATGAAAATGCCTTCCAATTTTGAGTCAGCAGCACATTTCACTGATGGGCTTTCACTACTTCTGCTGTTAATAAATTCTGATGGTTAAAGTCATATACAAGCTATCCTAGGCCAGTTCTTGAGCAGGAGCTGGAGCTTTCCCTCCAGCCTCCCACCTCCCCGCCCATCTCGTCTCCTCTTCAGCCAGTTCCTTATCCACCCCACAGTTCTGGCACCCACCCCTATCTTTGCTGGCAAAAATAGTAATTTCCCTTGTGACGCTGGGCCACATATCTCCAGGAACTGTAGACCAAATATATCTATGGTGTTTCCTTTGTGCAAAAGAAAAAAATGGTTATCTCTGACCAAAGAGAGGTTAGTYTAAAGGATGTGGCTTTAATGCGTACACATAATGTTTGCCTCATTTTCTACTTCTCTCAGGTGACCTTACAACACTTCTGTCCCAAAAGCACACATTTGAGGCACACAACATCTTTGTTTCTACTCACAGATGGAGCTCAGAGCTAGGGAGACTAGTGCTAGGGGGGCATGCTGGAAAAGTGGAGTTGCTGAGAAGTTTTGGACAGCGAGCACTGGGAATTTGGGTCCCTGAGCTGCAGTAGAGGCAACACCAGCGGTCAACCTCAGCACAGAGACACCAGAAGGCAAAGGCAGTGTGTTTTGCAGCATCTTCTTCAAGCGTGCTAGCAGAGGCAAAGCAGTGCCCTACGAGCTGGTAGGGCAGGCGACAGGGAGAGAGGGATGCATGCGGAGCACGTACCGCCTGGAGTTTCTCTGTTAGCTCTCGACGCCTGTTACGACACTTAGCAGCTGCCAGCTTGTTCCTCTCTCTCCGGATCCTTCGCTTCTCTTCTTCCTCAGGCGACAGCTGTGGGCAAGTGCCAAGAAAACCCACAATCAGATCTGAGCAAGGCATTCCTTGAAGTTTGCAAGGATTTAACCGCAACACAAAGGAAAAAGGCCTGATCCAGCAGGATGCTCYGCACTCCCCCTCCTGACTGATGTCAGCAGAAGATGAAAGCGCACAGTATCTCTGCTAGCACCGGGTCCCGGCAGAAGGGTGAGGAGAAGACAGTGGGGAGCAGAGGGGGGGATTGTGTAAGAGGACAGTGAATCTGCACCAAGGCCAAACAGATAAAAGATGCTCTGATTGTTTCACAACTTGGGTGGTAACATTAAGCAAAACCAGAGCACGATGTTGTAAGTGCCTCTTTCTTGAAAGAAAATATCTGCTCCTTCCCACACAAAAATAGTTGTTAGCTTGAAGGTCAGAGATGGGGTGGGGGGAGAAGAGGGGGAAATCAGCAGAGCTCTCACAAAGTCCGTGAGGCAACAATGATTTATACTACCCAAAAATCTGACCTCAGGTTTTCGAGCACTAAGCGAGATAACGCGCTGTGCTTCTTGCATCAGCAGGCAAGGCTCCAGTGCTATCAAGGGCTTCCTGAGGCCAGCTGACATCCTCGCTGATGTAAATCAGGAGCAGTTCCATAGAAACCCATAGAGTTTACACTCTTGCGAAACCAGAGGAAGTGAGCAGGAGCCCACAAGACCCGGTCAAGTCAAGCTTAGTGTTTTAAGTTTGAGACAAGGTTTTCTCAACAGGGGCAGTGGAAGATGCGCTCGTATCAKGGCAAGCAACAGGGGAGCAAGTCCCACAGCGGGAACAGGGCCGGCAGTGCTGCCCGCCCGGTGCTCGCAGGAGCCTCTGCAAACAGGCTGGTGTGGGGATTCACGGCACAGGCTCAGGCCTCAGGCTCAGCAACTGCAGGCAAAATGAAACAAGTGGCTTGGGTGAAGCACTCTGATCTCGTGTGTTGGCCAGTAGAGACTGGAAAAAAACCCTCCTTCCTTAAAAGCCTTCAGTTAATACCTCCTGGGGCCGTCACTATCACAAACAAGATAACCACCATTTTAYTGCCTCTTTTTAGTTTTATTTTTACCCTCAACTCACTCTGTTTTGTTTTATTTCCTTGGTTTCCATCTTCAGTTTCAGAGGGTTTATTTTAATCCCTGGGCATTCCCCTTGCCCTGTTCTGCCTTTCTTTTTTTTTTTTTTTTTTTTTTTTTTTCCCTGGACACTACACACCTGCTCTGTGAGCCAGGCACAGCCCCATGAGCTGTACAGGCCCTTCTGGCACTAACTCAGGCCCACGGGCCATGCACCTGAGAGCTTTTCCACCAGCAGCAGTTGTCTCTGCCTTGCTGCACAGCACATGCACCCCAGCAAGGGGTCCCCTCCAAAGGGCAGCCCTGGCAGGCACCCTTTCCCCCTGTCTTGCTCCATTTCCAGCATATCCTCAGCACGGAGCAGTGTCGAGCACGCCTATAAATCCTGTGCTGACTTGGGGCCTCTGTAGACAATTTTCAAGTGCCCTTTTAGGCTTTACAAGCACAGATCTCATTGAAATGCTTGGGCAACAAAATTATTCCTCCCAGGGCCTCCAGTCATTTTTATATTAAGCATATCAGAGGCTATGCTTTTTAAAAATCTCACAGAGATAGGACTGAAGACCCTAATCTGGGCGTGCTTAACATTATAATGTCTCTAAAATGGAATATTCTGTAAGCAGTTGCTGGATTTATTTGAAAGCAGTTTGATTTGGCACTCTCCATGCCCCTGCTGCCTGCATTATCTGTGGTCTGTCCAAGTCCAATATGTGCATTCACTGGCATCAGAACAGGCTCTTTTCATTAAAYGTTACACAGTGTTTTCCAAAAAAAGGTACTCCAATTCGGCGTTCACAAGCACCAAGAGCAAAAACCTGAGCCAAAGAGTCACGGCAAACAGCCTGGGCACTGACTTAGCACGTGCCTAATCAAAAGGACTTGGATTTCAATGACCCACAATGAATGGCTTGCAAACAAGCCACAGGCCAGGAATCGCTTGGCAGGCATCCTTCAGCAAATAGCTCCGAACAACAAATAAACTGGAGAATATGGTGATCTCTTCACGGCCAATTTGGGAGCATAGAGGCGGCATTTGTCAAACAAATTAGTTGTTGCTAATTATTCTCCCAGTTCTCGGGGAGAGCTTCCCTTGCTTTGGAGAGGAGCCTTGCTCCTGTGGAGCACACAAGGAGCTGGGAAGTAACTGGCAAGGGCAGCACTGGGGGAGAAGGCTGGCACTGTAGGAACCCTATCTGCCCCTCAGAGGGTCAAGCTCATCTTTCCCTATTAAAAAAAGCAGGTCCTAAGTGTGTCTCTATGCTGGCCCCCTCAGAGATGCAACTTTTTGGACAAACACCTTTAACCCCTTCCCTGCCTTTCCCATCTATAAGATGGGCAGTGACTCCACATAAAGTAATCAGAGTGTGAATCAAAACAGATGACGTGGAGGCACAAGTAGGGCTGATGTTCCTTATTAGAAGCAGGCCTCGTGCTGAGGGCGTGCGGGGCGTCTCGTTACATCTCTGCAGCGACCCACACAACTGCTGCTTGGGAACAATTTGGGGAGATCTGTGTTATTCATATCTTCTGCTAACAAAACGTTAGCCTGGCACTGAGGATAGATATTCATTAGACAGCCCCAGAGAAGGCGGTTTCTGACAATGAGAGATTCACAGGRCTGAAAGGAATTCAGGGTAAGACATCTACATTTAGTCCACCCCCTACCTGAGCACAGAACCCAGGGTCCTGCTGTGTAATAAAAGCAGAAACAGAGCACAGGCATCAGCAGTGCAAGCTGCTATGAAAGCACCGCCATGAGAGCAATGGAAAGAGCTGGATTYGGGGATCATCGCCACGCTGCCATAAGAGATCAGACATTGGCATGTTTGCAACAGGAAGGTAGATGCAATCCCAGACATGCAGAAGRCTCCTTCTAACAGGCTTAAGATGATGTAGGGAAGTTGCTGCACAGCTCAATGGGTACTGGTGGTGTCACCCAGGGGAGAAGAGAGCAGGGCTAGCTGCCACAGCGCATGTATAAAATACAGTTGATGCACTTAGGTCATTTACAAAACGACCGGCCAATGTAAAGCTCTTTTGTTGACTCAGAGGTTTCCTTCTGCTCGAGGCGGCAGTCGGAGACATTCAGACTGAAACCCAAGGCTCAGCTTCAGAGTTTCACCTGCTTTTGATACCAAGCCACAATGTGGCCCAGCGGTGTGAAGTGTTTTATGGAGATTGGTTAACTCTTGCCATATGATGAGGAAGCAGTAATAAGAAATAATAAAAAAAGAAGAAAAAGAAAAAAGATCATCCTCCAGCTTTTACTGCAGTCATACTGAGAAACCCCAGTGCGTGTCCAACACACGGGACAGACCTCAACTCTCCCATGTGGGGCTGGGAGATGCCGCGAGGTGCATCAGGGGCTCCCCCTTGCACAGGGGAGCCTCTGGGCGCCCATTTCTGGGACACCCCGAGTCAATCTTCCCACAGGATTACCTGCTCGTCTCTTCGCCTCCTGCCCACTGTGGTCCCAATGGTCTTAATCACGCCAGGTCGCTGAAGGGCCGTGTGTCCAGCCACCGAAGAGAGCGGCGGCATCGGGTGGCTGTAGGGATGCGAGCGAGAATACGGGCTTGACATGGAGGTGATGACCGTGGGCTGCACCATCCACTGCAGGTCTTGGCTGGTTGTGATGGCGTTGATCGTGGGGATAAAAGCACTGCCTGATCCTGGCATATCGACTCGGAATTTCTAGGATTCGGTAGGGGAAGGAGGAGAGAAAGAGAAAGAAAAGAAACTGTCAGAGAGCAGTACATGAGGGATTGCTCGCAGACCTGCCAGGCCCCGAGGAGCAGCACCAGTGAGCATCAAAGCAGGAGCCAGAACCTGCTCTGAAGCATCTGGAAAAAATAATAATAAAATAATAAATAAAAGGAGGGTCTGCCGGGAGCCTCTGCAGGATCCAAGGCTGCTCCCTCCCATCATGGCCTTCCAAAGAAAGAGCTTCCCCTCTGGGTTAACCTTGTCTTCTCCCAACCTCCTTCCTCCTCCTTCCCCAGCATCCCCACGCCAGGTCTCACTTCCTTGGCAGTGTCCCCACTGTTGCCACCTCCCCACACACAAGCTCACCGCCGCTTCTGGCATGGGGCAAAAGGGGAATGAAAGAGTTTCTAGCAAAACACTTCTTTGCCAATCCAAAGAAAAGGAAGAGAAACTTCAGTTCTGAATTGCCTTTCTACCAAGCAGTGCAAAACCTTCTACCGAAAGACGCCTTCGAAACTCTGGCTCAGGCCACGCAAGGTTTCCATGGCGAGATCAACATTTTGCTTCTTGTTCGGCGGTTCTCTGCTCACCACACACGCAGCACAAGAAGCCCAGCCCTGGGATGGTTACGTGCGAGGATATGTATTTTAATGGCAGCCTATAAAATAGGTCTTAGGATTCAGATCGGACAAGTTCCCTGCAGCTCTCCACACTGTCTAGACAAAACAAGACAGCAGTAAAACCAAGGCAGTAGGTAATGATCTCCTCCAAAATGCATGTACACCTTGTTTCAGACAGAGGTAAATCCATCTGGATAATGTGTTGGCACTAAACAGCAAGGAAAACAATCACCTGTCCCCGGAGGGGGAAGCAGGAGAGAAAGAATGCTTTTGTCTGCAAAGAGCTCCCGTCGGGAGCCTCTCCGTGGTCGGGCTCCGTCCTGCAGCCAAACAGGCCTCACTCCAGCAATCTCRGGGCTCACTGTGCAAGGGATGGGCTCGGAAGACCGGCTGTGATGGCTCTGTGACCCTTGACATGGTCCCGGGAAAAATGTGCATTCCCGAGTYGACAAACTAGCTTCCCAGAGAAGCRAAAACGTTTCCATCAGCCTGACCTCAGCTCAGGTAAGCATCCAAGATAAGGGACAGCCCTCATGGATTTCCTTTTCAGGGTGTGCCTAGTCAAGCACCCTGCTTATATGCTCTGTTAAACCAAGGCTACTGCAAGAGGAACTYGGAGTGTATTCCACATTCTGAATAACTAACAGAATTTTGGACCATTATTGTCCAGGGGAAGTCCAGCTGCCACAACTTGGAGACCAAATGACCTAGGCACATCCCAATCTATAGCTTTGGGCAGCTCAAAAGAATAGCAAGGAAGGACAGGAGAGGGAAGGGTTGAGTTATGGGGATTAAGAGTTATGGGGGGTTAAGAGTTGAGTTATAGCAGACAGGATAACAGTAGCACCCAGGCCTTGGCAAAATCCCCACCAAAACCTCAATGATGCATCTGGAGCTTGAACCCAAAACAGGCTCACACTTCATAGCAAATCCCATCTTTATAAGTGCTCCCAGTTAGAGCTGGAAACCATAAACACTATAGAAGGGCTGGGAGGTGAAGCTCCGCTTCTTTGCTGTACCCATCGCCAGTGTAGGCTGTGACCACACGGCACAGGAACGGATGCCCTGATGCCTCTACAACCCGTAGTGTTATTACGGAGAGAGCTTGCAAAAAGGAAGCATGAGACTTGTTCAACCTACAGGTACTCAAGCCGAGAGAGGTCAGTTCTGCTTCCAGTTCCACAAGTGACTTCTGTCATGACTTCTCTCTACCTGTGCTACTCCTCCTGCACCCAAGAAGCAGAGAAGGAGGCGTCCTGCCTTTTTCTGCACAATTGCTAGAAGGCTGCARTTGAAAAACATGGTGAGGCTTTTGGCGCCTCGCTGTGCAGAGTTGCTGTTTGCATTCCAGAGGAAACACCCTTGCAAGACCTTATTTTTGTAACCCGCAATACCTAAAGACCTGCTCAAAGCTCTCATCAGAGGTCAGGAAAGTCAAGCTCACGGAGACCAGCTATATAAAAGCCAGGCAGAAGTGCTCGACACAAGAGATCAGACTCCAAGTTATTCATGGACTGACTATTTCCTCCACTCGCAGTCACGCTCGGGTCTGACTTTGGACTTGACTGTAACACCAGTCCCGGGACACTCAAGGGGAGCTGTTCAGTTCAGCCACATCTTTCGGCAGCTCCCTGTGTCTGTGTCATATCCCTGCCTGTGTCATATCAGTCACAAACTTCCTCAGTAACCCCTTGAAACATCCAAAAAAGCTCTCCCAGATGAAGGCTCAGCTTTCCCCACCCCAGATACCTGCTGGAGGGCACGTGGCTGTGACAGGCCGAACCTCGGGACACTCAGGCTCAGGTTGCTTCCCACCATCCAGCTTTTCCTCAGGAATCCAGCCTCTCTGCCAGGCCACGGCGCTGCCGCCAGCTCCGGGCTGGAAGCGCTGCCGCTGCCCTCGTGCCCTGCCCAGGGCTCCCACGGGGCCCTRTCCAGCGCCAGGCCCCTCCGCTCCGCTGCCCCCTTCCCTTGGGACGCACGCAGCCGGCACCGCGCTGCGGCACCGCGCGCACCCGCAGCCACCCCTCTCCTGACCCACGCAGCACTACCGTTAAACATTAAATAAATAAAATAAAAAAGCTAAAGGGAGATAAATAAAAAGGCTAAACAGAGAGACTTCTGTTATTAATAGCACAAAGAGCTGAGATCGGTCTCCTCTCCACCCTGAAATAAGGAGTCGGAGAGCAGCCTTGGGGATCCCAACCCAAGAAGTCTCCAGCAAGCCCCACCRCGGTGAGGGACAAAACACGGGTCACAGCTCAGCTAAGGCCACAGGGGAACGTTTCAGCCTGCATCCCCATGTTTTCCCTGCTCCATCTCGGCAAGGAGTTTCCACACRGTGCCAGGTCGCGGCTCCGCTCCCCTCCAGACCTCCGGTTACATTTGCAACCACGAGCAYTTAGTGGCACCAGAAACCAGACAGAAAAGGGTAAAACAGCCAAGGGAAAGGAAAGAGGGGAGAGGTGGGGGGTGGGAAATCAAAAGAAAAAGTTGCTCTCTAATAAATCCTCAAACACATATCAAACCTGGGGAGTATATTTCATAAGAAATAAAAAGCCCTCAATAGTTCTCCCATACCGAGTGTCTATTTGAAAAGAAACTGGCCATAGGACTAGGGTATTTCAGGGAAAATCAACCGGTCTGAAGGAGCACACAAATTAGTTCCATTAAAGCCTATGTTTACCATATGGCAAGTCAGTGATTAGGAATATAACATGACATGCAACTCAGAAGAAAAAGGTTCCAGTGTTGGGCTGGATGGGAGAAAAAAAAAAAAAATTAAAAGCATTAAAGTTTTGGCTCGGAAATGTAGTTTCCCCTTAAACATGTGACTGATGCATCTTTTCTTGCTTTGGGAAATTATAAACAAACAAATAAAAGTTTCTATATGGCCGTCATACTTTCTCGAGCGATGAAGCCCTGCAGATCGCTGGCCTCGCTGCCGGGGTAGAGGCAGCGCTCGCCTCCGACTCGGATCTACAACATCTGCAAGGATCAAGGGGAAGAGCAAGCAGATCCTCGAGAAATCTCCCAGCTTCTTAAAGAAAAGATCCCTGCCCTGGCGAAGGCAGCATCCCGCTCGGAGCCCCGTTAGGACAGGGCCTTAGCAGCCCCTCTCCGGCAGCCGCAGCGGGCGCTGCGCTCCCGAGCTGCCGGCTGCCACGCGCTGGGACGAGGACACGGGAGGGTTTGGGAAAGCAGCCCCGGGAGCGCAAACGCGGCTGGAGCTTCACAAAGAGGCGCCTCGATCCGGAGCATCTGCTGGAGCCGCAGGGAAAGGGAGGAAACGGGAGCGCGGCCCCCGCCTCGGCCCACGTTTACTGTAAAACAGCGAAGAATCCGCTCCCGAACGGCAATCCCTGGAAATCCTCATCCTCGGAGCAGCCCACAGAGGGCACCAACGAGATGCGTTTGGAGCCGGCCGGGAAASGCGGAGAGTCATTTCTGGTAAAACTTCTTTAATGTGAGGAATGTCACGGGCTGGTACGGTTGGCAAAGTTTACTAGTGCACTTTTTTTTTTTTCCCCTTTCCTCTTTTAAACGATCCTATGACTTTCTTGATGTGCAGACAGAAATGCGCTCTCTCTGCCAGCCCGCTCGGAGGAGCCCCACAAGAAATAACAATATCGGGGGGGAAGGGGGAGGAATAGGAAGAGGGGGAGCGCGCAACTCCGAAGAAGAAAAAGAGTGAGGATAGGCCAGCTGATGTAAACAAGTTATGAAATAACCCAGGTTTGTATAACTGGCCCGATTGTGTAATGCCTTCCCCAGAAGTGGTGGATTTAGTCTATGTAGGCATATAAGCCGTTTGAGATGTTTTCTCAGGAAAAATGAAAAGGCTTGTTTAAAAAAAAAAAAAATGCTCGTCTTTCACATCCACGAATTCACAGAGCTTCCACAGGAAATATCTTCCATTCTTCAAGTTCCATTTACTACTCAAGACCAGAAGCTCGCAAGAGGAAAGCGGTATTATCCCGGAGCGGAGCTAGATCATGTAAACCTCATGAAAGAGGAGAAAGGAAGAGAAAAGAGAAAAGAGACGACAACAACAACAACAACAAAACCACCCCAAACCCGCATTCAGAAGGGCAAGAGAACAGGAAAACCGATCAAGAGCTCAATGCCACCCGGCAGCTCCCGGCTATCAAAGGGCTGTCTGGAGAGCAGGAAAAGGGATCAGGAAAAGGCGCCTACGGCCCCGCGGGCGCTGGGGAGGTCGCGCTGATGGGAAACGCGAGCACAGTTTCCGCGGCGCAGACGCGAAGCCCGGGGGCCCCTTGGGGACCCCCCCGCGGGCCGGCCGGGGGTCCCGGGGAGCCGCTGCTGCCTCTGGAGGAGGTGTCGAAGCTGCCGGGGTAGTCCTGGTACATGGTCCGCGGCGGCGCCGGGAGACGGACGGGCCGCCCGCCTTCCCGCAGCGGCTCCGCGCCCGGCCGATCCCGCCCCTCGCGCCGCCCGGCCTTTTATCCGCCGCCGCCGCCCCGGCGGGAGCCGAGGCGAGGAAAAAAGAAAAAAGAGTAAAAAAAAAAAAAAA
>NW_020455677.1:4411739-4425522 GCF_003342845.1 Nothoprocta perdicaria
CGTTGCCAAAAATGGTCATTTGCGTCGCACTACGGGTTTCCTCGCCGCTGGTGACGTCGCTGCGAGAGGGATTCCCTGCGCCGCCGGAGCCGCTCCGCGTGCGCTTAAAGGGGAAGGCGCCCGGAGGAGCGCGGGTTCGAGGCTGCTGCCCGCCTGGGACGGGGCGGGGGGACGGAGCGCGCGGTGAGGGGCAGCAACAGGAGCAGCAGCAGCAGCAACAGCGGCAGTGACAGGGACGGTCCACGAGCAGGGCAGCCCTGCGGCGCACGGCCCGTGTCGTGCCCCACCCCGCCGGGGTGACCTGCTGGCCCGGCGCGGCGGGACCGGAGCGGAGCCCGGCGCTGAGCGGGGAGCCCGGCTGGGCGCCGCGCCGGGCCGAGTGCGCGGCGATTTGGACCGCTTTTATTCCCTCCTTTTATCTGCTGGTTTACTTGCTCCCGTTTCCCTTAGCGCGTCCCCCTGTCCTGCTGGCTGCAGGGCCGCAGCCGGTCACGCCGGTGGCGGCAGGTGAGCGAGCGAGGAGGATTCACGGCCGAAACTCGAGGGCCAGGGAGCAGGACGAGCCCCTTCCAGCTGGGACCGGGCGGGATGGGGACAGGAGCATGCGGGGCACATCTGCCCCAGCCAAGAACAGGGGCAGATGTGAGCAGCAGCGAAGGCAGCAATTACACCAGTTTACAYGAGTTAAAATGTTGCTGTTAAAAGTGCGATGTTTATTTTTCATGCTTTCCCCCCTCCCCCGAGGATGCATCCAGCACTTAGCGTCTTCTCCGCTTGCTCTGGGGAAGAAGTCATCCCGGTTCAAGCTGCACCACCCCAGCTGAGCCCTCTCATGGATGAGCTCTTCTCCCACAGGAGCTCCTCGCGGAGCAATGGGCTCCCACTGTCATCCTTGCGGAGGAAAAGGCGGCTCTGATGAGAGCCCCAGAGCTTTGGGGGAAACCTGAAAAGCAGCAGCGCTGCAAGCCGGGCGCCCGGGAGCAAGACTCCTGCTGCTGCTGCGGGGTGTTCAGCACCTTCATTTTCCAGGCAATTGAAATCCTGGATCCAAATGAGCTGGCCTATTTCGTGCCGCGTCTGACTTGGGGGGAGGATGGGCCACGGCTGTAAAAATAAACCTGTGCCTCCAATTTGCATCGCATTAGGAGAGAGGGGCTGGGGAGGGGAAGAGCGGCTTTAATAGGCACAGTGCGAGCGTGACGCTGTTCCCCCCTTTGAGCGTACGTCAAACAGATGATCTGCACATGCTTGGTTCTGCTGGGAAAAGAATTAGTTCAAGATGCATGAGGAATTAGCCTGCAGTTGTTAAGAGACGAACAGAGAAGGGAAAACACACGTTGTAATAAAAATAACCTTAACGAAAGGTTTTTATTTCTGGTCACTCACCTCTGCTCAGGTCCTGGCTACGAACAGCCCCGGCGTGTACCAGATTATGTGAACGACTGCTCTAATTGGGGGTAATAAACCCTGGGGTCACTCACGGTTTAAATCAAGCTGGTGGTCTTGTCGAAATGGAGCTACTGTGCAGCAAGAAATGCCAAGGTTAATCGGTGCAGAAGGATGACCAGAAAACAGACCGGGGTGTGGGGGATAAAAGACATTGTAGCTTTAGTTCCAGGGCATTTTGCTAGTAGGGAGCTCAGGTTTCCTGTCCTTACTCCTAGAATTGTTTTTCGTAATCTTCTTAAACCCCAAATATCTGCTTTCCTCACACTCCAGCTCCAGTGAAAACATTTCAAGTGGTGTTTTTGAACATCATTCCAGCACGACTTTGTGGCACATCTACCACGTCCTGCCAAATTTGCATTGGACCTTGTCTGGGAACGACTCGCTTGAAACGACATTCAAGTGCTGTTTTAGTATTCGGCTACGGTTAATGTGGAGGCAATTAGTTGACACTTGTAAATCCTCAAGTTAAAAGCTCTGTGAGAAGTGTAGGAAGTTGAAAACACACCTGAGGCCAAACCCTCGCTTAGTGTCAGTCAGTGAACTCCTATGGCTGGATCTGCACCCTCTTTCCCTCAACAAGCACCTGACCCCACAGCCTTTGGATGCGTCAGCAAAGTAGGCAAGTTTTACACTGTATTTACATTAATGTTGCTAGAGTTGCTTCCAACCTGGAAGCATAAAMTCTCATACTAAGACAGTGCCACATGTACAAAAGTGAACAGGAAAAATGAGGAAAGTAAACAGCACCATGGATACTTTTAATTCTGGTGTCAGACCATTTTAATACTTCTTTTTTCTCTCTTAAAAAAGTTTAAAAACTTTTTTTTTAAGTTTAAAGAGTTTTCTCGCTTTAAAAAAAGAGTCTTTTTAATTATTTATTTATTTTTAATCAAAGTAACACAGGCTAGCCTGGCTCCCAGTGCCCCAGACACATACATTTTTAATCCACGTACAGACCAAGCTTCGTTGTGCAATACGCTCTCTGCTTCCAAAAAAACAAGAGATAACATGTATGTCTGCCTAGTCCATTCTTGCCTGAGCCATAGACAAATTAAGACCAACCCAGGTTCCAGGGCAGGAGAGGATCATTGTAAGGCAAATGAGACTCCGGCTGCCTGCACTCAGCTCCTGCAGTTCTGTAGCAATTAGTAGAGTGAAACTGAGAGCTGGGAATGCTGCTTATGGATTGCGTGCAGGAGCCGGCATCAAGGGTGCTCAGTAGAGACCTAGACTTAGCCCTTTGGCAGAGCTCAACGTTAACACTTCTCACCTTCCAACTCCCTTTCCCTTTCTATCGGTCGCACCATGACACCTCCTTAGAGGCGCAACAGTTGATAGATCAGAMGGAAGAATTACCCTGACGTGTCTCCTTCTTCTTGCACCCCTCTTTCAAAATCCTTCAGAGTTCACCTACAATGAAATGTATGGTAATTCCCTTGTCCTAGCAGCACTGTAGCTTCCCGCTCTGGGGACTGGGCAAGTCAAAGCCCCGGAGGTGTGGGGCAGCCCCCAGGCTGCATGGAGGAGTCTGGCTGCTCCAGGGCATGAAGCAGTGATACAATCTCTTGGGACTGGTGGGTTACGGGAAGCTGCAGAAGAGCCTAAGAAAGGGTATAAGCCTGTTTTTGATTACGTTTCCCCCTTGTTTTAACGCTCTCCCCAAAAGGAGGACCATTCATGAAAAAGCACTTCTACTCCATAAGCAGTTTGTGCCATCCCGAGATCTTTTCCTCCTCTGAAGAACCAGCATACCTGTTTCCAGGGCTCCTCAGTGCTTCCCAACAACCCTGCTTTCATCTGCGCAAGGAGCCTGCTTTTATATTGTTTCCCTAAGTGCTAAGAGCAAGTGTTTTGATGTTAACTTCTGGGAATGAGCTCTTAAGCTACCACCTCACACTTAATTACAGTTATTTATTAAGTGCTCCAGCGTATCCAAGAGAGAAGGGAGGTTTCTCAGCTTCAAAGTGCTTCTGGACACAGCTCGGCAGACATCTCTGAGCGAGCAGAGGGAGCGCTCTGCCCGGCCGCGTGGCGCTGGGCTTTGCCGCCGCGGCCATGGCGCTGTTGGAGCAAGGCCGGGCACAGGGCCTGGGTCCAGCCTTATCAGGGCAGCGGTGACTCCTGCCCCTCAGGGGCTCTCGGCCGTGGGGCGCTGAGTGTGGCGGGGCCCACGCGCCGTGGGGCCAGGCCGCACTCCTTGTGGGGCCGCCGCCGCAACATGGCGCCTCAGTGAGGCAAGGCCTGCTGCCCTGCCCCTGGCCTGGCCACAGGCCCGGCTTTAACACCTTTGCAAGCCCAGGGTAAAGCYGAACGCTGTGATGCTTCTGAGCCCTTTGCACAAGGGTTTGGCRAAGCTGGGGGCGAGGACAGGAGTCTCTCTCCCTGTGTTAGTTCCCTGTATCCCAGCCAAACTGGTCCAACTGGGGGTCTGGGGCATGGCTTTGAAGGACTTAGCCCCACAGGCAAGGCTGCAGCCTAAAGCAGCGCCCTGCCAGTCCAAGCCTTGCTTTTCCAGGCGCTCCTTGGGAGCCCTTGGTGAAACATTTCCCTCGTCCTCCTTCACGCCAGTTTTCTCCCCTCAGCTTTGTGCTTGTGCAGCTTTGCTCTTTCGGGCATCTTCCCTAGGGACAAACAGGCCCATGGCTGGGGAAGCTGGGCAGGGGGGTGGCCATGCTCCAGGGGGGCCATGCAGCACGGGGCAGCAGCGAAGGTCTGCTGTGGGGCCAGCAGCGCCGAGCGCCTCCAACACTGCCCAGCAGCCCATCCCCGCAGGAGTATGCGTGCCTTAGCCAGCAGTCCCGCCGGCTCTGGGCAGCATCCGAGCCACGGCAATCCCAGACGTCAGACGCAGCCAAGCGCTACTTCAAAGCGGACACAGCTCCAGCAGCTTCRAGTGCTGCAGAACAAAGGTGCTCCCTACCCGCTCAGAGGCAGGTGCAAGAGGTGGATTGGGACCAAGGGGTTATTAAGAGTGACCACGACGCACAACTCATGGCATTTTGCTGGTCTAAGGAAGGAAAATAGCTGCAGGAGCAAGCTCCCTTGAGCACACAGGATGTGAAAGACGGGAATAGAGATCCCAAGAGCCAGGCTCTAGACATCCCTTGGCATAAGATGAACAGTCTTATCTTGATGCCTATATTTATTTGCCCGTCTCAAAACCTGCCTCTGCAGCATGAGAGCTTGTCTGGCCTTGCTCTGGCATCCTGGCTCAAGCAGAGGTACCACCTCATGTCCCAGAGGCCCTACAGTCCCGCTGCCACAGCAGCCACCAAGGCCAAGGCACTGACTTGGAGCAGCCTTATCTGGGATGTGGCCACAACCTTCTTGGGCTTCTGGCATCTGATGGGCAAAACTAGCCCCAGCTGTGCCCACTAAGGAGGGCAGGACATGCACCCCTAAGTCCCAGGGCCTTCCCTGCAGGGAAAGAGGGACACGCTCCTTCACACACTTAGGAAAGTCTCTGCCACTGACGAGCTCAACCACAGGCACCAGCTGCCTGAGGACGAAATGTCATCATGGCCACAAGAAGCTCTTAATGGCAGAGTGGCCGGCTAGGTGGCGGCTTTGGGACCCAGTTCCTTCTTTGTTACGTGGTTCTGTGAGGGACACAAATATATCCTCATTTCATACCTACCTCGCTGTATTTTGCGGATGGACCTACCTGCTCCAGCGGGAGCTTGGCAAAAGTCCTTCTTTGTATGTCAATGACAGTGGTGGAAAGACCCCAAAACCTGCATCAGGAAGAGCAGAAAGAAACCTGGTAGGCCTCATATGGCTCATGGAGCCGAGGYTGGAGATAGCAGCGCCCCTCAAAGCGTGTGCCGGGGCACGACCAGAGCCAGCGCCTCAGCCCCCCGAGAAGCGCCGCGCGCATCTGCAAGTTGTCAAACTTGGAGCCTCGCGCTCCACAGCGCGCAGCGCCGGCCGAGCCCGTCACCAGCCACGCTTATCGACAGCTCATTGCTCCCATCTGGGTGATTCAGCCCCTTCCACAGCGTCCGGCAGTGGCGCGGCAAGGAGGAGGGTGGCGCACGGCGCAGTCGCTGCTACTCCTTCCGATGGCAAATAAACACATGCGAGATAACGTCTGAGCTCAGACCTCGCTCAGGCAGCTTGACCTTTCTGCTGCTAAGCCTCCCTTSAGTTGACATGAGAGGGTTTGACAGGAGCACTCAGGGGAATGTGCGGCCAATAAGTGAGACTTACTTTTTCTAGCAAGTAGTATTGATTAGCGCACCGCTTGCAGACACGGCTTGAGGGAGTGACAGCAACTCAGCATAGCTAACACAGGGAGAAATCAGAGGAGATGGCTGAGACACGATGGAAAAACTGCCAGGGTAAAATAATTTGTTGACTGAACCCGCAAAGTGTCCTTTCCATCACTTACCGTGGTGACTTTTGCACTGCTGGGCTGAAYGCCTCAGACGGAAGGTGAAGCCCTGCAAAACCTGTAGGCTGGGCCATGTCYGTGTGAGCTGACCGAGCTCACCGCACGGCTCACCCCGTCCTGATCCAGATGGATGTCTCCATGATCCAGTGGCTCTTCTCATCTTTCTGGGCCATTTCTCCCTCTGGTTTCCCCAGCCAAGAAAYATTAGTTAGCAGTACTGATGATTTCTGAGAATTCAGGTAAAATTGGAACTGGAAGTAGGTCAAAGATCCACTCTGAGCATCTGAGAGAGGCTCTTAAGTCTGCCCAGGATGGGCTCTGCCCCAGGCACATGGCCATCAAAGGTGCTGTACAACTGTGTGTACACGGCTGGGATCTCCCCGCACCCAGGGGTTCCCTGGTCAGTTTGGKTCACAGTAGGTGCCTGGGGAAGCTTGGCCAGTCCTGCTCCATCACCTTGCTGGTGGCTCCAKGAACCCGTGTGGTGCTTCACACTCACCCTTTCATGGATGCCTCCCTAAAGGTTTGGAATGAGGCCACCTACTTCACAGAGCGCCTTTTTAAAATGTGGCTCTTAGCCTTTTAGGCTGAGGGAGAGACCAAACTGCACAGAAGCCAGTACTGCACTTCTTGCCCAGGTCCACGGAAAGCCCAAAAGAGTCACGGTAGGAAAATGTGAACTACCCAATTTGTTGTAGTTCTGTATTTATTTTGATGACTCTTAAGGAGCCGTAACACCAGCCAAATTCTCCGGGACGTGAGGCGGAGACTGTTATTATGTAGTATTTCTTAAATGCCCAAGTCTAAACGCCTCCCCTAATAAACTGTTGGCTTGCTCATGAATGTAAAATGGAGTTTTTGAAAGCACCAAGATGACCTAGAAGCTCAGGTTACACCTAGTGCATGTGCAAAAGCAGCCCCAGTTCTTGTAAAGAAGCACATAGCATTACACCAACACACATGAGCGCAGGAAAACACATCGAGCATTTATAATGCCGAGCATACTTTTAGATGGCTACAAGGATACTCTTGCCTAAGATGTTGAATCTTTCCGCTATGGTCTGGTCCTTTTTTCCTCCTCCTCTCCCTTGCTGCTATGTAAGGAAATGCAAGGAAAAGAGGTTTCCATCTGCAGTTGCAGGGCATGCCTGGGAGGTGGGTGCTCCGGACCATGGCCGCTCCATCAAGCAGGACCCATGTCAGTGCCTGTGGTGCCAGTATTTCCCCACCTACCTTTCCTCTGGCTGGGATGTGATGTGRAAAAGGAGGCCGGCGGCCTCTCGCTTTCCAGCTGCACGAGGGCAGAGAGCCGCTCCGGCTGCTCCCTGTGCTTGGAGGTGAGCGCGGCGCCCGGGCCGAGTGCCGCCGTGCGGCTGGGAGCGTGGCCCACACCTCAGCCAGCCCCTTCCCAAAGCGCCTCTCATAGCACGCATTAGAATACCAGAGGATTCACTGTCAACGATGTTTTTTGTGGATGCAAGTCAAGTTTAAGGAGCGATAGCAGGAGCGGGGCTGCGTGTGAGGGCAAGCACCGGCAGGCCCTCGGCTGCCCTTGGCCGTGGCCGGCAGGAACAGATCCCATCTCGTGGGCCCCAGCGTCCTTCAAAGGCACAAGTGGCTTTAGAGACCTTCAGACCTCCAGGAGAGCCAGAGCCCGGCCGACTGCTCTGCTTTTTTGGTGCTGGGGCTCCATGTGCAGGTAGCAAAGCCCCAAAGCCAGGGAAATCCTGCGCTCTGCTCCGCTGTCCTCTGCTCTGCTGTCACCCGTTCGATCGCGCTGTGCTGGCAGTTTGCAAAGCTGTCTATTATCAACGCGTTAATAACCTTTCACAATGTTTAATTACTTGGAAAGGTAATCAGTGCTCKGGTAATTATTTAAAAAGCATGCCCATTTCACTTGCTCTTGGCAAAGACCTCTTTTTTTTTGTCTTTCATTCCCGCAGCACATACATTACAAGGGCTGAAGCTTCAAAAGCCTCTACCTATTTGTGAAACAAAGAGGGGGAGGCGYCGGGCCTTTCTGGAGATCAGCTGTGCCGTGGGGTGGTGCCACACAGCTCTCCCCGCCAGCATTACTGTGCGTGCATTAAGGAGACTATCCATAGTAGCAGAATTAATTTTTAATGGCTTCTTGTTTTAGGTGCCTGCTTGACACAAGGAGACGGATTTTTTKGGGGTGGACTCTCTAACTTCAGCAGGGGAGCTGGCACGCACCACCAACTGCAAATAAACAAGCCGCAGAGAACCTGCAAACGAAGGGCCGAGTCCCCTTTGTGCAGCGTGGCATAAGCAGCCCCCCTTGCGGCTGCCCTGGAGCTGCTGGCACCTGTGTGGCTGCAACCAGTGGCCAGCACATGGGAGCGGGAGCAGGGGGAAGAGCAGGGGCACGTTTCTGGGCAGRTGACAGTGCTGCAAGGATCCATATGGAGACAGTGAGCAGGTCGGAGGACACGTCTCCATGGCGCTTGGTGATCCCAGGGACAGGAGGGACACCAGGAGATGCTTTAGCCACAAGGAGGTGGTTGGTTGGAAAGAGTGAGTGGTGGCAACATGCAYCCTTGTGCACCCCATGGGCAGCCCTGTGCAGCTCAGCCGGGGACAATGGTCTCTGGCACTGCACAGCAGCGCRGTGGTGCTTTGGCTCCACAGAGGCCATCATCTTGGCAGAGAGCTGCAAGCCCCAGGCTCATCTTGCCAGCTATCTCCTGCACCGTCCTGTGGCTCCACACCAGAGTCTGGAGAAATAACCCCAGAGCATCTCCCAGTGCCTTGGGTAGCACCCCACCACCATAATGGCAAGGGGGCCAGTGCCCAAACCACTCCTGCATGCAAACATCTGCCATCCTGGTCATGCCATGAGAAACCCGCACCCTGCCAACCTCCAGGATCAGAGAGCCCATCTTCCTCCTCAGGACTGATGACCTTGCTCAGCACCAAAACCCGCTCCAGCCCATTGGTACCCGTGGCAGMTGGATGTGCACCACATGGAGCTCCCAGTGGCAGCCAGTGTTRGCAGCTGCCCCTGAGGAGGGTGGCAGCCTGAGGGGCTCCGGGCCACAACTTTGGCTGTGCAAAATCTTGGGCTATGTTGACCGAATTTGTCCTTTTCTACTGCTAAATGTTGTCTTAAAAGCCAACATGTTTCACTTAAGAGGGTGATGTACTCACTTTTTGGAGAAAAGCATAAAACAAAGCAAGAATAAAACATTATTCATGACAGATGCAAATGCCTCTATCATATTTTTTTTTTCTACTCCTTAAGCACAAATCTGTTGAAGAAGAGGAGCAACATCCAGTGCCTCTCAAAAGACCAAATCTCAGCCTGCAGTTTCCCCCAAGTGTGGATATATTCAGAATCCCAGCGGTGAGTCCCACAGCCCACCTCTATTTATGTTTTCCTCATTTTCTTGGAAGTCTTGACAGATTTGTTTTTATTTTTCTTCCTTCCTCACTCTCCCCCCTTAGAAAAAGAAAGAAATAAGAGGGGAGGAAAAAAAAAAAAGAAATAAAAAAAAGCTTTTAGCAGCCCTGGGGCAGAAAGCTCACACTTGCTAAATCACAAGGTTTGCCACATTGAAATGTAGGGACGTGCCCACAAATGAGAACTGGCTGTCTTAGCTTTTGTTCTTGAATGTTTGCCAGAGCCCTTAAAACAACACGAGTAGGTTCAGCCACCTAACATCCCTGCACTTAGGGGAGCCTATAAATACTACATTAACATATCAGACACCATCGGCGCCTGTGCCAGCGGGACAGGCAACCCTGCTGCAAGGCTGCTCCGGGCGGCGCGATGAGGAGGAGCAGCGACGCCTGGGAGCACCGGCTGCATCTCCTTCCCGGCGGCCGCGAGAGGCTGCGCTGGCCCGGGAGCCAGGCTCACTGCAGAGCCCCACGGTGACAGCGGAGCGATGGCTTTGGACACATCGGGCTGAGCCGGGGGAGAGGCGGCTTCTGGATGCCCCTTCATCTCTGTCATCTGTCCGGAAGCCCTCCTGGCAAGGAAAGGTGTCGGTAAAGACCACGGGCAGAGAGGGGCTTTGCTTCGGGTGTCAGAAAACAACCTGCAGTGTTTCAATGGTGAAAATAAACTTATCCTAGATTCTACATTCATGCGTTTTGCTGTCCTTGTGCTGCCCCACCAGAACGACAGTGACAAGAACTGGATTTGTGTCAGTAACAGGAAAGATCACACTTCCTTTTTATTTAACTCCTCCCCTAGCTTATTTGAAGAATCATGATTTGAAGGAATAGTGAAGGGACAAAAAACTTAAATCAGAAAAAGKGAATCAGGAAAATGCAGTTCTTAAAGATACATATCCAAAAAAAGCAACTTATAGTACAGCCAACAGCAATAGGTGCTTCCTCAGCGAGGACCTACCAGTGAGCTCGGGACCTAACCCGTAGCTCTCTGTATGATTCCAGAGCTGTATATGCTTATTTAACTTGGACAGCACACCTCTGTCCTCAACTATAGATATATTTAGACTTCTATTTCAGTCAGACTTGGAGAGGGACCAGGTGTACACCTCAGACCTTGCCTATAGTCATTCCTTGGCCACCTCACTGTTCTGCTAATGTTTATTTAAACAGATTAGAGGTGGAGCATGATCCAGCAAGTGACTGAGAAGTTCTCCTAAGTTTTATCCCTGGGCTGGGGTCTGGTCAGCCACTTCATTATGACATTTTAGCCTGAGAAATCCAGAGCAGCACTTACACTTGTGTATAGGCTCCCACTTCAAGATGCTTAGAGTCTCAGTTTCCCTTTGACTGGCTCCAGACTCTCCTTCCTCTGTTCCAAGCAGGACAGGTCTCACACCTCAGAGCGATTTAGTGTTTTGACAAACCACACTGTTTGCTGCAAACTCAGCAGGGCACAGACACCACAGCAGGAGCTCCCAGAGTTTTACCTGCCAGTCTCAGGACCAGCTTCATAGCATCTCTCCTCCACGAGTCCCCAAACACCTTTGAACCATGAACTCCTTTCTTTTGACCAGGAACCTCAAATTACCCTTTCCTTGGGGCTTCAGATTCCCATTTAGCTCTCCCATAGAAGAATAGCTCTGCTGCACTGAGGCTCAGCTCCTGCACACACATCTTTTCTCTGCTCATTCTGACCATTTCCCCAAAATCTGTCCCCTGCTTGACTGCCCAGTCTTTTATTACTTGATGCCCTCTTCCCCAAACAAGCACCTCTACCCTCAAAATAGCTCTCTCCAACAAGAAACAAAGCCCTCAGTTTACAGCACCTGGGCCAAACTTTTGGCACTGACTCAATTTCCACCGCCTGGGAAAAACTAGCAAAGCCCAGCTGGGCTGAGCCGCCCCGCTCTGCGGCTCAGCCTACCCTGTGAGAACACGTGAAGCACATCTTCAAGTTTCCAGGTCCCACGAAGTGAGAGCGCAAAGCCCCGCACAGCATCGGGCTCTTCCCTTACACCATCATGGCGTCAAGTTATAAAGTTCAGCTTGTAAGAAACAGTCCCGCCCACGATTTCTTTCCACATAATTATAGCTAGCTAGATACCAGGAAAAGGAGAGCCCCTGCCTGAGCTGCTGACGTCTTTTTCCTTTCAGGTTCGATGGCTGTTTTATTGTGGTTGAGCTCTCTTCCTTTTTGCTGCCCAGTCCTTCTTTGACTGGAATTGTTCCCCTTTGAAAACTTTGTGACTTTTGCTGAAAAGCAGTTCTGCCACTTCTGTAGAGAGGCAACTTTTACAAACGACACCAGTGGTAGTTACGGGATGTGTGGTTTACCTCAAGACGTCACATCTCCTCCCCCAGAGAAATCAGAAGGGTTATTGCTCAAATTCGGCTTCGACTGTACAAAGGAAAAAAGCCCTGTGACTTTCACTACTAGTTTTAATGTTCTAAGAAACCTTCGCACACATTTCCCCAAGGTGTTTCAAAGGACAATTAGCTGGGGGAAAAGATGCTTCTTTTGGGTAAACATACGCATAGTAAGGGTGTTATAAAATCCTATGAATCAAATTTTAGTAGTTCCTCTCCAGGAGAAAGAACTGTTGACTTTGGTCGAGGTGTTTTCTAAGCAAAGGTTGGATAGAAACCAAGGGAGAAATTTGAGTACCAGATTTATTGCTTCCCCTCTTTCCATTAAATACTTTTGAGGAGTAGAAGTGACATATCTCACCTGGCTTTTTTATTGCCAGTCCAGCAATGCTTGGCTGGAAGATGGTCCCTTAGAGACTGTCCCTGAGAACCACTCAGGTCCATGCTGGGAAGGAGGCCATGACCACAGCGCTTACTGGGCACATCACTGTGCTCTGCTGAGGGACACTCAGCTCAGCAAAAGCCACGATCCCCTGTATGAATTGAAAGCTATAAGATGAAGACTTGGGTGGTGTGGTTGGCTCTGCAGTGCTGAACACACACTGTACTGTGCWGCACTACTGCACAGATGAGAGGGCGCTGGGAAAGGAAACCAGTAAGCTGAATCTCCCTGTCTGAGCCAAATAAAATGCAGAGAGTAGACAAACATTGCAGCCAGTGGAGACACACTCGTTTTGACCTTTTTCATATTTGCTGCATCTCTATTGCTGGATTGACATGCTGGGGTGCTAGAGCTTCGGTCAGAGACACTGATGCAGGCTGAGCTCCACCGTGGTGCAAAGCAGGTGCTCAGCTACTGTGGTCTGACTGTGTCTTGAGCTTTTACAGGTCTTGCTGCCAAAAACATCAATTTATTTTTTCCTTCTCAGAAGTCACTTTAATAATCCTCAAGTTTTAACAGATTTTTGTCTCTCCAGACCCATGCTGAGTTGAACCGTTATAAACAAAATGCTGTGAACTCTCAGGGTGCAAGTCTTTACTCCAACACCAGGMGTTGTATGAATTTCGCTGTGTTAAAATAACCAGTTTTGATTTGCAATGTGAGTGGCATGGGATGGGGACCCTGAGAAAGGAGGAAACTTCCCTTATTTTTACATAAAGCTTCTGTGCTATAGTTAATGACTAGAGGGTTAACTCCGTGRTGTCTTCCTCCACATGTGAAGTACCGTGCCTTGGACCTGCCCAGGAAATGTAGTTGGTTTCCTGTCGGGCAGTCACACAGCATTTCCTTAGATGAAGAACTTGCTCACCTGCATATTGCTTCAGTGCAATAACATCTACCCTTTACATAGCAGTTTTTCATCTTCTGATGAAAAACGACCTGTCTGAAAGCAGGCAGCGGGTAACTCGGTCTCCTGAGGCCATAGGCCAGACTGGTTCCCCAACCAGCTGGAGCAGATACCACTGCACCTCGCCAGAAAGGGGAGGTGGGAAACGCTGYGATGACGAGCAAAAGGAAACTATTAAGACACAAACAGACGGAGCACGTGTGTCTGTGTGGCAAGGACAGTATCTCACGACACTGAAGGGCAAGCGGGAAAACAGTCTCCTTTATCAGCCCGGCGACCAGTGAGGGCAGGTCCCAGTTTGACGCGCACCGGGGAGGGAASGGACTTTGGGACCCAGCATGTTCATGCTGGGCCTCCATATCTCTGATCTGGCCAGCAGACTCCTTGGGCTAGTTAACTAACCCTTCAGCTGCTGGGGGAGCTCAGAGGACATTAATTTGACAGTCACCATAATAATATTTTGTATGTCAACAGTGCCTTTCATCCAGGGATCTCAAAGGGCCTCATAAGTATTAATTAACCTTCTCCTTACCCCCGAGGTAAGTATGAATAATCATCCTTATTGAACAGCGTGGAAAATTGAGGCCAAACTTGCCCAAGACTGTTCTTCAAGTGATGCAGATGAGTAAAGAAGAACAATTTCCAACCACAGTCACTAGACAGCACACCCACTCTCCTGAAGAGAAGAGCTTCACCCTGTGAACTGGCTATGTCTACTCCGCTTGGTTCAAGGGTTTCTGCCCATAGAAGATCATATGCTCATATAACAGGAAAAAAATGGAATACAAAGAAAACACTTTTGCTT